>NC_060272.1:102446102-102767521 GCF_021613505.1 Equus quagga
AGGCCGGCGGCCGCGCGGCGCCTGAGCGTCCACATGCTGCTCGCGATCCGCCGCCGCTCCGCCCTCCCGCTCGGGGGACGCCGCGGCGACCCCTGGTGGCCGGGGGTCGCAGGCGCCGCGCTCGGGCCCCCTCGTCTGCCGGCTGTGGGAAGCGGCCGCGGGTTAGAGCTCAGGAAGAACTTCCCAGCATTGCACTGTCTCTGCGTTTAACAAAACTAGAGAGCCTGCTTCGTGCAAAGCCCGGGGCTGACCCCTTGCGCGCCCTACTGAAGGAGTAAGTGAGGTCCTCGACCAGCCTAGTGCCCCGCTGGTGCGGAGCTCTCCACGGGCAGGAGTGGGAGCTGCAGTCTTGCTGTGAACCGGAGGGGCTGCAGGTTCTTGAAGCTGCTTGGCCGCCAGTCTAGGTTACAGCAGTTAGGAGCCTGCAGACAGGAGACAGACTGCCTGGTTTAAATCCGAACTCTGCCCACTTCCTATCTGGGTGACCAGTGGGCAAGTTAATTAACCTCTCTGTGCCTCATCTGCAAAATGGGGTTTATAAAAGTTTCTACTTCATAGGGTTGTTGTAAGGATAAAATGAGTTCATGTATGTAAAGTTTTTTTCGACAGGCTCTGGACCCTGTTAAGTGCACAATAAATATTAAGTTGTTAATACATTTTGAAAGAAAATTTTAGTTAGGTTGTATATTGCAAAAAAAAAAGGAGTGAAAATTTCGTATTTTATATATGCTTTAGAAATTGTCAAATATGCTTACTGGAGAGTATCATTTTTATGGAGAGAGAGTGGGCAGAGAAGATAGAAGGTGTTAAAATTCTTCCAAAGCCACTTTGGTACTTTGTGAATAGTGGAGATAAGACACATGTATAAATACTTAGGACACCAGATGACAAGCATTAAAGAGGAACACAAACTAACATATGTCAGTGTTGAGTGGGAGAGTGTATACAACTGGGGCAATCGAGGAAGTCTTCATGGAGGAGGTGGCCTTTGCACAGGGCCTTGAAATAGGGTAGAGGAGGTGGGATCTGAATGGCTATCAGAGAGGTAGTCCAGGGCAGGGCTATCTTTTGGATGAGAGACCCTCTCCTGCATTCAGTTAGTTCTAAGCAGCTGTTGAGCACCTGTTCTGTATATGCCAGGCATGGAGAAACCATTTTCCTCCTGTAAAGTGTCTGGAGAGACTTTTGATTGTCACAACTTGGCTGGGGTAGGGGGTGTGTGCGCTACAACGCTCAGCACAGAGCCACACACATTAGCAGCCCTCAAAAACGCCAGGCATACAGGTCAGTGAAGAAAGGACCATGCCAGACAGGAGAGGGGATGGGGCTATGCAGCTTAGCCATTCATCCTCCTCCCAATAAGTGCCTGAAAAGACCTGGATCCCATAGAAAGAATCTCCATCTTCCTCAGATCAAGTCATTACATACTCTCATGCACACAAAAGGGCACAATCCTGTGATCTCAATAGATTGCAGACGTGGAATTAAGACACTTGTTCCATGGGGTGTGAAGTTACCCACTGGGAGGAGAGGCGTGGTTACCATAAATCTCTGATGGAGAATAAATGGGGTATAAACGAGGTATAAGTGGAGATATTTAACTGAACTAGTTCCTTTTGCAGAATCAGCGTTCCACACGCATAGCATAAGCTTCCTATGTAAAGTCTCTTTCCTTGGAAAGGCAGGGATGTGATCCTCTGCACCCTGTCCCAATGCTCATAATTATTTTTTTTTTTAAAGATTTTATCTTTTTCTTTTTCTCCCCAAAGCCCTCCGGTACATAGTTGTGTATTCTTTGTTGTGGGTTCTTCTAGTTGTGGCATGTGGGACGCTGCCTCAGCGTGGTCTGATGAGCAGTGCCATGTCCGCGCCCAGGATTCGAACCAACGAAACACTGGGCCGCCTGCAGCGGAGCGTGCGAACTTAACCACTCGGCCACGGGGCCAGCCCCTGTTCATAATTATTTTGGGGTAACTTCAGAGCAGGTTCTTTAAGGCCCCAGGTACCGTTTGTCCTTACGCACGAGGTCCTCTTCAAGGCCGTGAGGCTCAGAGATTTCACAGTCGCGTCATGCACAAGAGTCGTCAGAGTAAGCAGTGGCATTGGACTCTTGTGATCTGATCCGCTAAACTCGCCACTGTCTTTCTTTGCGTATTAGCTTTGAGAACTTGTAGAGCCGATTCGGTATTGATCAGCTTCCTTCCCGATGGTTCCTATTGACGCCTTTCATCTTAATAACAGTCTGTGATAACAACATCAGTAAAGATGGTTCCTATTGACGCCTTTCATCTTAATAACAGTCTGTGACAACAACCTCAGTAAAGAGTGTTTATGCTGCTTTAGAGTTTACAGAGTGTTTCCCCTCTCAGTGTGTCTTTACATTAGGATTTGACTCTACCACAGTCCTGTGAGAGTGATATCATTCTCTCCATTTTACAGATGAGGAAACTGAGGCTCAGAGAGGTTAAGTGACTTGCCCAAAGCTGCCATGTGTGGCTACTAATACACGGTGGAGCCAAGACTAAAAAGCAGATCTTCTGACTTCCGTCTGGTGTGTTCCCTCTGTGGAAAGTGCGGTTTTCACTTTTCCCTCTTGCTTTCCCTTTTGAGTCTTACGTGATCTTTATCGACAATGGGTTCACGTTGACGTTTTTGTTCTCCTTTCAGCCCATCTCGCACACACCTCCGAGTCTTCCTGACTGACCTGGAGTAGATGTTGTTCCTCACCTGACTGCTGAAGGCGAGATGAGGCTTGACTTGCCGCAAGCTGGGCCACTGGGGCACGAGTGTCCTCACTCAGACCACTGACAGGTGGCCAGGTGGAGCAGGCACAGCATTATGCAGGCCTGGATTTAGTTTTCAACAGGTTAGTGGAGCTAAAATAAAAAATTTTTAAAAACGTAATGGGGCCGATAGTTTTGCACCAGAGAGTGCAAGGGTGAGCCTTCAGGTTTCTAGGAAGGCTTTAGTGTGCGATGTCCAGAGATGCCAAGATGGGTCAGATGACCGCTGGAAGGTCATCTTTGACAGGGATTCCTTTTCTCTTTTCTGTCTTACTTGAAACATTTTTGTCTACCTCCAGATAATGCACTGCTTTGTTATAGCGGTATTTAAGAGAGAAGTTCAGATCCTATCGCCCCACTTCACTAGCTGTTTGACCTTAAGCAAGTTGTCTAAATTCTCTAAGCCTCAGTTTTTACATTCTAGGATAATGATAATAATATCTAAATCATAAGGTTTGTCATTAGGATTAATCATACAATTTGTAATAATCACTAATATACATTAGTTATTTATAATGTACCAGGCACCATTCTAACAACTTTCTCAGTAATAACTTGTTTAATTTTAGCTAGTAACATTAGCCCCATGTCACAGACTTGAGACACAGAGATGCTATGTGACTTGCCCAAGATCACACAGCTCATCAGTGATGTGGCTGGGCTTTGACCCCATGCAGTCTTGTTCCAGAGAGAAAGCTCCTAACCGCCATGCTCTAGTGTCTCATTTTTAGGTTCAATAAGGTGAAATAATATTTATGAAGTCCCTAGGGGACTATCAGGTATATAGTAGAAACTTAATGAACAGTGATTATTGTTATATTTAGCCTCCAAAAATCTTTTCAAAAGAGGTTACATCTATTATGTAAACATCAACATCACTCACATCACCTCCTATTTTGACTTTTTTAAATTGAGAAATTAGAAGAACCAGTCAGAGGTGCATTTAAAATGTCCTCTATTCCCTGACCCCGCTCCACACAACTTAAAGCTCGTGTAACAGTGGAGAAGCACTTGGGTAGACAGAAGGCGAAGGTAGTGAGCGATCATCGTGGTGCTACTACGTGAGGTCAGGACTAGATCCTTTCACGTATGTCATCTAACTTAATCCTCACAAACAGCAGGGGAGGGGTTGTCATGCTCAATTTACAAATAAGAAAACTGAGAATCATTAGATTTATTAGTATAACTAGCAATGAATCTAATGAGTGAAAAGTCTAAAGTCACCTGGCCTGTAAATGAGCCCTGCCTGACTCTGTTTTTCCCACCACACTCAACTTAGGAGTCAAGCTTGGTATTCAGTCTTCGCTTCCGCGTTGGTTGCAGATACTATGCAGGAAATGCCACTGGACGGTGTGAGAGGTGCAACAGGAGCTGCAAAGCCTGCTGGGGCCCGCGGCCCACAGACTGCCTGTCTTAGGATCCATTTTTCTTTCTGCTCTGCTCCAAGGGAGAGTGTCATCGCCCCTGCCTGCAGCACTACTACGCAGAGCAAAGCACGCAGACCTGTCAGAGGTGCCATCCAACTTGCAATAAATGCAAAGGTGAGGGCATCTCTATCATTTTGCATGTGTGAATGGAAAAGTGAAAGTTTTCCTTACTGCTTAGCCCTTCTCTCCTTTTCACCACCTTTGGAGCTTCCTCTCACTTGCCAACCTCAGAACCGGTTCTCTCCAGCTCCCTCGGTTCTCTCTCAGCTTCTCTATCTGCTCTCTAACCTTGGCTTCTCCTCCGCTCACTGCTGCCGCTTCAGATCCTCCCATCCTTCAAGGCCTAGATACAGCATCATCTCCTCCAGGAAGTGTTTTCCACCTATTCTGTCTTCCTTCTGTGCCTGTTGAACTTGGAATCTGCCTAACGAAATTTATCTTCATTACTTCAGCAACTACTTAAGACGTCTGCCTCAAACTCTGCCAAGCCCCGTTCTTATTTTCCAGATGCCTGCTTGTCTGTCCAGAGATCCTTAAATCAAGGTACCCCAGAGTCACCACAATCTTTGTTTTCCTCTGATAGTCGCTCTTTCTGTTCATGGCACACCATCCAATCAATTACTGAGCTTAGGTGCCTTGAAGTTCTCCTCATCTCTTCTCTTTCCCTTGCCTCCAGCCCAACCCACCTACCTCCAACAAAGGAAAACTCCAGGTCTGTGGATTCTCTCTCCTAAACGTTTCTCCACTCAGATCTCTTTCTCCATCCTCACAGTCCTTATTTTCCATCTCAGCATCTCTTAGCAGACTTTCCGAAGTAGCCAGTACCTCACTCCAACTCTGGTCTTGCTACCTCCCTCCCCTTACCCCACCAACCCAGATCATCTTGTTCAATAATGTCCACGCCCGGGATTCGAACTGGCGAAACCCGGGGCCACCGAAGCACAACGCATGAACTTAACCACTCGGCCACGGGGCTGGCCCTAGAGTTTCTTGATCTGTGATTTTTTTTTTTTATTAAGATTATGATAGATTACAACCTTGTGAGATTTCAGTTGTACATTATTGTTAGTAATGTTGTGGGTACACCACTTCACCCTTTGTGCCCTGCCCCCACCCCCCCTTTTCCCTGGTAACCACCGTTGATCTGTGATCTTGATCTTAATCTCTATGTCTCTCCTACCTGCTCTTTTATATTTTTATCTCTTTGATTCTCTATGGTTTATACTAGGTTAATTCTTCAGTACTCTATTCCATTTCCCTAATTTGTTCTCTGAATGTTCACTCTAAAGTTCAGCCCGTATATTATTTTAATTTATTTAAAAGACCTATTTTTAAGATTTCTAATTGTTTCTTTTTCATCTCCATTTTTGTTTCATATCTTCCTGTTTGTTTCATAATTTATTATTTTTTATGGATATTAATGTCTTTACTTATTTTTTGAGCACTTAGGTCAATTTTAAAAACTTTGTCACACTTTTCTATAAAATGAATATTATCTGAAGTAAATTCATGTTCTAATTCTTGACTGTGTTTGTTGTTTTTCTTAGCACTCATTTTATCCGCATACTTTGGAATTTTGGTCTCACGCTCATTTTGAGTGGGAGCCTTTGGGTTCCAGCGTCCCTGGAGGTGATATTGACAACAGAGATCCCATGAGCAATCCCATGCACAGCTCAGGGGAGTTCCTGGTCAGAGGTGACGTCAATGAGGGCAGAGAGTCCACCCTGACTCCTGTTTTAAACGCTAAGCCTGGATTTTGGTCCTGGTCTCATATGAAACACTTTTAGTTCTTATTATGGTAGAAAATTGAACTCACAGCCACCACTGCTTACATCTAGGCCCAGAACAAAAGAAGTGGGTGGCTTGAATCTGACTACTATTTTGCATTTATATTCTCTTTCTGGTCCGAAGAGCTTTCATCTTATTTTTGAGCCTACCCAGCTCCTTTTTGGGTTCTCTCTGTTTATGTTTGTTCTACCATTTCAGTGTGTTTGGAGTGAAGGGGTCATGTCAGAACCTGAACTTACATGTGATTTTTTGAGGTGTACGTGTTACCAATGGATAATCAGATTCTTAAAGAGCATCATGCTCTAAATTCTTGCCCAGCCTCATTCTGCTAATCCAAATGCCTGGGGGTTGGGGGGGTGAGTATTTTAGAGTGGGTTTTTTGTTTTGGTTTGTTTTTTGGTACTTAAGACTTTTAGATGAAACAAGCAAAGGCCAATCTGTTAGAGCCTGCTACTAATCTTGCGTCCTTTCCCTTCCAAAATCATTCATCTTGGGGCAGTAGGTTGACTACATAAAAATGTCAGCGAGTGAGGATGACAAGATGAGAAATCAGCTCCTTCCTCCTTCTGGGAGAAGACCATCAACCACCCTTGCTGTCTAGCCACTGAGCTGACCTTCCTGAGCACTATCTTGATAATATTTTAAAATAACTTCTTCCCAAGAGCTCCCCAAGTAGGTATGAACATAGCCATCTCCAGATTCAAGGTGGCTTCTGGGATCACCTGTGTCTTGATGCCCCCAAATCTACTTCTCTTTCCCAAAGTTTTCCTGAGCTTCCTGTACATCCAACTTCCTGTTAATATCTCTAATTGGATGTTCAGCAGACGACTGAGACTTGAAATGTAAATGCATTATTCCCTTTTGCCTGGCTACCTCTTTCTGATCTGTTGGAATCAGCATTTCCTCTGGAAAGCCTTCCCTCCCCCCTCCATTCTGTGTTTCCTTAGTATTCTGCATTCATTCACCTATTTATTTAGTCATCAAATCTTTATCCAGCAGGATGGCCAGACAATGTCGATGCACTGTGAACAAGACAGTCAAGGTCCCTGCAGAACAGAGGGCATATTTGTAACCATTTACTTATCCTTTGTCTCTCTCTAGACTGTCCTCGAAGGCACAGATTAACATGTCTTCCTCACCTTTGTATCTCCAGCACTTAGCACCGTCACAGGGCGGGCAGCACAGGCACGGGTTGCTTCAGGGGAGCCTCCTGCTGACAGTGGTGATGCCTGGCAGGGAGGCTGCACCAGCTGGGGCCGTGGCGGGAGGGATGGCGGCAAGCTTGGGTCAGAGTGGCAGCGGCCTGGGACGCAGGTGGAGCGTTCCACAGGCCCAGTGCCCCCGCTGTGGCAGCAGCTACCATGGTCCACAACATGTCTGAGGCGGTGGAGCTCTGCCTCCGTGCTGCTTCTACCTCAAACCCATCGCAAAGACGACCATCAGCCCAGCCTTCCTGCAGCTGAGGCAGCCGAGATGTCCATCTCCAACTGGGAGGTGATGGAAAGGCTGAAGGGCACGGTGCACAATGACCAGTTCTCTACCCTGTAGATTTCCAAGAGCACCGTGGACTTTATCTGCTTCAAGAGCAAAGTGGAGAACAAGAGTCTGGCATACTACGTTAACAAAGTGAAGAATAAAACACATGATCATCTCAATCGATGCACAGAAAGCATTCAAGATACAGCATCCATTTATGATAACAATTCTGAATAAAATGGGTATAGAAGGAAAGTACTTCAAAATAATAAAGGCCATATATGAGAAACCCACAGCTGACATTGTACTCAACAGTGAATAACTAAAAGCTATCCCTTTAAGAATGGGAACCAGGCAAGGATGCCCACTGTCACCACTCTTATTTAACGTAGTATTGGAAGTCATAGCCAGAGCAATCAGGCAAGAAATAGAAGAAAAAAAAGATCCAAATTGGAAAGGAAGAAGTAAAACTGTCACTATTTACAGATGACATGATTTTATATGTAGAAAACTCTAAAGAATCCACCAAAAAACTGTTAGAAATTATTAACAAATACAGTAAAGTTGCAGGGTACAAAATCAACATACAAAAATCAGTTGCATTTGTATACACTAACAACAAAATAGCCAAAAGAGAAATTAAGAATGCAATCTCATCTACAAGTTTAACAAAAAGAATAAAATACCTAGGAAAAATTTAACCCAAGAGGTAAAAGACCTGTGCACTGAAAACTATAAAACATTGTTGAAAGAAACTGAAGAAGACACAAAGAAATGGAAAGATATCTCATGTTCATGGATTAGAAGAATTAACATAGTTAAAATGTGGGTACTTCCTAAAGCAATCTACAGATTCAATGCAATCCCGATCAAAGTTCCAACAACATTTTCACGAAATAGAACAAAGAACCGAAAATTTATATGGACCAACGAAAGACCCTGAATAACCAAAGGAATCTTGAGAAAAAAGAACAAGGCTGGAGGTTTTCACACTCCCTGATTTCAAAATATACTATAAAACTGTAGTAATCAAAACATCATGGTACTAGTACAAAAACAGATACACCAATCAGTGGAACAGAGTTGAGAGCCCAGAAGTAAACCTACACATTTATGGAGAGCTAATTTTTGAAAAGGGAGCCAAGAACATACAGTGGAGAAAGGAAAGTCTCTTCAATAAATGGTGTTGGGAAAACTGGACAGCCACATTCAAAAGAATGAAAGTAGACCATTCCCTTATACCATGCACAAAAATCAGCTGAAATGGATTAAAGACTTGAATGTAAGACCTGAAGCCGTAAAACTTCTAGAAGAAAACGTAGGCAGTGCACTCTTTGACACTGGTCTTAGCAGCATCTTTCTGAACACCATGTCTCACCTGGCAAAGGAAACAAAAGAAAACATAAACAAATGGGGTTATATCAAACTAAAAACTTCTGCGCAGCAAAGGATCAACAAAATGAAAAGACAACCTAGCAATTGGGAGGAGAATTTGTAAATCATATATTTATAAGGGGTTAATATCCAAAATACATAAAGGATTCATACAATTGAACAACAAACAGACATATAACCCAATTAAAAAATGGATAAAGGATCTGAAAAGACATTTTTCCAAAGAAGATATACAGATGGCCAACAGGCACATGAAAAGATGTTCAACATCACTAATTATTAGGGAAATGCAAATCAAAACTACAGTGAGATATCACCTGATGCCTGTCAGAATGGCTGTAATTAACAAAACAAGAAATTACAAATGTTGGAGAGGATGTGGAGAGATGGAACCCTCATACACTGCTGGTGAGAGTGCAAACTGGTGCAGCCACTATGGAAAACAGTATGGAGATTCCTCAAAAAATTGAGAATAGAACTACCATATTGATCCAGCTATTCCACTGCTGGGTATTTATCCAAAGAACATGAAAACATGAATACGAAAAGATATTTGCACCCCTATGTTCATTTTGTCATTATTCACAATAGGCAAGACGTGGAAATGACCTAAGTACCCATCAATGGATGAATGGCTAAAGAAGATGTAGTATATATACACCATGGAATACTATTCAGTCATAAAAAAGGATGAAATCTTGTCATTTGTGACAACCTGGATGGATCTTGAGGGTATTATGCTAAATGAAATGTCAGATAGAGAAAGTCAAATACCACATGATTTCACTCATAAGTGGAAGAAAACAACAACAATAACAACAAACACATAGATCCAGAAATTAGATTGGTGGTTACTAGAGGGGAAGGGGAGAGGGAGGAGGGTGAAAGGTGTAAAACGACACGTGTATGTATGTTGATAGATGGTAATTAGCCTTTGGGTGGTGAACATGATGAAGTCTACACAGAAACTGGACTATAATGATGTACACCTAAAATCTAAAAAAAAAAAATGATGGGGCTGGCCTTGTGGCAGAATGGTTAAGTTCGTGCACTCCGCTTCGGCAGCCCAGGGTTTCGCCGGTTCGAATCCTGGGTGCGGACATGGCACTGCTCATCAAGCCATGCTGAAGCGGCATCCCAAATAGCAAAACCAGGAGGACCCACAACTAAAAATACACAACTATGTACCCCGGGGGGCTTTGGGGAAATAAAGGAAAAATAAAATCTTTTTAAAAAAAAAGAGCCTGGTGAAGTCTTTCTTGGCCTCCCTCCACCGCAAGACCACACAGCTCAGTGGCTTCTCCAACATGCTCAAGGTGTGTGCCATCAAGTTCAAAACTGACTTTCCCACCTGCCACAACTCATTCTTGGCGACTCGAAGGATATGAACTAAATGCTGCAGGCCGAGAAGCCGAACGTGATTCGCCTGGAGGGGCTGTCCTGCACATGGCTCACCCTGAAGGAGTCAGGTTCAGAGAAGCCCAGCGAGGAGGTTCTGGTCAAGGCTTTTGAGAAGTTTAGGGAGATACAGAACAGAGACATGCCCACAATGGACCCCTACCGAGAGGAGATGGCGAGCCAGAACTTCCACACCTTCAGCTTGCAGGGCACTTGAAGTTCAAGACATATGTCCAGTCCCGCGGGTACGTGGGCTTCATCCAAGCCCAGAGCGCCTTGCACAGGATGAAGCTCATGTACACGGGTGAGGACAGTAAGGCCACGGCCCCCCACATCAAGGTTTCTTTGGATTCGACCACACCACCTAAGTGATGCCTCAATGAAGAAATGACAGCGACGAGAAGAACAAAAGCTCTAGGAGAAAGAGGCAGAGGAGAAGCAGAGCGCAGAGGAAAGGAAACCGAAAGAGCTAGAATTGGAGAGAGAAAGAAAGAGAGAAGCTTCGCAAGAGGGAACAAAACTAGAAGGCCTGTGAATTCCATCGGAATCAGAAAAAGCTCGAGAAGCTGTAAGCGAGGAGTAGAAAAAGCTACAAGAAAAAAGTAAAACTGGAAGAGTGGAAGCTCCTGCTGGCACAGAGGCACCTGGGGGCCATCCGGCTGACTGGGGAGCTGCTGGGCTGAGCCCAGGTCCCCGCTGGGCAGGCCGGGCTGGTCTCATACTCAGCACGGAGCTGCCTCTTCCTGCTCTGGGCTGCGATCCATGCATTTCTCTGGAAATGGGAGGCCGTATCACGGCTCTGCCTTTCCTCAGCTGGATGCAACCCAAACCAAAGAAATGTCGCCATACTGAGAAAAAATATACACTGAAAAAAAACCAACTTGCAGAGGGTGCACAATAACAATTTTTTAATGTTTTAGAGTGACTCTTGGTAACGTAAACATGAAATTGCTCTTAGCTGGAAAATGCTTAGACTGGTGGACGATCTAAACTAACTTGCGAGTGCTGTTCATGCCAGTCCAAGAATTTCTCTTATGTACCTCACGGCATGGTGTATCAGCACTATCCAACAGAAATATAATCCAAGCCGTACATATAGTCTTAAAGTTTTTAGTAGTCACATTTAGAAAAATGAAATTAGAGGCCACCCTGTGGCCAAGTGGTTAAATTTTCACGCTCTGCTTTAGTGGCCCTGGGTTCGCTGGTTTGCATCCTGGGCGTGGACCTGGCACTGTTTGTCAGGCCATGCTGAGGCGGCATCCCACATGGCACAACTAGAAGGACCTATAACTACAGTATACAACTGTGTACTGGGGGCCTTTGGGGAGAAGAAGGAAAAATAAAAAAAATTTAAATTAACAGGTCAAATTAATTTTAATATTTATTTAACTAATATATCTAAAATATTATCATTTGAACATGTAATCAATATAAAAATTACTGAGATATTATAGATCCTTTTTTTGTACTGAGTCTTTGAAATCTGAGGTTTATCCTGTGTTTACAGCACAACTCAGGTTGGACCAGCCACATTTCAGGTGCTTAATAGCCACTTGTGGCTGGTGGCTACTGTCTTGGGCAGCACATTGCTAATGTAGAACAATGGTTCCAGATGGTATCTTTGCAGGAGGCCATTTTCTTCAGGTGCAGTCTCAGGCTGAATCCTGTTATGTAAATGGATCAGGGCAGAGTTGCTCAGGTGGGAGCAGAGGAGGGATCTTGGAACACCATCTGAGGCTCCCTCCTTTGCCCCTCCCACCACTTCCAGGTAGTGCTTGCAAACTCTAGCACACAATGAGTCCTACTCTTTCCCCATCTGCTATTAACTCTCATCTTTGAAAGACTTAGCCTTTCAAACCCACTGCATTTAAGTAATCATTAATTTGTGTCCTCTTTAATTCATTCCAGGGGTACCTATAATTGCCACTCAAAACTTCTAATCAGAATAAAATAGATGAGAGAATACGTTGAATTGAGGGTGGCGTGGGAGAATGGTGGGAAGCCTGCATTGTCATTGGCCATATTGTGGTAAATATTGACTTTCTATTAGGTTTCTTGAAAAGTTGAAGGTATGTCTGATACCACCCTTATTAGATGTGTGGGGTCTTTATTCCAACTAGGATTGCCAGATAAAATACTGTATTTCAATTTGCTACATGAAAACCCTAGTCTCAACTCCCCACTTTAGTGCAGTGGGCTAGCGGGGGAGAGGGGCCCTTGGTTTCTGAGCAAGACCAGGTAACCATCATTAGGTAAGTTAGTGTCTCTTAACATCCGTCAATGAGTACAGGACAACACTAGCTTTTTAAGACTTTTGTGGGGATTGGAGAAGTTACTAGTGATGTTGTGAGCACAGTTTGAAAAACTATAAATTCTTTAATTGGGTTTGAGATTTCCTAGGTGGGTTAAGGGTCATGGTTTTGAGCATTCCCAGTTGCAAAAGTTCATCAGAACACCCAGACAATGGAATACTATGCAGCGCTAAAGAGATCCGAGCTATCGAGCCATGAAAAGACATGGAGGAGACTTAAGTGCATATTACTAAGTGAAGGGAGCCAATCTAAAAAGGGCACATACTGTGTGATTCCAACTATATGACATTCTGGAAAAGGCAAAACTATGGAGACAATAAAAAGATGAGTGGTTGCCAGGGGTTGCGGAGGGGGAGAGATGACTAGCACGGAGGATTTTTAGGGCAGTGAAAATATTCTGTATGGTACTATAAAGATGGACATATGTCATTATACATTTGTCTCAACTCATAGAATGTACAACACAAAGAGACGACCCTAGAATTTTGCTAGGTCTCCACTAGTCTTAATAAAGGCAAAATTCCTGATCCTGTGGAGCCTACATTCTGGTTGGAGGCGAGAAAAGAAACAACAAGCATATGTATATGATCTGGTAGGTGAGCCAGGAAGAGATGCTCTGGACAATGAGGCAAGAGATGGAGGACTGAGACTGTGGGAAGAGAGGCAGGGCTTTCGAGTTAAACAGTGGACAGGACGAGCCTCACTGGGAAGATGGGACTTGAACAGTCTAGAGGGAGGCGACTTAGTCAGATGTCTGAGGGAAAAGCATCCCAGATCATGGGACTGATCACTGCAAAGACCCAGAGGAAGGACGCCCGGTGTCCTCAGGGAGAGTCAGTAAACTCGTGTGGCTGGAAGAGAGTCACAAGTGGGAGGGAGGGAGGCAAGGAGGACTGAGAGGATGTGGGTTGAATTCCCTGCACCACCATTTATTGGTTGCTTGATCAGAAACAGTTGACTCAACCTTCAAGTGTCTCAGTGAACTTGGTGCTCTATCTAAGGTCTGTTTACTTTGTAAGGCTTTTGGAAGGATAAAATAAAATAATATAGGGAAGTGACATAAGCCATGTTCTTATTGTTCTATACATAAGGATAGATGGATAGACAGACAGATAGATGATAGATAGATTGAGTGTTAGGGACTAAATTTTTACATCCCCTCAAAATTCCTGTGTTGAAGCTCTAACCCCCAATGTGATGGCATTGGAGGTGGGGTCTTTGGGTGGTAATTAAATTTTTAAGAGGTCATGAGGTGAGCTGCTGTGATGAGATGAGTGCTGTTAAAAGGAGAGGAAGAGACACCAGAGCTCTCTTTCTCTCTGCCAGGTGAGGACACAGCAGGAAGGTGCCCATACGCAAGCCAGGAAAAGGGCGCTCACCGGGAACTGTCTGCCTTCATCTTGAACTTCCCAGTCTCAGAGCTGTGAGAAATAAATGTCTGTTGTTTAAGCCTCCCAGTCTATGATATTTTGTTATGGCAGCCTGAGCAGACTAATACAGACAGGTAGGGAGGGAGGGAGATAGATAGATGTTTAGATAGAGAGATGATTGCTACACAGATGATAGATGGAGATAGAGCATATATATATATATATATATATGTGCTTAATGAGTTCCTGAAGCAATAGTGCGATTGTCTTCATTAGGCAATTCAAATAGAAGATCCTCATTTTAAAAGGAGCATAAAAGTGCTCACTTTTATGACTTTCCATTTTTCATCGGAAAAATGTGATAACTGAGGCTAAAAATGCACAGCACTGAGCCCAGTGCCACACTGATGAGAGCAGCCCTGTAAAACAAAGAGCATCATCAGAGAGGCCGCTGGACCCCTCCCGGCCCCTGCCGTCCAGTCGCCTACTCTAAGTTGTGAATCACAGTCCAGAGATCAAAGCCCCTGCTCCCTGGCTTCAGAGCATCGCCTGCCTTGTGAAGTCGAGCCGCCTCTCAGACCCGGGGCTGAAATCCAGTTTAATTCTAATACCCACACCCCCTCTCTGCCAAGCCTGCAATATTACCAGCGGCACATTTTAAAAATTCATGCTTCTTGACTTTTTTTTTTTAATAAAGGACTTCAAGCCAAAAATAATGATCCTGATAAAGCAAATGTTTAACAAACGTGTGAGATGTAAAGATGCTTTCAAATTTTATGTTTTGCTGCACTTACACGGTTGAAGCTGCTTCTAAATAAATGGAAATATTCTTTTATTTTTTATGAAAATAATACATGAACATGATAGCAACTCGAATGAGATTGAAATTCAACACTTCTCACCCCCATTCCCCTCTCCAAAGATAGTTTCTTGCTACTTTGATGTTACCGCATCATCCTAAACACTATGCTGATCCTGCTGCATCACGACAGATCCATTTTATTTTATTTTATTTTATTTATTTATTTTTTAAGATTTTATTTTTCCTTTTTGTCCCCAAAGCCCCCCGGTACATAGCTGTATATTTTTAGTTGTGGGTCCTTCCAGTTGTGGCATGTGGGATGCTGCCTCAGCATGGCCTGATGAGCAGTGCCATGTCCGCACCCAGGATCTGGACCAGAGAAACCCTGGGCCGCCGAAGTGGAGCACGTGAACTTAACGACGTGGCCACAGGGCCGGCCCCATGACAGATCCATTTAGACAACATTTTTACCACCTAACGTGAGGGGGGAGGATAAACTCCCACTGCTTTTCCTCCGTCTTCCTTTCCAGTACGTCATATTCATTTCATCAGTTTGCTGCTTCTCTCTTGTAACGTCATGTAAATTTGCTCCCTGTGATGGGGGACGTGGCAGCACAGTGGCTCAAAGCACTGGTTCTGGAGATGGACCACCTGGCTTGGAATCCTTGTTCTTCAGCTTTTATTAGCTCTGCATCCCTGAGTAATTTACACAACCTTCCTGTGCCTCTGTTTCCTCACCTGTAAACTAGGGGAAAAGCCAGCCCTGGTGGTTTAGTGGTTAAGATTCAGGGCTTTCACTACCATAGCCCCAGTTTGTTTCCTGGTCAGGGAACCACACCATCCCTCTGTCAGTCATACTGTGGTGGCTGCATGATGCTGAAAGCAATGCCACCTTCAAACACCAACAGGGTCACCCATGGTGGACAGGTTTCAGGGGAGTCTTCAGAGGACCTGGACACCCACTTCTGAAATGATTGGCTGCAAAACCCTCTGGATAGCAGCAGAGCATTGTCCGATACAGCGCTAGGAGTCGGAATTGACTTGACAGCACTCACAATAAGTTAGGCTTTACCAGGTAAGAGATGCCAAAAGTGTGCTGTTTTTTCTGTTTTTCTCCTTTTTAGCTTTTTACCTCCAATGACTAAGCTAGTCATATCAATTATGACTTTTCCCTCCTAAAAATCAATCCAGTTGTCTTTCAGCCCCACCATCACTGACTCAGTGAGGCCCTCAGTCTCTCTCACTGCACCTTTCCTACTTCCTCCTGAATTATTGCTGAACTTCAGTCTATGTTTCTCCCAATTTATCCCCTACCCTGCTAGCAAAGGTCATTTCTAAGGTCTGTCAGATCATCACATGGCAGACTCCCCATCACCCACAATGATTATGACATTCAAAACTTTGCACAATATGGCCACTGCATCTGTCCCCAATCTCATCACCACGAGTTCCTGGGCCCTCCTCACATCCCAGCCTCCCATTTATACTCTAATAGGACTGAATTGCTTCTAAGTTCTCTAGGATAACATCCTCTTATCTCATGTCCTCATGCACACATTGTTCACTCTCCTTGGAATATTCTTCCCCACATTGACAATTTGGAACATTTCTGACCATCCTTTTCATTTTTAAAAGATTTTCTAAATATTGACACATTTTATTATACTTTTTTTGCCGAGGAAGATTCACCCTGAGCCAACACCTGTTGCCAATCTTCCTCTTTTTGCTGAGGAAGATTTGCGCTGAGCTAACATCTGTGCCAACCTTTCTCTATTTTGTATGTGGGTTGCTGCTGCAGCATGGTTGCTGATGAGTGGTGTAGGTCTGCACCCAGGAATCGAACCCAGGCTGCTGAAGCAGAGCATGCCACACTTAACCCCTCGGCCATGGGGCCAGGCCCTGATCATCCGTTAAAATCATGTTCCTTTATAACCTCTCCTGGGAAGTCTTTCCTGATCTTCTTGGAGAAGGTTAGTCACTTTGTCACCTCTCTGCTACCTAGAAGCTCTGTGCATGTAGTTTTTCACATGACATTGTGTTGGAATTGATTGATCATATTTCTATATTCATGAAAAGCCTGGGTACTCCTGGAGGCAGCTACCATTTCCTTTCCAGAATCTAGTACAGTGCCCAGCACTTGGTGAACACTCAAGGACCATTGGTGGAACTGAATTGTAAGAAGACAGGACTCACATATATGAGACAATTAGACAACGATAGAGACCATATGTTGTATTATGCAGTCCATTCCTGTTTGGTCCTGAGTGTGAATGGTAAGTGGGAAGGGGGAGGAGATGGTGTCAGTTAAGTATGAGATAACTGAAAATGAGAGCATGTAGGGGGTGGTTTCATAGGAAAAAGATTTGTGCTTGGACGTGATCTGAAAAAGAAAAGAGATGACGGTATTCCTTGAGGAAGTCCCTGGAGTTGACCCGACTTTTATGATAAAAATAGTAATAATATTAATTCACCAAGTTTGTATGAAGAACTTACCATGTCCTGGAACTGTTCTAGATACTGGGGAAACAACAGTGAGTGGAACCAATCAGATCTTGGGCCTTAAGGAACTTGCAATCTAGTTGGGGAGAAAAAAAAAAAAAAATAAGGACAACTCAACTGCCATATTTGATGCCTTCTGTGTGCCAGACACAGTCTGAGGCACTTTTCATATGATCTCATTTAATCCCTACAACACAGATGCTATGGAGTAGGTAACGTGACCCCTCTTTACAAATGAGGAAACGGAGGCTCAGTGAGGATGCTCAAAGTGCTGTTGGTCAGGGTGTCTGTGAGTGTCCAACTGGGATTGGAATCTGGGACTCTCTAGTCCATAGTCTTTCTGCCCAACCACTCTACTTCTAGCCAAAGAAGGAACCTAGCCACTATCAGTAATCCCAGGACCTCCTTTTGGGGTTGATTTTAGCCGTATGGAATTTGCTATAACGATGAAGCACGAGGTGACGCCAATGAAGCCCCTGCAGCACCTGCAGTTCAGGTGTGTAATCTCACCTGGAGCCAGAGAGCTGAGGGTCAATGATGAAAAATAATTTCAGGTAATTGTGAACAGTGACTATATGTAACTATAAGTCATCCCATGAAAAAGTATTCATGAGGGGCCAGCCCCGTGGCCGAGTGGTTAAGTTCAAGAACTCCGCTTAGGTGGCCCAGGGTTTCGCTGGTTTGGATCCTGGGTGCAGACCTGGCACCACTCATCAGGCCATGTTGAGGTGGCGTCCCACATGCCACAACAAGAAGGACCCACAACTAAAAATATACAACTATGTACTGGGGGGATTTTGGGAGAAAAAGCAAAAAAAAAAAAAAAAAAAAAGAAGACTGGCAACAGTTGTTAGCTCAGGTGCCAACCTTAAGAAAAAAATGGGGGCTGGCCTGGTGGTGCAGCAGTTAAGTGTGCACCATCTGCTTTGGCGGCCCGGGGTTCACTGGTTTGGATCCCGGGTGCAGACATGGCACCACTTCGCAAAAGCCATGCTGTGGTAGGCATCCCACATATAAAGTAGAGGAAGATGGGTGCGGAGGTTAGCTCAGGGCCAGCCTTCCTCAACAAAAAGAGGAGGATTGGCAGCAGATGTTAGCTCAGGGCTAATCTTCCTCAAAAAAAAAAAAAAAAAGAAACAACAACAATAAAATGTATTCATGAGAGATTCTACCATAAAGAAGAAAAAAGCTCAAGAATTAAGAATTTCCAAATACGGATTCAGAAGTGGCATCAAATGAGGATAAAAGACTGCAACTTAGAAAAGCTGAAGATGAAGACTTTAGGTTCTTGTTACCTACATTTGACGTTGGAACAGACCTTTCAACATCTGTTCAGAGTTAAGGAGGTTTTCTTTAGCATTCATGAAAAAGGAAACTGCTCAGTGCACTCCCCAGCTGAAGGCGCAAGTTTAGATGTCATCAACTGAGATAAATAGTAGTCCGCATTTAACACTGAAACGTAGGAAGTGTAAATAGATTGTGTTTCAAAAGAGAAATAAATGAACTCCATCAATGCATGCTTGGCACAGACTTTGGATCTAGCTGATCAACACACATCAACAACATCTGATGATGAATAAATGAGAGCAAAATCAAAATTTGAGGATGTATTTAGAGTTTCACGTTTAAAGCCACCTATGTCTACCTTGCATTGCTCTCAGACATAGGCAAAAAAAAAAAAAGGTCATGAAGGTGTCAACTTATAAAGTAATTGGCCAGTTGCTTTACCCTCAAAATGAGTTTATTTGGGGACAACCAAAAGAATTGCAAATTCAGGACATGCAGGCTATGGTGGACCACAGGCAAATCTGGAGAAACAAAGGAAGTGGCTTGCTTTTATAGAGGAAAAGGGGGAGTTGGGCGGGGCTGTAATAAACAAAAAAATCCATTGGAGGAAACTGGACATCCAAAGTGTAGGGGCTTCCCATTGGTTGGGTTGCTACAGTCTCTCATTGGTTGGGCGGTTGCCAGGTGGGGAGAGAAATCATCCTTCCTCCTGCTGGGTAGTAAAGTAGAAAACACCTCCCTGGGGCGGCCTGTGGCCAAGTGGTTGAGTTCCCACGCTCCCCTTTGGAGGCCCAGGGTTTTGCCAGTTCGGATCCTGGACGTGGACATGGCACTGCTCATCAGGTCATGCTGAGGTGGCGTCCTGCATGCCACAACTAGAAGGACTCACAACTAAAAATACACAACTATGTACTGGGGACTTTGGGGAGAAAAAAGGAAAAATAAAATCCTAAAAAAAAAAAAAAGAAAACACCTCCTTGTTGTAGATGCAAGCATAGTCTCTTCCAGTTTGGAGTAATTGACGTTGTATGATCGAGGGAGAGCTCCCCCTACAGGCCTCCCTGGCTCCAATTTATTTGAAGTTTCCCTTGTTAATTTCACATGGGTGAAGAAAGAGAAGAAAGATGAAGTCTGTTTTGTTTACTTGTGTGGCCCTAGCGACCAACACACTACATGGTACAAAGGGAAAGGTCTGTTGGGTGATTACAGGAATGAAAATCATTGCATACGTGTACCTTCTGAGCTAAGAGTGGAAGCCAGAACCAGGCTCCAAGGCCACACAGTATTGTAAGAAAGGCTTGAGAGCAAATATCTGGTAAAGGGTAATGAAATTACTGTGAGGGGTTAGAACAACCATGACTCATCTTCTGGGGCTTTGCCAGCCAGAATAAAAGTTTTCCATTATCAAGGAAGAGTAAGGTAGGGCAGGGTAGCCGTTAGATAGCCTGATAAGAATGCCCCTCACTCTGACAAAAGTGTTCATTGATAAGAACTGGTCCCAGCCTGCGAGGGAAACATAAGGCTTATTCAACTGTTACATGGCACAAATATGTGCTTGTAAAATGGAGAACTATAACCAACACAAGGGCAGAATAAGACTGAGGTCAGGAGGATCACCCCCTCTCTGACCAAGCGATTGTCATCAGTGGAGTCTCTTTGGTGACTAGGAGTGTGATTCTGAACCTGTTACAAATTCTGCTTCATCCTTTAGGCTGCTTTTAGTTATAAATGATAGAAAAGTCAACCCAAACTGGCTTAAATCCAAAAGGAGTTTATTGGTTCACTTAATGGAAAAGTCTAGGGCTGGGAGTGGGATCTGTACTGCTGGAAAAGGGGCTCACACCATGGCATCGGGTACTAGTTTATCTCTGTCTCTCACCTCTGTCTTCTGCTGTGTTGGCTCCATCCTCACTGGAGGTCTCCCCCACACTGGCAGGATGGTTGCTGGCGGTGCCAGACTTCACATTCTCTTGGGTCCATGTCCAATAGAAAAAGGCCCTACCTCTGGTCCAAGTTTCAGAAAAACATCTGTGGTATTTCATTGGCTCAGAAAAGACATATGCCAATTTCCATGCTGTAAATACTCCCATCATGGCCAATTTTAAGCTTCAAAAATGATGTCACAATGTGGAGTTGGGAAGAAATGTAAAGAAGTGAACCATTACATTGTATTTCTACCATACAGATGCATTAGATGTAAATAACCTCGAGAGCGTTACTGATAGTAAAATGTAAAATAATTAGGAAGTGATGAGTTTTAGGTACTTGTTACCTATGTTTTTAATATAACTTCTTTAATGAAAGTTTCATAACTTAATTTTTACTAATAGCTGTGTCTAACAAAGGACTTGCAAGATTCCTGAAAAATTAACAACTGGCTTTCATATGCTGGGACAAGCCAGCTCCAACACACTCTTTTTTAGGTCGAGTCTTTTTCTCTGTGATTGTTTTTTTCTCTCAATATCAAATCTCGTCTAGAATTTCCTGGGGTTTTTTCCATTAGTTCCCCTACTCCAATGCTATCAGAAGGCACCAAAATTGTTTTTGCTCATTTCCACCAGCAATCAAAGAGAAACAAATTTAATCAATAATAGTGTCTTAGCAAGACTGTTTTAATTATAGCACACAATTCTGGAGTTCTGTCCCCTGCTACCTGTAGCAACATGGACAATTTCATGTATTACTTGGCATAGAGTAAGCCAGTGTATTCATTTTCTATTACCTCATAACAAACTACCACACGTTTAGCAGCTTAAATAACATCCGATTACGATCGCACAGTTTTATAGGTCAGAAGTCCTGGTGGGCTTGACCGGGGTCTCTGCTTAGGGTCTCACAAGGCCAAAATCAAGGTGTCAGCCAGGCCGGCTCGGACCTGCAGGCTCTGGAGAAGAATTGGTTCCCAGGGTATTCACCCGCTGGCAGAATTCAGCTTCCTGTGTCTCTAGGATTTAGGTCCCTGCTTTCTCTGTGGCTGTCGGCCAGGGGTCACTCTCAGCTCCTACAGGCCATTCTCTGGTCTTGTGGATGCCCCCTCACCCCCTGCCTTCCAAGTCAACATCCATGCATTGCATCCTTCTCATGCTCTGACACTTCTGACTCTCCCTCTTGCTACCAGCTGGAGAAAACTCCACTTTTAAAAGGCTCCTGTGATTTGATTAGGCCCATGCGGAGAATTTCCGTTTGGCTGTACTGTGACAGAATCACAGGCATGAAGTCTCACCACATTCACAGTCCTGGGGATCAGAGTGGAGATCTGGAGGGGCTATTTTAGGGTTCTGCCTGCCAGAGCCAGTGAAACTCTTTTGGAAATCAAGTTAGCAAAATATGTCGAGGCCTTTCAATGTTTGTTCTAGTTGAATTCACCAATTCCTTGCTGGGAAACATTATAAACAGAACCAAGGTGTTCACAAAAAAGTTCATTTTTGTTTATAATTTAAAACTACTTTAAAAGTTTATAAAGACTACACAAAATATGCTATAAAAGTTAAATATAATAAGCAAGATATAAATGTTTATGTACACTACCATTTCAAGTGTATTTCTGAAATTAAAAACCTATGTGGATCATGCAAGCTGAAGTGCAGAAAGCAAAGATCAACAAGATGGGATCTGCCCCCAAAGAACTTAATATTAAGGTGGAAAACCAGGTATATGTACAAATAACCACAAAATGAGGGAGAATGCAAGCAGTGCAAACATTCAAGGAAAAAACCAATAAAACCATTGGAACACAGAGGCTGTTAGAGAAAGCAAATTGATGTATCTACACACTCTTTTGGGAGAAGAGTTGAGGGCCGAGTTTAGGAGGAAACTGGATCCGCAGAGCTCAGTGAGCGTGGACGGCGAGTCTCTATCCCGACTTTCCCGTGGTCTGTAAAATGACGAGCCCCTTTCATATGAACTTGAAGTCACAGGTCAATTTCCACTAAATGTGATAAAAGACATTAGTCCTTGGGCCAGCCTGGGCCCTTGAAGCTCCTAGAAGCAAGACAAGCGTAGCAGGCAGACTGTGTTTGGTGGGCCCTAGCTTCTCTGCCTACGTCACTTCCCCTTCTGTGCTCCTGTTTCTCAAGGCATCAGTGAGCCTGAGAGATGGAAAAGTTCCACAAACGTCAAAAGACATTGGCTCAGTGCCAGCTTGAGAACTGTGCCCTCACTTCAGTTTCAGTAATTAACTTTCATTCCGTCCGTTCACAGACTATTCCTCAGTATGAAGCTCTGCTTTTTTTTTTTTGTAACCTTGGTAGGCGGTGCCCTGATTAGATTCGCCATTCCCGTATTCATATAAAGATGGTTTGGCATAACATCAATCTCCTGAGTTTGAGGGTTAAAGATTCCTGGCATGGAATTCCAGTTCTGACTCTTCCTTGCGTGGAATCTTGGGCAAGTTACTGAATTTCTCTGGTTCTCTGCTACTTGTGGGAAACTGGAAATCCAGACCTCCCAAGGTTGCCGTGAGGAACGAATGGGATTATATGCGCAATGGGCCTGGTATACAGAAGGGGTTCTATAAGTGCTAACATTCCCGCCCCCGCCCCCACCCCTGGCTTGCTCCCATATCATTTTAGTAGCAGTGAAAGCTCATTGCTAGTCTTTCTCCCATGAACCTGCTATTTTGAAAGGATTTGTGAAGTAAGATCACGTGAGGGAGAGAAGTGTAGACTTCACTTGTTCTCTACACTTAATCTGGAAGCAAAGACACACCGTGTCATTGAGCTCTTACTAACAGAGCCTTCTTCTCAGCTGAGCAAATGCACGCGAATGAGTTGGTTTATGTAACCAGATCATTGACTGGATTTTCTTGCTTGATTTCTCAGCAGATAGAGAGACAGGAGATTGTTTTTTCAGAAATCGCCACAGTGATTTGTTCCAAAACCAGGAGAAAATAAAATTCATTCTTTGCTGAAGTCATAAGTTTCGGTTAAAGGGCCAGAAATTCAATAAACACACTGGCTAAGCACCTGAGCTCTAACAAAATCTGTTTATCTCCCCACAGCTTTTCACTCTCTAAAGAGCAGCCATAGTTCTACCCCAGCAGAATAGCTTCTCAATAGAAATCCTATTTATACCTGATTGTCTAAGACAATCCATGCTCTACAATAAACCCCTCCTTTCTCCTCAAGCCTTGAAAAACTCAAATGTTGGAGTTTGGCTACGAAGCCACAGATAAACTTAGGTGTGATGTGCTGAGAACATTGGAGAAGGAAGGAGGACAGCAATCCTGTCTTTCTCTAGGTCACTTTTACTTTGAATCCTGTAGAAAAACCCTTGGGATACAGGATTTGAAAGAGCCCTGAGAACAAGAGTCGGGGAAATGGACCCGTCTGAAGTGTGGAGGTGAAAACTCAGGAAGGCATCCTCCTCGGCCTCCTTTAGCCTCCAAATGGCTGGGTGTTGAGGACCACATTGCTGTTCATCGTGCTCCTCCGCTCGGATCCAGCCAGCCAACAGCGGGCAGCAAGCAGCAGTGGCCTGGACTTCAGACATCAGGGTGGAACTGGAGCTGTGCAAACGAGGCCGGCAGAGGAAGGAGGTCGGAAAGTCAGATAACTGGGTGGAGGCAAGTGAAAACCCACAGTCTGGGGGCTGCGGGACTGTCAAAAGTTTGTACTGGATCTAAGTTCCAGATTACAGGTCTCAGGCCAGCAAGCTCATAGAGGTAACTTGAGCAGTGCTTTCAGTATTGATCTGTTCCTGGAACAAAGGGACACAGAAACCAAATTGAATTGCTAACCAAGAAGTGACGGGGCAAAGATAGAGTCTTTGACAAAGGAGTTTTCAGCTGGATTTTGTGAGACGCATCCCTGGGCTGTGGGGGATCATGAAGGGTCTTTGTGGCTGATGCTCCAGGATGCTCCAGGAGCAATGTCTCTCCCTCTCTCTCTGCCTGGGATTGGAATTCTTATTTGCTGTGATACCTTTAGCCAAACTCCATGCTGAGTCCTTTATTGCCTTTGTAACTTCCTTTGCAGCACAGCTGTGTAACATCTGGATAATTTCTCTGTCCTGCTTTTCTGTTGATTTTCACTTTTAAAGAGCTGTTTGCTGTTTGCCTGCCGAATCAATTTTGCCCCCTGTGGGTGGATTTCTGATGACCTTGAGTCAGCTCACCTCCTGACATTTGCTTGTGAGGATTAAAGGAGATCATGCATGTGAAAGTCTGCTGTAAGTTGTAAGGTGCTACCCCAGTGTTATTATTTCCCTATCGTCTATCCTGGGCAGGCAACCATTATACTGTGGAACCTGAGAGATAATCAGACAATGTTCTCAAGCCAACCATCTGGATGTGGTTTCTCAGAAAATGAATTGGGCCAATCAGAGGCATCCACATAATTTGTGGGGCTCAGTGTAAAAATTATTAAGAATCTCAAGATGGCAGCAGCAGAGCTTTGAAACTGAGCATGGGGCCTTTCTAAGCATCAGGCCCTGCGCGACATGTGGCATGCCCATGAAGCTGACTGTGACATCAATACATTCAGAGCAACATGAGGCTTGCAAAATGCATCAGACTCTGCTGTTACCAAGCAAGGGCTCACTACCTGAGTCACATAAAAGCCAATCCTTTGGTATTGGCTTTTGAGAGAAGAAAGCTTCATAGCAAGATCGACCAGCAAACAGACAGGAAGCAAGGCTGAAATCTGTCTCCCTGAGCTGAAGCAGGGATGGAGTTGGGATTGGAAATGGCTATGCAAAATACTAGCTTGGTGGAATCTGATTGGAGGGTGGGAGTGTAACAGTCTTATAAGTCCCGTGTGCTAAAAATCAAGGGACCCCTCACTTCTTATTAGGTTCCCTGCGCCACTTTCTCTTCACATTGAGTTCTGTAGTTAGGGAACTTTTGGTTGCTAGAGGCTCGAGCTCATCTGAGCACAAGGTTTCCATCTTCTGAGCATGCTCCACCTACATGACATGCAGGATTTGCTTGTTACCCCTTTGACATTTTGTTATTGATATAATAGGGCCAGTACAGATTGGTCTATGATGATTAAACTTCTCTACCTCCACCCCCAAGTGGGTCAAAGAATTTACATACCAAAGGTGGTAGCTTTGGGGGAAAGGGATGAAGAGCTCTTTAAGATCTACAAACACATAGATACAAGGAAAACACTGAGGAAGATGCTTGATATGGAAGAGGAAGAATTTCTTTTCAGAATAAAAAGCTTAATTGAAAGAGAGCTGGTTTTCCAGTCCAGGATCTCTTCATTTCCATGTCAGCTCTGTGGGCCGCTGGCCAAGGCATTTGAGATAATAGATGTGGCTGTGCCTTGTGTATTGTAAACTTGTAAAGTGTACAACATTGAAGTGTCAACTTTCACTGTTGCCATATTTAAAAAGACAAGATATGCTCATACACATTCTGACAGTGAGCCTCACCTATCCGTAGCTCTCTGTTCCTCTCGAGGCAATAGGTGGGGATTGTTACAAATCAGTTCTTTTTTTCCCCAGGTTTCTACTCTCTGTGGGCTAGAACCAAAACAATAAACAAACTGCCCTGTGAGTTTGTTACTGTCATATGTAATCTACCTGGAGGTCTCCGCCGTGCTTTGAAGGATGGAGCAGGGTGGGGGAGATCACCCTCACCCAGCCTGACCTCCCTCGGGTTGTGACATCAGAGCTCTGTTTACGTAGCTGAAGGGCTGGGAGTGCTGGAACGGAGGTGGGGACCACACGGATGGTCCAGGAGGCTGCACCTCATCCCCTGCTCCGTTTTTCCTGCCGGCTTGTCAGCTGCTCGAAGCAGCAAAGAGAGAAGAAATCTGTAAGGTTCTTCTCCGTCTTTTGGCGCCATCTGTTTCCTTTCTCATTTCTTTCTCGAAAACTTTTTTCAATAAACACTATACAACAGACACCAGAGGATGTCTACAAGAGCAAATTCATCTTTCCTCAAATGTAGGCTTTGGGAGACCTTTGGCATTTGCAGAAAAGTCCCCTGTGCTGCTGTCCTTTCCTCCACATCTGGAAGGTACTGGAAAAAATGAGGGGACGTTATGCTCCCTTATTTACTGCATCTGGTAGAGGTAAAGAGAATTCATGATTCCTTCCACAGAAATGAGTTCAACACATATCTCCTGGAGACCTAAAATATACCGGGCACCACCTGGGGGTGACCGAGATAAAGTCAAATAAATTGGAATTTCTCTGAGAGACTGTGTGCTCCTCAAAGTCAGGGACATTTTCTTATTCCACTCTGTACCCCTGGTGCAGAGCAGAGTGCTAACGTACAATAGCTGCTCCGTAAATGTTCGTGGCATGCCTATTTGCTCACAGAAATCATTGTCTATAGCTGAACAAAACTGGGCTCTCTACACATAATCTAGGGAAGAATATGCTGTGTCCTTAAAGTCACAATGTCATCTCTGGCCAGGGGAAGAAATAACCCCTGTTATCATAGTGATTAGCATTTATCAAGTCCATACTGTTCTTCAGGTTCTGTTAGAAGCACTTGGCATTGATCGACTTGCTTAGTCCCCTTAACCGTCATAACAGCGCTGTGAGGTGGGCGCCATCGCTACCCGTGTCTTACGGAGAAGACACCAGGCCACAGAGAGGTAGTCGCTGGTCCCAGTTTGCATAGAAACTGGCTCCAGAGGCCTGTTCCTAATCTCCCAGATTGCACTGCCCAGTTCCTCCAGAACAACAAGGCACAAGGAGAGCAAATTAAAACAGGGGCTTTCAAACGTTTCTGGACTGCGATTCACCATAAAAAACCCAAAATTTTCACCAACATCTATTTATCAACCTGAAGCAAAAGTTTCAGGAAACAATACTTATCCAAATTGCATGATATTTTCCATCATATTTGAATTTATTATTATTACCATTTTTGAAGCGATCACATCCCACTCATTTGATTTCACAGCCCATGGCTTAAAGCACCCTGGGTTGGGGGAGGAGCCCAGCCCTGCCTGCTGACCCTGAGCTCGCTGCACCTAGAGTGGGTGGGTTCTCTGAATTTTCCCTTCTCAGGCAATTCAACTGCAGTATCTGTGGTGCGTCCAAAGCCCCCTTTAGGGCCTTCAGACCCTCGGCTTCTGGAAGTCCTTCCTCTGCCCTCTTCTGGGTCCCTTCCCTGCTCCAGGCTGCCGTCTGGGGTGGAGTCTCTGTCAGATATGGCTCCAGTCATCTCTGCATATCTGGTCCCTGGGCAGCACACACCTTAGCCCCCTCCCCCTTCATCCAGGGTGAAAGTCCCGCCTTCTCTCCCTCTGGCTCTGTGGTCTCAGGCCAATCTAGCCACAGTTTCTCACACAATTCTTACGTCCACCTCCCAACGGAGGGGACACAGCTCTCTGACTGATACACTTGGGGAGGATACAGAGCACGCTGATACTTATCTTCCAAGGAATTCTCCCTCCTCCCCTCCTCAACTCTGCTCCTCTCTAGGTAGAAGGGTGACGGGCAGGACAGGTTTCACATTCTCTTAGCACGACCTGGATTTTCTGGGACCTGGTATTGGAATATGGGGGATTCAGCATCACCTATTACAAAGATTTTACCCTTGGCAGACTCTTCCAAAAGCACGAAGGAAAGAAGAGTTCTATATTCACATCATTTCGTCGATGGGTGGGCTCTGGGTAAGTGGAGGGAATGGGAAGAGAATGAGCAAGGGCTTGGAGTCTGGAATAAGCCATCCGAGTTTGGGGATTACTGGGGAACATGAGCTTCCCGTGGAGAGTCGTGTATGATGGAACTCTACAGGGAACAAGGATGGAGGTCAGTGGAATAACAACAGGCAGCCCAGCCTGCCAGGGGCTCTCCCTGACTTTAGTTGACGGTCCTGCTCCAGTCTGTGACCTGGATCCTTGGCACATTCGTATTCCTCCAGACTCAGAGACCTGGTTCTTGCCCACAACGTCTCAGTTTGATTAAGGCTTCTGTGTTTGCAAACTTTCTGCCTTTTTGCTGCCTCAACTAAAAGTCTGAGCTCAGCTTTACTAACTCTATCCTTGCGCTTGAAACACTCCAGCAGTAGAATCAAGAGCCAGGCAAAGGGTGAGCCCCATGTCCTGCAAAAGCTGCTAGCTGTCTGGCCTGGGGATAGTTCTCGCTCACTACTCCACCATCCATAGCTCCCAGGGTCCCATGTACATGACTCTTCCAGGGCCAGGCAGCTGCACATGAGTCTAAGATTTTTTCCCTCCTGAAACAGGTTGAAGACCTGGGTTCCACGCTCAGCTCTGACATTTTCTACTTCCACAGTCTGAGTTGGTGTGAGTTTATCTTTGACTTTCAGCGTCTTCACCTGAAGTGAGGTAACAATAACATCTAGCTAGATGTCTCAGACCTGTTGTGAGGAATAATGAGGTGATGTCAGTAAAAGCACCTTGAAGCTCCTGTTGCTGCAACCGCTGACTTTTACCCCTGGTCAGTGGATGAAAGGGAGAGAATGTCCTCACTCACACCCTGAGTTGCTGCAGTGAAACACGGGACCGACTCTGCTTCTGAATTGTCAGTGTGAACCTCGTCATCTGTGTTTGACTTTCAAAACTGTGTTCTTACAGAGGACATGGTACCTTCAATGAGGCCGTAATAGACATTTCATACTATCCGTCCCGTTGCAAGACCAACTACAAAGGGATGAAGAAAATAAACTTTCAAAAAAGGCGGAGAATCCAAGATAACACTTTCTCCATCTTCTAAAACTTAAAAAAAGTAGTCAAACCAGATCTACAGGAAACAATAGAGAACTGGTCTAGCTGGTCAGGCGAAGGGCCTGGGGGAAATCCTGGTTTTGAAATATGGTGGAAATCTCAGAATATTAGTAGTAGGCTTTGTTGGGTTCAGGAGATAGATTTGAAAACAAAACGAAAAACGTCATTTGTCAGAAACACTGTGCTGGATGGGCAGCCTTTAATAAATGAGAAACACCAGCAGATCTGTAAGCGGAAGAACTCCCTGGGCAGCCGCAGGAAATATCGTGAAGGCGCAGAGAGGCCTGAAGGGCCCTGGGTGGACCTGGCCCTGCTGGAGGGACTTAATCAGCGCGGGTGCTTGTTTACACGGCTCCCAGCAGAACCCGCCCCAGGGAGTCCTCTCAGTCCCCAGAGGGAGCGACTCCTCCAGGATTTAGACCCACCCAATTCCAGAAAAGTGCTTGTGGTGCTGTCTATCACGTGTACAAAGTGAAATTCTTGACACGGAAGTAGAGAATGTGGACCTTGAGGGAGGAGGAGGCCGGTGGGCTCATCAATGGGAGCAGAAGTGTAAGCATTTCTTAGCCATAGGGCCCTTTAATCAGATGTGGTCCTCAAGAGAACCCTGATGTAGACAGTCAGGATTCCTGCCTTCGAGCCAGCAGGCCGGGAAGGAGCAGAGGCCCCTGGCTTGCCCATCGTGTGGGCACTTCCACAAGGCCCTCCGGCTCTCTGGGGAACATGTTGAGAATCAGGGTTCCAGGTGATTATAGCGCCTGTGATTGAACATTAGCTCTGAGCTTCCTGCAAATCAGGATAAAAAGGGAAACACTATGGATTAGGTTTTTTTATTTCTTAGATAAAAGAAAAAAGGTTTTGTCAGGCTTTCTGGAACATTCTAACCTAATCCACATAAGGAATGCTTTTTGGAATGGCTGAAGGACTGGATGGATGGCATGTACTCAGGTCATCATTTCCTTCAGAGTTAAATAACAGTAGTAGATATTTGTCCTTTTTTTCTTTTACTGCCGGCCCCTGCCCTGGCCCTCGCCCTTGCCCTCGCCCTTATCTTTAGGGAATTTATTTCCCACTGCATGAACCTTGGTTGAAAGTGTGTCTCTATAGAAGCTGAAACAGCCAGGAACTCCATCTCTCAGCTCCCCTTGCAGCTGACCCCTGGGCACATGACAAGCTCAGCCAATCAGATGCTAATCATGCAAACACTAGTTCTCCAGGCAACAGGGCCAGCCAGTAGTGCCGAGACCGCGGTTCTGGTGGGGTCTGGTGGGAAGCTGTGCTATCCTGGCTCAGCAGTAGTGGGCCTGTCCTTGATGAACTGGGTGTGGGGTGACTTTGGCTCTGGTTCTGACCCTAGTTCAGGGGTCCCCTTTCTCACCCAGTTCCCAGCTTTCCCACCCATTCTCTGAGCTACTCATCCTTCTCCCAGTAAATCCCTTTCCTGGTTAAATCAGCAAGAATCCATTTCTGTTACTCGCAACCAGTTAGATTCCCAACCAAAATGGTAACGTAAGAGGCTTAGGTCTGCTGTGGGAAATACAAAGACAATCCAGTGCAGTTGTGTAAGCCTCGTATTAAATGAAGAGAACTCAACTATACGGGCTCGTTGGACAAGAGCTTGAGAGAAGAAAGTAAGATTCTTTTATTAGCTCAGTTATCCTCACCTGTTCAAACTCAACCAAGGCCTGTACTGCCCCAGGACTGGGAGGCCTTGGCCAAAGTGCGGAGACACAAAAGAATTAAACCTTAGGTTTGAGCCTCGAAAGACTCAGATTTTAGCAATTTAAAGACAAGTTAGAAGTTTTCATGGGTAGTTTTGACTTCTGTATCTGCTTTTGGCCGTGCTTGCTGACTTTACAATGAACCCCCGCCTAAAATGAGGCTCCATATAGACAGCAATAGTGAGCCCTCAAGACTCCTAACTGTGCAGGGACTGGCACCCCTACTTCCCCGCACACCCCTCCGCAGCTCTGCCCTCCCCCCTGTCCTGGGTAACCCAGGGAACTAGAACTGGTTTAGAGCATTAATCTCAAGACACTCTATCAAGACCAGTATCCTGGAGTCTGGCAATTTGACATCTCAAATCCAGTTCCCAAGAGAAAATATTTTATAGATGACTCCTTTGTTCCTATCTTCTTCACTCCCAATTCAACTGCTCACACCTGTTTAGAGAGAAAAGAGGAGAAGAGAGGGAGGAGACGGGGCGGGGAGGGGAGGGAAAGGCAGAGGAGGGGAGGGAAGAGGTCATCTATCTGAAGTCTCACATCCGGGTTCCAGTCTTAGTCTGTTCAGGCTACTAACAAAACACCAGAGGCTGGGTGACTTTTAGATGACAGAAGTTTATTTCTCACAGTTCTGGAGGCTGGAAGCCCAAGATCAGGGTGCCAGCGTGGTCAGCTTCTGGGTTGCAATGCCAACTTCTCATTGTATCCTCATTTGCCGAAAAGAGAGCTTTCTGGGGCTCTTTTATAAGGGCACTGATCCCACTCACGGGGCCCACTCTCATGACCTAATCTCCTCCCCAAGGCCCCGCCTCCTTATATCATCACAGTGGGGGTTAGGATTTCAGCATATGAATCTGGGGAGGACGTACACTTTCAGATCCCTTCCAGCGCTGGCGTCCTGTGCGCATCTACAGCTCCAGCTAGAACAGTCAACATTTTCAATCCACCTGGACACTCAGATTTGAAGATGCCAGAACCACTTTACAGCCATACCTATCCTCCTCCGATTTTACCTCAAAATTAAATGTGCACATGAATTACATAAAACCTGCATAGTAATTAGGAAAAAGAGGCTTACTTTCTCACTGTGCCCTAATAAAGGTTGGAAAAAAGCCCTCTCACTCAGGAGGTGGCAAACAGTGGGCCTGTGAGCCCAGCCCTTCTGCTGCCTCAGTCAAGGAAGGTTTGACGCTTAGCCATGCCGTTTACCAGTTTATTTACATAGAGTCTATGGTTGCTTTTTCATTTTAGCAAAACCTAAAGAATTCACTGTCTGGCCCTTTACAAAACGATTTGTCAGCCCCGCTTTAGCTCACAGGGAAAGCCAAAGGCACCTAGACCAGGGCCACCCGAAGTGTGGTCTGCGACTGCTCCTGGCCTATGAATGCCTGTTACCGACATTGAAAGTGTTTAGAATCTTCTACAGCATGTTGACATGGTCATGACACCCAAGTTTGTGACTGTTTTTCTTGTAATTAATTTTTACTGTGTTTTTAAAAGTATTAGTTCATGAAAGATTAGAAATAACAAAAAATTCTAGAAGTCACAAATTTTCTATAAGAAAAATACAAGAGATAATTTAATACTCATCGTAATGACATTAACTCGGCCTTAATAGATAAAAAAATTCAGCCCTAGAGGTTTCATCTGTAGCACAGATTTTGCCTTGGAGAAAAAAAATGGAGCCGGGGGAGGCAGAGCCAGGTTTAAAAATTATTTGTCCCTCCTCAACAAAATTCTGGCAAACCGAATACAGCAATACATCAAAAAGATTATACACCATGATCAAGTGGGATTTATACCAGGGACACAGGGATGGTTCAACATCCGCAAGTCAATCAATGTGATTCACATGTTAACAAAATGAGAAACAAAAACCACATGATCGTCTCAATAGATGCAGAGAAAGCATTTGACAAGATCCAACATCCATTTATGATAAAAACCCTCAATAAAATAGGTATAGAAGGAAAGTACCTCAACATAATAAAGGCCACATATGACAAACCCACAGCCAACATCATACTCAACGGACAAAAACTGAAACCCATCCCTCTCAGAACAGGAACAAGACAAGGGTGCCCACTTTCACTACTCTTATTCAACATAGTACTGGAGGTTTTGGCCAGAGTGATTCGGCAAGAAAAAGAAATAAAAGGAATCCAAATAGGCAACGAAGAAGTAAAACTCTCGCTGTTTGCAGATGACATGATCTTATACATAGAAAACCCCAAAGAATCCATAGAAAAACTATTAGAAACAATCAACAACTACAGCAAAGTTGTAGGGTATAAAATCAACATACATAAATCAGTAGCATTTCTATATGCTAACAATGAACTAACAGAAAAAGATCTCAAGAACTCAATCTCATTCCTGATCGCAACAAAAAGAATAAAATACCTTGGGATAAATTTAACCAAGGAAGTGAAAGATCTATACAACGAAAACTACAAGACCTTCTTGAAAGAAATCGACGATGACATAAAGAGATGGAAAGACATTCCATGCACATGGATTGGAAGAATAAACATAGTTAAAATGTCCATACTACCTAAAGCAATCTACAGATTCAACGCTATCCCAATCAGAATTCCAATGTCATTCTTTACAGAAATTGAACAAAGAATCCAAAAATTCATATGGGGCAACAAAAGACCCCGAATTGCTAAAGCAATCCTGAGAAAGAAGAACAAAGCTGGAGGCATCACAATCCCTGACTTCAAAACATACTACAAAGCCACAGTAATCAAAACAGCATGGTACTGGTACAAAAGCAGGTGCACAGATCAATGGAACGGAATTGAAAGCCCAGAAATAAAACCACACATCTATGGACAGCTAGTCTTTGACAAAGGAGCTGAGGGCCTACAATGGAGGAAAGAAAGTCTCTTCAACAAATGGTGCTGGGAAAACTGGACAGCCACATGTAAAAGAATGAAAATCAACCATTCTTTTTCACCATTTACTAAAATAAACTCAAAATGGATCAAAGACCTAAAGATTAGGCCTGAAACAATAAGCCTTCTAGAAGAGAATATCGGCAGTACACTCTTTGACATCAGCTTCAAAAGAATCTTTTCGGACACCATAACCCCTCACATGAGGGAAACAATAGAAAGAATAAACAAATGGGACTTCATCAGGCTAAAGAGCTTCTTCAAGGCAAGGGAAAACAGGATTGAAACAAAAAAACAGCCCACTAAGTGGGAAAAAATATTCACAAGTTATTTATCCGACAAAGGGTTAATCTCCATAATATACAAAGAACTCACACAACTCAACAATAAAAAATCAAATAACCCAATTACAAAATGGGCAGGGGACATGAACAGACATTTCTCTAAAGAAGATATACGGATGGCCAATAGACACATGAAAAGGTGCTCATCATCACTAATCATCAGGGAAATGCAAATCAAAACTACACTAAGATATCACCTTACACCTGTTAGAATGGCAAAAATATCCAAAACCAAGAGTGACAAATGTTGGAGAGGCTGTGGAGAAAAGGGAACCCTCATACACTGTTGGTGGGAATGCAAACTGGTGCAGCCACTATGGAAAACAGTATGGAGATTCCTCAAAAAAAAAGTTAAGAATAGAAATACCTTATGACCCAGCCATCCCACTACTGGGTATATATCCTAAGAACCTGAAATCAGCAATTTCAGAAGCTCCATGCACCCCTATCTTCATTGCAGCATTATTCACAATGGCCAAATCATGGAACCAACCTAAGTGCCCAGCAACTGATGATTGGATAAAGACAACATGGTAGATATATACAATGGAATACTACTCAGCCATAAAAAGGACAAAGTTGTCCCATTCACAACAACATGGATAGACCTTGAGAGTATTATGTTGAGTGAAATAAGCCAGACAGAGAAAGACAAACTCTGTATGACTCCACTCATAGGTGGTAGTTAACATATGGACAAAGAGAACTGATCGGTGGTTACCAGGGGAATGGGGGGTGGGAGGAGGGCACTAGGGGTGAGGTGGTGCACCTACAACATGACTAATAATGATGTACAACTGTAATTTCACAAGGTTGTTAACTATCATAACCTTAATTAAAAAAAAATTATTTGTCCCACAAACTGGGTTCCCAGTGAAGCTCGCTCTAATTCTGTTGCTGTATTAAGGCCGCAATATCAGAGATACATTTATTTCTAATTAACATACAATTGCATACAGAGCACTTTCTGTACACAGGGGCTGGGGGAATGAAAATACAGTCTAGGGCTGCTAGAAGCGTTCCCTCTGGGTCAAAGAGCTAAGGCGATTATAAAAATGCGAGACACCGGAGCCTGTGGGAGGCTGCTGTGAAGAGACTACTGTGGGGCTGGTACGTGAGCTCACGTATTCATGAGTGCCGCTCGAGTATATCCGTCTCCCTTCTGTTAAATGCCTTTGAACCTAACTGACTAATGCAATGCGCTGAGACCTTTAAGAGAAGGTGACTGTGTACAGGAATGCCATCAGGAAAGCCAGGCTGAGACACAAATGCCGGGCAGCTCACTCCCTTTACAAGTGGCTGATTCCACACGCCAGCGGGTCAACCTGTAGTTGGGGCGGGGGGTGGGGGGGGGGGGGGGGGGGGGGGGGGCGGGGCGGTGTTCTTAGACTTAAATGCTCATGTGGGAAATAATGGCTGAAAATCAATCAGCAATTATTAAAAGAATAGTATACTAAGTAGGAGGAAAGAGTGTCAAAGAAAATAGCTTTCAAAAAGTTGGGAAAAAAATCAACTTAGTATGTTAGTTCTATTTTCAAGAAATATGCTCAATGCATTTTCAAAGTACCTCAAAATTAAAGCAATGGGTCCAATTGTTCATCTGAAAAAAGTACAGTAGACATACCACTTCCCCTGTGTTTCCAGGCTTTTTAGATCCTCTGTAGTTGAATTGTCTAATACAGTAGTCACTAGGCACACGTAGCTAGTTACGGTAATTATTAGAGAGTGAAGAAATGGAACGTTATCCTCATAGCAGAAAGATCTGTACAACAGCGCTGCTTCATACTGTGTGCCTTTTTTTTTTTTTTTCCAGATTACTAGTCGGACTCAATAAATTTAGAGGTACTTTCCTTGAAAAGGTGTCTGGAAATTGAACAAAACATACTGATGATGTAATTAGAAAATATAATATACTCTTTAAAAATAAGTTTGTCTAGGTTTCCCAACTTTTTGAACACTCTCTAATTGCATAATTAACTTTTTAAATGCTGATTTTTTTCTTTTTTCTTTTTTTTAAGATTTTATTTTTTTCCTTTTTCTCCCCAACGCCCCCTGGTACATAGTTGTATATTCTTAGTTGTGGGTCCTTCTATTGTGGCATGTGGGACGCTGCCTCAGTGTGGCTTGATGAGTGGTGCCATGTCGGTGCCCAGGATTCGAACCGACGAAACACTGGGCCGCCTGCAGTGGAGCACACAAACTTAACCACTGGTCCACGGGGCCGGCCCCAGGCTGATGTTTTTCATCAAGAAATACCTGCACATAGTTTAAGGAATCAAATTATTCAACAAGGCATAGTAAAAAAAATAAATATTGATTTGCTTGCCCCCATCACCTCATCTCCCACGTCTTAGAAGCACTCTCCCCCTTTCCACGGTGTGATGTGTGTCTCCCTGTCTCTAAGGGAGATGCTCACACTGCTGCTGCTTATGTTTTCAGGTTGGGTATCTGCTTACTCACTTCCCACTAATGGAAGATGAGCATTTCTTTTCCAAATGCTTCTATTGGTGCCCCTGCACACTTCCCATCTCCTCATCCTTCCAATAGATCTATTTCATTTTATAAAAATTCAATGCTGTAATTATGACCATGTAAATGACACTCACAGCTGAGCTATACAGAACAGTATTTGTCTCATTTGTCTGTGCACAAGTACAAAGCTTGATGAATTTTCAGAAAGTGAGCACACAATGCAACCATCCCCCAGCTCTAGAAACAGGACAGTAAGACGGAAGCACCCAACAGCCTTCATGATCCTCCCAAGTCATCTCTGTCCTCGGGAACCACTCAGACCTTTTTGCTACAGTTTTGCCTGTTCTTAAAATTTATATAAAATCATACAGTATGTACTCTTTCTTGTCTGGTTTCTTTGGCTGTTCTTTTTCTAGCTTGAGATCAAAGCTTAGATTACTGATCTTTCTTATCTAATAAATGTATTTAAAGTTATAATCTTTTGAGGGAAGCATTAGCAGCATCTCATACATTTTTTGCATGTTGCATATTATCTTTCATTTCAATGTAGCTTTCCACTGGGATATTTTTGTATTTTTAAAGTACTGATTTTTCCCCATGGTGTTGTGATCAACGTGTTCTTTATACCAATCCTAGGAAATCTGTTGAGACGTTTTCTGTATCCTGGACAATAGCTACAGTAAAGGTCACCACCTGATTAGTTTATGATAATACAGTCACTCTCCAAGATCCATCAAATTTCTGTCTGGTCTGAACACATAGGAGGGGAGCCTTTACCCTGAATCTTTCAGGATTCTTGACGATGGCTCCCTGCAATTTCCTGAGATGTCGCATTGATTTGGTTTACTGTTCTGGCTTCTACTTAGCCCTCGTTACGGTTCGGGAACTAAAGTGGGGATTCGGTCAGTTGTCAAGTATGTGTGCTCTAAATATACTCAGGAACAGGGGAAACTAGCACAGGGGAGGTCCACGGACAAACTGAGCTGCCTGGACACAAGCTGGGGCTCAGACTCCATGTATGACCTGACCCAAAAGGAAGTCAACTGTCAAAGAAATGTCAAGTCACAGCCACATCACAGAGTATGGAAGGTGAATCTGGAGCGACAGATAATAGGCACACGACAGCACAGTCCTAGCCTTTGTCAGATCTCAGAGTTCACCAGTTCTGTGTCTGAACCGTACTTAATTGGTCCTTTGAGTTTTTAATTTCAATTACTTTTTTTTTTTGAGGAAGATTAGCCCTGAGCTAACTACTGTCAGTCCTCCTCGTTTTGCTGAGGAAGCCTGGCCCTGAGCTAACATCCATGCCCATCTTCCTCTACTTTATATGTGGGATGCCTACTACAGCATGGCCTGCCAAACAGTGCCATGTCCACACCCTGGAACCGAACCGGCGAACCCGGGGCCTCCAAGAAGCGGAACGTGTGCACTTAACCACCCGGCCGGCCCCTCAATTACTTTTTCATCATTATAAACTCTATTTCAACAATTCTTCAATCTGACCAATTTTTTTTTTTTTTGAGGAAGATTAACCCTGAGCTAACACCCGCCTCCAATCCTCTTTTTTGTTCAGGAAGATTGGCCCTGAGCTAACATCTGTGCCCGTCTTCCTCTATTATATATGTGGGACACCTGCCATAGCATGGCCTGATGAGCGGTGTATATGTCCACACCCGGGATCTGAACCAGTGAACCCCAGGTGGCTGAAGCGGAGTGTGTGAACTTAACTGCTGTGCCACCAGGCTGGCCCCTGTCCAATTTTTATAGAACCTTGTTATTTTACCACTTTTGACACTCTTTCATTTCTTTACACATATGCAACAGTCATTTCAGATTCTGTATCTGATAATCCCTACATGTCATCTTCCTTGGGCTTATTCTATAATTTGTTTTTCTAACCCTTGCTTACGATCACATCTCTTTTTACAGGGTGGATTTATTTCCCAGCTCCATCTCTGAAGGTCAGGTTGGTTCTCCTCTATAAGCCTCACATCTACTTTCTAGGTAAGAGGGAATAGGAACAGGCTGGCACTTTCGCCAGGAAAGCGAAACTGTCCTCATATATTCCAAGTGGACTTTGCTTCCATTTCCCTGGTCAGAACCGTGTCACATGCTAGCCCTGACTGCAGGCTTTTAGGCCTCCATGGCTGAGAGCACTGGAGATGAGGGTTGAAAGAGCAACTGTGTGTTCCTGCTTACAGCAGAGCCAGGCATGAGTGCCAGGTCACTGCCATGGGGTTGTGCCACGGGGTACAAGTCACAAAGGTTACAGAGCCTTGACTCAGACCCACTTACACTCCTCTGGCTCTTCTAACTCCAAAATGGTGTGGGGATCCTCACTCTCAGAGAGTGGACTTTTGAGAGTCCTGTCACTTATGAATGCTCTCCAAATAGACCTGTCACTGTGCCACAGGCATAAAAAACAGAGGCTCTTAGGTAAGGCCTTTGGCTGCAGGCCCACCACTGGATGCCAGGTTCTCCCTGCAGCTGCCACCTGTGACCTGCTAGTCGGGCCTCTAACCTGAAGGGAAGCATCAGCCAACAAATTAGGATCTTATGTGATAATGCAAAGATGCCGGCTGACCCAGGGAGGGAGGAAACATCACTTAGTCAAGACTGATCTCAAGGCCTGAAAACAGACTAATCAAAAATGGTACTACTTCAGTTTCTTATAATGCATGAACACATAATACAAAACTTCAAAAAATGTAGACACTGTTAACTCCTAAACTGCATACTGTACAATTTTCAAAAGCGATGGCTATTTAACAAAATGTAAGGCGACAGTATCACAGAACTTTCACACGCTTAATGAGGACACAATTAGCAGCAGGCTATTCAAACATGCACATCTGTTTCTGCACTTCCCATGCTTGTTTTTAACTTTGCTTCATCGAGCCACTGACAATTGAGGTTTCTTTCACATATAGAATTTCTAACATTAAATTACATTTTCTAAGGATTTTTATAAGGAAGAAATGGAAAAGACTCACACTACATTGTTTGCCATAAATTCATACACCAAAAAGTAAAACACAATCCACCAGAATTTACCCATGCTTTCCCTGTCCAACATGAGCTGTAGATATTTTTCTAAATACTTTATAAATATTTTTGTTAAAATCAGTTCTCTCTTTCATTTATGCAGATTAGGGGAAAATGATTTATAATGAGTTATGTGTTAAAATTTCCTTCTATATATTTCTTCCCCCATCCCCGCACCAAATCTGGTGCTAAGGTAAATAATAATGCAATGTCCTGCTTCAGGGGCCCAAACAGTCTGCAATCTTAACTTCCTAAATGTCCAAAGATTTCAACTTTCTGCCAATAAAAACAAAAGTCTCAAGCAGCCACAGATCACTTCTTAGTAGTTAGGAGGAGGAAAAAACCCATAGTATGAAGATCATTTAACTAAAACTTTATTATTTATGCCTTTTCCCCAAGCTACAAGCACTCTTTAGCATTAAATTACATTGTGCGTATCCAACAGTTTACATTTTCTCAGGAACATATGATGACATTAAAAATAAATAACTTTCTACTTTCTAGTTTATTAGGTTCTTAAATAGTTACCCTAGGGGGAAAGAAAAGTATTTTGTGTTCTCTAAGAAGGTAGTATATATAAATGAACTGCCATGTGTTCATTTAAACTTTGAGGAACCCTAAAGATGAAGTTTTTGGTTTTTTCTTCCAAAATGCAATACAGATATGCACTTAATCACTATTCATATAGTGAAGGGATGGAATGGTAGAGACAGATGCAATCTTTTCTAAATGCACAGTTGTAGGATATTCTAAATGAAAAAAAAGGCCCTGACTCTGACAATTGTTTAAAGGAAAAAAGAACCAAAAGTCAAGAAAAATGTTGAAGAAGAATGTCTACTCTTAAAAAGAAGAGAGAACTGTTATACAACAAAAATGAGACTTACAGATTCAAAAACCACTCATTTTACTGCTTTAAAAGACAAATAAGGGGCTGCCCCATGGCCTGGTGGTTAGGTTCGTGCGCTCTGCTTCGGCGGCCCAGTGTTTTGCCAGTTCGGATCCTGTGCATGGACATGGCACTGCTCATCAGGCCACGCTGAGGCGGCATCCCACATGCCACAACTAGAAGGACCCACAACTGAAAAAATACACAACTACGTACTGGGGGGCTTTGGGGAGAAAAGGAAAAATAAAATCTTTAAAAAAGAATCTTTACGTCCACGGGAGTAGACACTGTGTTAGAGAGGGTTTAACAGAATCTGGAGACAGCAGACACATACAATCAGGTTCTTCCAGAAACTCCCTTAGCTGTGCTCACCCGGAGGCTCATGCCCCCTGGGAGCCCCTGCACTGTCTGGAGATCCCAGCCAGAAGCCTGCTGAGTGCAGGGCGCAGGCCCAGCGGCAGCTCCTTCCTGACGGCTCAGTGCCAGGGGATGCTGCGGGGCCGCTTTCTGTACAGCAGGGTCAGAAACTAAGGCAAACGACAGCCACGTCCATTCATTCCTGTGTGGTCTGTGGCTAATGTCACCCTTCAAGGGCAGAGGTAAGTAGTGTGATGGAGACCATAAAGCCCACAAGGCTGAAAATATTTACTCGGCCCCGTGGCCAGATGGTTAAGTTCGCGTGCTCCACTTCGGGGGCCCAGGGTTTCGCTGGTTTGGATCCTGGGCATGGACACGGCACTGCTCATGAAGCCATGCTGAGGTGGCATCCCACATGCCACAACTAGAAGAACCCACAACTAAAAATATGCAACTATGTACCGAACGGCTTTGGGGAGAAAAAGGAAAAATGAAGTCCTAAAAAAAAAATAAAAATTTACTATCTGGCTCTTTCCAGAAAAAGTTTCCTGAGCTTTGCTGTAAGAGAGAGAGAGAATGAATGAATTAGGGCAGTGGCTACAGGAGGAAGGGGCTCAAGAAAAGGTTTTTAAAGAAGAGAGAAGTACCATTTTTGTATGCTGCTAAGACAGATTCAGTAGAGAGAATAAAAATTCATGTTGCGGAAGAGAGAACTGCTGGGTGATGTTCTCGGCTGAGACAGAAGGGTGGGGATAAAGTGCTCATGTGGAAGAGTTGGCCTTGCTAGGAGTAGAGACGTATGTCTGTTGTTACTATGCTGTGAAAAGATGTGCAACCTCACACATGAGAGAAGTGTGAAAGTTACACCACAGATTTCAGTTTTTACCTATGAAAATTGGCAGAGGTAAGAACTCTGATATTTGCTCTGCTGGCGAGTCTGTGGGAAACAGACAGTCACGTGTTGTGGGTGAGAGTGGACGTTGGTGCACCTTGCATATGGGAGGCACATCATGACGAAACCTAAGCCTGCGCCTTCTCAGGGCATCATCCGCCCAGGAAACTGACCAGGTGAAATTGACCTTCAATCACCCTTGCAGTGATTATTCAGGAATGAGCTGGGTTATTAGCAGTTCCCTTCAGTGGTCAGGCACACAGCTGGGGTCTCCAGAACATGCAGAGGGTCTGAGAGGGTGTGAACCCTCTTGTGAGTGTAGCAAAGGACATTTTTTGAAGACCTGGTAGGATCCTCACCCTAGCAACAGGGTCCAGGGAAGTTTACCCTTCTGACTGCAGAAACTTCCAGCTCTGTGGTCTTCTTAGAGTTTAAATTCTTGTCTCTTTTACCTAGATTTAAGGAACTTCTTTCCTCTGCCTGTGTCTGATGGTATCTTTTGCCAATCACCTTCACTCTTGAAGGAAACCACACAGAGGGCAATACCTATCAACCTTTTCTATGTACTTACATTTTGACCAAGCAATACCACTTCTGCCAATTTATTCTACACATCTGTTTCAAACGTGTATGCGGATATTCATTGCAGCATTGTTTGTACTAGCTAAAGGCTGGAAACAACCTAAATGCCCCTTAGGGAGCTATTTAAATATCCTGGTACATCCCCTCTGCTGTGCACACATTGAAAAAAACAAAGAGGCTTTCTATAAACTGATGAGGGGTTGTTTCCAAAATGTGTTAAGTGAAAAACAGCAAGGCAATGAACAGATGTGCTGGATAGGTATTGCTGAATTGCCTCTGTGTGGTTCAAGGGTGAAGGTGACGGGTGAAAGCTATCATCAGAGGCAAGCAAAGGATACATGTTCTTTTAATAAAAGGTCCAGAACATCTCTGGAAAGAGGGAAAAAGACAAACCAACTCCCAAAAAGCTTTCACAGTGCTTGTCTCTAAAGGAAACATGGAGGAATAGAGGCTATACCCTTTTGTATATTTTGAAGTCTGTATTTGCACAGATTTTGAATGACATTCAAGAAAAGAATACAGTGAAGAATAATACATTTCTTGATGGGAAAGCAAGAATTAGGGGAACCCTTATAAGATCTTAAGCAAGAGAGAGACATAACAGGATCACAACTATGTTTTAAGATTAATCAGGTAAGAATTGTTACACATCAAGTTAATTGAAAGAGAGAAGAATTACAATGGAGGTCATCAAACTTGATGTAGTCCATGCTTGAGGTGTTAACAGTTCTAGACCAGAGTGGAAACAAAGCCAAGAGCCTCAGACCAGACCGCTTGTCAGAAGTTACAGAGCCCTATTTCAGCTTAATATGAGAAAGAAGAGTCTACAGGTTTGAGCTGCTGGTGGTGGAATATAGAGGTAGGCGTCCCCATCATGGATGATGTTCGCACAAAAGCTGGTCACCAATATGATAACAATGCTGTGAGCATAAAGCAAGTCCTCATCAATGAGTGGGTCAGACTGGATATTGTCTGAGATCTCTGCCAACCTTGAAATCTTGTGACTTTATGACAAAACCTTAGGGACACCTTAAATTCAGGGACAGAGGAGGGAGGAGTCAGATGAGTGACAAATTTTGAGGAAGGCAGGAGATTTATCCACTTCAAAGAATAAGAGTAGCAAACAAGGATTAGGATTCAAAGATTAGGTAGCAAATAGTGTTATATGTTGCTGAGAAATCATAAAAGCCATTGGATTTAACAGAAGGATGGAGTTATACAAAGTCTTCACTGAGTTGAGTTATCGCAGACTCTAAGAGTAGTTTTAATAGTTTCTGGGTGGAAGTTTGAGGGATGAGAAGTAAATGGTTGAAGTGGACACACTAGAAAAAGAATTTGGAAATAGGGTGTTTAATAGAAAGGAGAGCAAAGACTCCAATTATACATACAGTGTGCCCCTTCTAGGTGGTCCTATAGCCGACCACTGCTTTGTTCATTTTTTCATTCTCTTTTCTCTCTGTGATTAATTTTCTATTACTGTTATAGTTTCTATTGCTGTAACTTCAAGCACACTAATCTTTTATTCTTCCCTCTCTAGTCTGCTGTTAATCCCAGCGAATGTACTTTTTCCTTTCAGTGTATTTTTCATCTCTGGAAGCTGGATTTTAGATTGTCCATATTGCTACTTAACATGCTCAGTCTTTCTTCTACCTTCTTGAGCATGTGGAATGCAGTTATGTTTTATGTTTATGTTAATGTTTTAATGTCCTATCATCATTTTAAAAGATCTATTGTTATTGATTGTCATCCCCTCCCCCCCCCCGCCCCCTTTATAATGGGTCATATCTTCCAGCTTCTCTGCATGCCTGGGAAATTTTGATTGGATGCCAGACTTTGTGAACTTTGCCTTGTTCGGTGCTCCTTATATTTTATTTCTATAAATATTCTTGACCTTTTTTGGGACCCAGGTAAGTGACTTGGAAGAGTTGGATCCTTTTGAGGTGTGCTTGTGAGCTTTGCTATTCGGACCAGAGCAACCTTGGGTCCAGGAATGGTTTTGCCCACTACTGTGTGCTTCATCTGATGTGTCTTCAATTACAAGGCTAGTGGGAACAGGCGCTGTTCTCAGCTCTTCATGAACTGTGGCATTGTTCCCTCGCTCCTTCCAGGTGGTTCTTTCCTGGCCTCAGGCAGTTTCCTCATAAACACCATTCTCAGCTGAAGGTTGAAGAGCTCCCTCTACAGTCTTTGGAGCTCTCTCCCCATGTTGTTCCCTCCTTTCTAGTATTTCGCCCTGCAGAGTCCAGCTACGTTGGCCTCGCTGACCCCCCATTCTGGTTCTGTATCTCAGGAAGGCTGCTGAGCTCTGCCTGAGTTGCCCCTCCCTGAGAACGTTCTGGAAATGTTCTCCAGGGCAATCGTGGGGCTCACCTCATTTGCTTCCCATTTTTCAGAGATCACTGCCCTGTGCTGCCTGATGTCTAATTTCTGAAAACCATTATTTCAGAAATAATTTTAACACATTTTGCATGAGTTTTCATTTGTTTCAGATGGGGAAGTGTTAAAGCACAAAATTCAATGGAGTAAAATTTAAAGATCTTATTGGCTTTAGTCAACGATTCATGAATCGGGCAGGATCCTATGTAGCAGATAGAAAGGAGCTCTGAGGAGCTGGACAAAATGAAAGACTTTGATAGGCAGAAAGGAGAGGAAACAGGGAAGTTATACTAGACAAAACGGGGATGAGGTCACCTTCCTTTGGGTGATGGCAGGGGTCTATCAGACAGATGACCTAACTAGTGCTAATCAGGCGATTCCTGATTGACTGTTTAAGATTCCATTTCTGGGAGAGCCAAAACCATAATTGGTGACATGGGGCTTAACATAAACAATTCCATTTTGGCTTGTTGTCGTGTTTTTAATGAAAGGTAAATCTGATCCCAGTTACTCCCTTTTGACTGAAAATGGAAGTCTGTCAAGCTCTTTATTTTAGATAATACTGGCTAAATGTAGTGGATTTTCTTGTGGTACAAATTAATTATATTTACCTCTAACATCTAATATATATCAAAGCTAGAGCTGATTTTCATCCCATTTCTCAACTATTTTATGTTTACCCATTTGGTTTTGGATAGTACCACCAGAGGGCACCTCTGCCATGTTTCAACCACCACTTGAAAGTCAGTATTAAACAATTTCATATCTGGAACGTTCTAGTTCATTTAGCATGAGAAGTCTAGTGTTCAGTTTAAAATGCTCTGTGAGCCTACTTGAATACTGTCTCCTTTCACGTGTGAGCCCACGTTCCCTGGTGTCCGGGACTCAGTGTTCATTTGTTTCTCCTCCACTGCCTCCAACCCTTTCCCCTTCCTTTGCTGCGCCAGTGCCTCGAAATTGTAAAATCTCCCCCAGCTTCTCCTGGGCGTTCTCACCCTCAAAAGAGTGCAGTTAGTGTCATGGCCGCACCAGCCATCCCCCTGCAGGTGGCTTCTACATGGGAAATGCTGGAGTCCAAGCATATTTCCAGAGCCCTAGAGATCCTCTGCTCCTTGAGAACTAGTCATTATTGCAAACTTAGTGTGTCCACATCCCAACAAATGCCCAACAAATGCTCTCTCCTTTCTGTTTATGCTTCCTAGTCTTTTTAAACAGGTGTTTAAAAAAATCAATTTTATTGAGTTATAGTTTACATATGAAGGGGAGCAGACTATGCCACCCCAAAATATACCTCTTGGCACAAGGATTATCCTGAGCTGGTTATTTTTAAGAAACAGCAAACACAAGAGAAGCTCTGAAAACGAGTAGAAGTCACATTTTTGTAAGAGACGTTTACATTTACAAGGGAAATCTCCATTTGTAAGGGTGTCTTCCTCTCGGTACCAGGATGACTGCATCTCTAGAATGTTATCCGTGGGGAAGGCGTGGACTGAAATCTGCATAACAGCCATATCATGTTTACTGTGCTTTGCCTGGTAACCTCCCATAACTGGCTCCCCATCCCATCAACATCTCTCATCTTCAGCTGGAGATGCTGTATAAGGTAGTGGCTTGGGAGTTTCTGGGAGTTACTCAGTTTTCCTGGGGATCTCGTATACATGCAGGAGGTATACGTGTTATGAAACTTCTGTTTGTTTTTCTCCTGTTAATCTGTCTTTTATTACAGGGGAGTCTCAACCAAGAATCCAGAAGGGGAGAGGAAAATTATTCTTCTCCCCTACACACACAATAAAATATATCCATTTTAAGTGTATATTTATTATGAAGTCTATACACTTCCATGAGTTTTGAGAAATGCATGTATCCAGGTAATGACTACCACAATCAAGATAAAGAACATTTCTGTCATCCCTAAAAGTAAGCCTCTGCTACTCAGCCCCAGGTGACAACTACTCTCCTTTCTGTCACTATGGATTAGATTTGCCTGTTCAGAATTTCAAATATATAAATATAAATCAAACAGTATGTGCTCTTTTGTGTTTGGCTTTTTTTTTTTCTGAGGAAGATTCGCCCTGAGCTAACATCTGTGCCAATCTTCCTCTATTTTTTAGTATGTGGGCCACCAGCACAGCATAGCTGCTAACAGAACAGTGTAATTCTGTGCCCAGGAACTGAACCGGGGCTGCTGAAGTGGACTGCAGCAAACTTAACCACTAGGCCACCAGGGCTGGGCTATGTTTTGTATCTTTATCCCAGCATAACATCTGTGAGATTCATCCCTATTTTCGTGTGAATCAGTTTTTTTTTAAACCAAGTAGTGTTCCATTGTATGGACATGCTACAGTTTGTTTATCCATTTAGACAGGTACTTCTTTTAAGAATTTTTTTTCTGGTAAGCATCTTGATAGGCATCTGCTCACTGTAGGTTTTTTTCTTTTTGACAGAAATGTTGAATTTACTACCGACTAGTTTATTTATTCATATGTTTTATATTATTTTTTTTCCCAAATGGAAATATCTTTTTAAAGCTATAATATTGATAAAAAATGTTTATATGTATATTTCTTATGCTAGCATTTAAGTAGCATAATGTAAAAATCCCTGGAAATGACTGCATATGCACTTTTTCTCTATATTTTTGATCATGGTGAAACTAGGGGCCAACTTGCTTTAACTGGACTCAGTTGTTTGCTGCCACAGCTTGACTTGATGAACAGTATGTAGGCCTATACCTGGAATCTGAACCCACAAACTCCTGGGCCACCAAAGTGGAGCACGTGAACTTAACCACTATGCCACCGGGCTGACCCCGTATTCACAATCTTGATTGCCTCTCATATAAGGGTGTGTATGACCTGAGCATTTTGGGAGACTTCCCAGTTTCCCAGACTGTGGCTTGTGTGGGGAAGAATCCAGTGCGTGCCTGCATGGTCTATGAGTCCTTCAAGGTATACTATATTGAGTTGTTGGGGTTCAGGTCCAAGTGCTTCTTCAGATCCTGGAGGAAAAGGTCAGCTATGAAGCAACCTAGAGTCCTCAGGACAATCTGGGCAGTCAGGTTTTTGTTCTTGGTCAAGAGGGAGGGAGAAAAAAATGGAAACATTAATTTGGAGGTTGTAACCAAATATTACAGGAAACTGAAAGAATTGAAAATTTGTAAGTGTTGACAATTTGTGCAAGGTGACAGGATGAGTCCAATTTACAGATAGGTAACAAAACTGGTTTTTCCATAGCGATGAAGAAACCAATTAAATCTCTATCTGACAACAGAGTTTGCACATCCATCAGTGACCTGCAATTTACAAAGACGTGCAAAATAGCTCAAAGACAAGGACTAGAACCAGAATCTGACCACCCAGCAGGATGTGCTATAGTTTTCTATTGAAACAAAAATTTCTCTCTGTATTCATGCCCCGTTTGATCAAAGGTAACCTTAAAGAGAGATTATTCTTGATCACAAAATAAGACCGGCTTGCTTAGGGAGACTTGATTGATTATTTACACACATGCAGCAAGAATGGTAATTTAGCATATAAGCCTTTTAAAGTTTGCATTGCTGGAATTTTTCTTAAGCAATAAATCTCAGGTTGGACTTGTACAAACCTCTTAAGGCTAGGAAGCCAAACCATGAACTTGCCAGCACATTTCCCCTGTAGTACCTATAGTTGGGTAAATCCCCCTCTTCTCAGTGTCCTCAAATTATTCTAAGTTTCCTGGGCCTGCCAGGAAGTGATCTTCCTTACTCACCTGTAAGCCTGGGAACTCTGTAAGCCAGGTACCAGGCCAGTTTTCCTAAGAGGGCTTTGTAAACATCAGCGCCATAATAAAGTCAGTATTAACTTCTTAAAATGAGCATCATTCTCAAACATAATATTCCAGCCAAAACCTTGGTTTTATAACCAACCAACGTTTCCAATTATATCCTATTAACAAGGAGGATAGATTCTTACTGAACCTGTGCAAATAACTATATTGCCGTGAAAATACGAATATTCAATAAGAGATTCTTAATTCTAAAGGGAAAGCAGGGAAAAGAAAGATAAACTCCATTTTTGTTTACAAAAGCATAGTCTAGTAAATTGTGAGTTGCAGATAGCTTAAGGGAAAAGAGAAAGTGGTTCTGTATGTCCAGAAAAAAATAGAATTATTATTTTATAATACAACATTTATTATATATTCTGTATATATTATATATATGTTGTAATATAATATTATTATATTCCAGACAAAACTCATAACTATCCTTCATCAGCTCTTCATTCAGTCCTCAGTAATTCATGTTCTGATTGATCTTGGTTGGCAGTCTCATGAACATATCTGCTTCTCCACTAGGGTTCTGGAAGTCTCGACTCGCTACTGGTATGTTCTCAAAGTTATGTGAGTGACGCCATCAGAAGTGTGGGTCCCAGAGCACTTGGTGGGCAGAGTCCTTTTCCATGGGTCTCTGAGACAGTCCTTTTTGAGGACGAAGCATCTGGCCTGTAGCTGCTTTGCAGGCACTTCCAAGGAAGCATCAGAGTAAAAGGGAAAACTATCCGCGGATGATGAAACAGCTCGAATGGCCGTGGTTAACTTATTACTGATACTTTTCAAAAGTGAAAGGTCTGATGAGAATTCACTCCAAAAATAATGCAAGTAGCAAAAAAATTTGTTTGTTTATGTGGCTTGCAGAATGGAGTCAATCCAAAATCCAAGTGGCAACAGAAGGTTTTAAAAGCAAACATAGGAGAGAACAAGATGGTAAAGGACCATAGCTCTTTCAAAAATGAGAAGACTTTGTGTTTGTTTTTTTTTTTTTAAATAGTAAAGAACATGATAAAGTCAACATAAGGTACAGGAAATTGTTCTGATAGGACAGAGAATTTTTGACTTCTGGGAAGATTACTCAGAAAGTAAAGAAAAACCTCTTTACAACCTCTTATTAAGAACAGACCAACAAGCCAAGAAAATTTTGTCATTTTAAAAGAGAGAAAACCAAATTGTGGTTTTGTATCAGTATAATTATTTGATACTAATGCTTTAAAAAAAATCATATAAATGAAGCCATCTAAGCTTAGCCATCTTTGACAAGGACAAACAAAATTTCCTCTCTGAGAACCCTCTACAACTTTCTACACCTCTTCTCGTTTTTCCTATGCTTTCCTCTTTCTCATCCTGAAACAATCAGTCATTTCCTTTAGGACAAAATTACTCCTCCTTTCTTAAAAAAAATATATCCTGCATAGCTTGCTTATGAAGTTGTTCCTTTCTGGCATTATTTCTCCAAGTAGAGTCTTGCCCACTGTTATGGGCTGAATTGTGTTCTAAAATTCACATGTGGAAGTCCTAACCCCCTCAGAATGTGACTGTATTTGGAGATAGAGTCTTTAAAGATTTTTTTCCTTTTTCTCCCCAAAGCCCCCCAGTACATTGTTGTATATTCTTAGTTGTGGGTCCTTCTAGTTGTGGCATGTGGGATGCCGCCTCAGCGTGGCTTGATGAGCAGTGCCATGTCCGCGCCCAGGTTTGCCTAGGATTCGAACCGACGAAACACTGGGCAGCCTGCAGCCGAGTGTGCTAACTGAACCACTCTGCCACGGGGCCAGCCCATGGAGGTAGAGTCTTTAAAAAGGTGACTGAGTTAAACGAGGTGATTAGAGTGGGCCCTGATCCAAGATGACTAGTGTCCTTATAAGAAGAGGAGATCGGGGCACAGACACACACAAAAGCAAACCACGTGAAGGCATAGGGAGAAGATGGTCACCTACGAGTCAGGGAGAGAGGTCCCAGAAGAAACCCATCCTGCTGACACTTTCATCTTGGACTTCTAGGCTCCGGAATTGTGAGAAAATAAAATTCTGTTGTGTAAGCCACCCCGTCTGTGCTACTTTGCTATGGTAGGTGGAGCAAACCAATACACTCACAGAGAAGACTTTGAGGCAGATAATTGTGAACTGTCTGTCATACATTGGCACACTGTAGCAGACTAGCCAAGCCTGAGAATATACATCACATGGCATTATAAATAGTTGTACACGTCCTTATACGACTACTCAATGTGGCAGAAATGAACATGTTCATTAATAGATTAAAATATGTTTAGCCTTTCTGTACCATAAAAATAAGAGGCAAAAAATTTAATTTTACGTAAACTTAAAATTATGTTCCAGTATTCTATCTTACTTAGAAATGATCTAGCTATTTAATGAATATCCATCAATTAATTTAATTTAGCATAAGTCTGAGGTTTTAAGATACCCAAAAGATCTTGGAAACTACCTTCAAGATGACACTTTAAAAGACATAGTTATTATTGAAATTATTGTCAGAATAATGATTCAATTTGGTTAAATACAAATGTACTTTTTTTTAAATAACCTGAAACATGTAGTGGGTGTAGCACTAGCTTGCTGATTAGTAAACCTGTATAAGTTTAGGAAGAACATACCCAAACAATAAAAAAGCATGCTTGTTTTAAAGTTAATGCTAATAGTTCAGAAGACATAACTGCTTTTATGAAACCAACAATATTAGACTAGTCTCACTTGCCAAAGATTTACCTAAATTCTGTGAACTTGAATTTTAAAAATATTTGGGATAGTTTCTATAAGAATAGTTCTGAGGGGGCCGGCCCCGTGGCCGAGTGGTTAAGTTTGTGCATTCTGCTGCGGCGGCCCAGGGTTCGGATCCCGGGCGCGGACATGGCACCGCTCGTCAGGCCACGTTGAGGCGGCGTCCCACATCCCACAACTAGAAGGACATGCAACTAAGATATACAACTGTGTACAGGGGGGGTTGGGGAGATAAAGCAGAAAAAAAAAAAAAAGATTGGCAACAGTTGTTAGCCCAGGTGCCAATCCTTAAAAAAAAAAAAGGAAGATGGGCAACAGTTGTTAGCCCAGGTGCCAATCTTAAAAAAAAAAACAAAAAGAATAGTTTTGAAAGTATTTAGAAGCTCAGTATCCTTAATTTCTGGGCATTTTAGGAATATTTAATTTACATAAGCACTTACTTATCTTCAAGTCAATCAGAATTGAGGGCCTTTAAGGGATTTTATATCTAATTTATAATACCATCCAGAGGTAGGGAAATATTACATACATAATACCTATATGCATATATATATCTATAAATATATATAGATACATATAAACATATATACATAAACGTATAGACAGGCACAAATATAGAGTTTATAACTTTAATTTTAACATTTCAACTCTCTACATAGTCTCATGTCATCTATAAATAGTGACAGTTTTATTTCTTCCTTTCCAATTTGGATGCCTTTTTTTTCTTTTTCTTGCCTAACTCCTGTGGCTAGGACTTCCAATACTATGTTGAATAAAAGTGGTGAGAGTGGGCCTGCTTGTCTTGTTCCTGATCTTGAGCAAAAGCTTTCAGCTTTTCCCCATTGAGAATGATGTTAGCTGTGGGTTTGTCATACACGGCCTTTATTATGTTGAGGTATGTTCCCTCTAGACCCACTTTGTTGAGAGTTTTTATCATAAATGGATGTTAAATTTTGTCAAATGCTTTTTCTGTCCCTATCGAGATGATCATATGAATTTTACCTTTGTTGTGTTAATGTAGTGTATCACGTTGATTGATTAGTGGATGTTGTGCCATCCTTACATCCCTGGAATAAATTCCACTTGATCATGGTATATGATCTTTTAAATGTATTATTGGATTCAGTTGGCTAATATTTTGTTGAACATTTTTGCATCTATGTTCATCAGGGATATTGGCCTATAATTTTCTGTTTTTGTAGCGTATGTCTGGTTTTGATATCAGGGTAATGCTGGCCTTGTAAAATGAGTTTGAATGTGTTTCTTCTTCTTCAATAAAATTTCAACTCATTGGTTTATATAAAACCATCTTATCCTTTTCCCACCTTTACATTTTTACCAGGATTGTGTTTCTGGCAAATGGTTACTGCTCAATATGAGGTTTAAGCATCTTCATCAGTATATGTGGAGCAGAACTTTAGGATTTCCTCTTCCCTGACTTGTAATCTTATGGAGCCCGTGGACGAAATTTCAGGCAAGAGACTGAGGAAAGATCAAGTGGCCACAGGTGTGTCTACAAAGCCTGTGTGAGTGGATAAAAAACATCCAGTCTGTCTCCAATGACCTTTTTCAGGCTCAAGCGGTTGTTGTTGGGGTCCCCAAGCTTTTCAAGAGTATTGTAAGGCCTGAAATTTCATGTGCTGACTTAACATCATTTTTTTTTGAGGAAGATTAGCCCTAAGCTAACATCTGCTGCCAATCCTCCTCTTTTTGCTGAGGAAGACTGGCCCTGAGCTAACATCCATGCCCATCTTCCTCTACTTTATATGTAGGACACTTACCACAGCATGGCTTTCCAAGCAGTGCCATGTCTGCACCCGGGATCTGAACTGATGAACCCCAGGCCGTCAAAGCGGAACACATGTACCACTGGGCCAGCCCTTGACTTAACATCTTTGATCCTTGGAGGGTCCCAAAGGCCTAACTGTGAGTTTACCTGCTCTTGCCAGATATGCCTCCACCCACAGGGAATGGCTCCCAACTCAGCTAGTTCCCATAGCAGCCAGATCAGATGCATCCCTCTTTATCCTCAATTTAAGGAGCTCTACCTCCCTGTCAGCCCCGTTATTTAAGCAAGCCATCATAAATTCCCATGGGAGCCCAGGGCCACTCATCCCTCGTGTCACTACTACAAAGCCTGCCTCCCACAGCCCCTGCTGATTGACTCCGCTCTTGAGTGTAACCCCCACATGGCCCTGAATGGCTTGCAGGGTCCTCCTCCCCCAGGCTGTGAGTCTAGGTGGCTAATGAACTTCTCTCAATCTCATCTGTCCAGTATTGGTGTCGTGTGTTTGGCCATCTCGTACTGTTTAGGGTGGGGGATCCTTCCTTCTCAAGCGGGGTGAGGCGGAGGCGAGCAGAACAGAGGGGTCCTAAATCCTGACTGACTGTGCCTTGAGGGGCTGGAGGGGTAGGGAAGGGTCTGACAGGGATAGATAGGGGGTGGGGGAGGTGGGGGTCTTGAAGGGGGACAGATCAAAGGATTCAAGGCGGCTGAAGAGAAGGGTAAGGTGATCAAAAGAGGGAGGAGTGGGGATGATGGGAAGGGAAGAGTCTCAGATGAGCCAGTCTGGGGAGATCCCAAGTTTCCCAAAGAGGCCTTTGAAGCGCTAAATTGCCTTTAGTAAATTTTGCCAATTCTTGAAGATATTAAACTGAATTAGTGCCATAATGGCATGTAGTCAGTGGGAGAAGAGGCACGAGGGTGCCTGATAGAGTAAGTTGCCCGTGAGATTAACAGAAAGTTAACCCAAAGAATGAAACTTTAAAGCAGCCGAGAAAGAGGCCCACTTGATTAATCCCTCTGCACAATCTCTGGGCTGGGCAACTGAGGAAAAGCAGGGGAGGCCTCCCAGCAGGGCCAGAGACAGGATCTCTGCTGGAAAAGATTCTCTCTTTGCTGGAGAGAATTTTTTTTCTCCTAATAAGGATTTATTATATTTGTATAGTGTTTTATGATTTATGAAGTATTTTTACGTATCATTAATATCTTAAACCTTTTAATTAAATGAGCTATGTGATGAGGTCATTGACTCACGCTTCTTGTTCATCCATTATTAAATATTTATTGTTATTTATTTATTTATTTTCAGGTATACGTCATTATATTCTGATTTCTGTGTAGATTACATCACGTTCATCACCCAAAGACTAATTACAATCATCACCACACATGTGCCCCGTTGCCCCTTTCGCCCTCCTCCCTCCCCCTTTCCCTCTGGTAATCACCAATCCAACATCTGTCTCCATGTGATTGTTTCTCATTATTTTTATCTTCTACTTATGAGTGAAATCATATGGTATTTGACTTTCTCCCTCTGACTTATTTAGCTTAGCATAATACCCTCAAGTTCCATCCATGTTGTCACAAGTGGCCGGATTTCATCATTTCTTATGGCTGAGTAGTGTTCCATTGTGTATAAATACCACATCTTCTTTATCCATTCGTCCCTTGATGGGCACCTAGGTTGCTTCCAAGTCTTGGCTATTGTGTATAATGCTGCAATGAACATAGGGGTGCAAGTATCTTTATGCATTCGTGTTTTCATGTTCTTTGGATAAATACCCAGCAGTGGGATAGTGGGATTGTATGGTAGATCTATTCTTAATTTTTTGAGCAATCTCCATACTGTTTTCCATAGTGGCTGCTCCAGTTTGCACTCCCACCAGCAGTGTATGCAGGTTCCCTTCTGCTGGAGAGAACTAAAGTAACTGTTCGCTGTGCTTCAACGGACAAGACATCCAGAGCACTGGCTCAAGAACTGAACTCACCAAAGATCCTCTACTCGCCAAATATGGCACCATTCCCTGGGTGGGGATGGTGGAGGTCCGTAGGTGAGGTCCAATCTTAAGTTGAGTCACAGCACCAGAAAACTGTCAAATAAAACCCAAACCTGGACTGAGGTAAAGGGGAGACTTTATTCAAAAGGATTATCGCAATTAGGAGAAGGAGCTTGTTGCACTACGGGGAGAAGAGATCACAATAGAGAGTGAGCTTCAATTTTAAGATCTATGAGCTTTTGAAAGGCCATGCAGGAAGGGCTTTTCTTTTACAGGGAAGAGTGAACAAAGCTATGAAGAACTGTTATCAGGATGAGCAGGTGGCTGACTGGACCACTGATCAGGAAAGGTTTACTTTGAGGTCAGCTGGGAAGGGGCTTCTTGGGAGGGGCCACTAAGGGGTTTATTCTGTATGGCAGTGCTGGCTTAGGTTGAAGGTGGGTGAAGGTCAAAGGCCCAGGCAGGAGGGAAGCCTGACAAAGTTTGATCAAGTCCAGTGAGCAGGCGTTTTGTGCAGATTGGTCAGTGGGGTCAAACAGCCACCTAACTATTTATGAGACAGAGCAGGGGATTTGGAGGGTCTGTGTCCGGCCTTGTCTAGAAAAACAAGGGCGCTCTCTGTGAGTCTCAGCTAAGTCATTTGGGGAAATGTGGTGGTTCTTCGCAGGAAGCCGTTTCCCGGAACATAAAAGGCTGCGGGTGTGGGGCTGTCTTTAACCATCACTCACTTCTGGGAGCACAGGGTTTGGGTCAAGTTCGACATTGTCCCCTTATTTGACATTTGTGCCCTTATTGTACTTTTAACCACGGTTTCATTATAATATTTAAAGAATGTATGACAAGTGGATTAATTATCGCTATAACAGTGGTATTTGTCAGCACTTCCCTGCATCTGTAAATATTAGGACAGTGGATATTTGTAATCATGAGTTCACTCCTTGTGCTGGTTACTAAGGTATATCTTGCAGCTCAAACCCATCCTTGCACCCTCTGCTCAGTGATGCTGTGGCTGTGACGCAGCAGACCACGTTTCCTCTAAGGTGGTGCCAATAGTGAGCACTTGAGGAGCCTGGAAGGTTGGAGGAGAGAGAAGGGACCTGCTTTTTGATATTTGCTTGCTGTCCCTGCCACTGTCACCAAGCGATGGCTTTTTCCCTGGCGGCAGCAGTTGGCTCCAATTTCTGGTGTTTAATCCACCCTCTCAGATCCAGCCTCAACATTTACCGTCAGAAATAGCACCATCACTGGGCACTGCTGTCCTTGGAGGTCTGAGTCCCCGCCCCCAGGGGCCCTCTCCCGGCTCCTGGTTTCTGGTACCCCTGACTTTTCCTCTCTTCAGCTTTCCCCGTGGCAGCTGCTTCCTGCAGTTTCTATCTCTCTGTTATCACAAGGTTTCCCTTTTGCCTTATCAACCCTCCGTTATCTGTTTAACCAATTCTTTAAATTCTCTGTAAAACTAACTGCTGTGATTTCTGTTTCCTAACTGGACTCTGACAGACACAGCCCTAAGAGATCCAGAAATACCTTCTGAACTACTCGTGTAGATCTATGATAGGTATATCTTATTGTGGTAATGAAAAATAAGTAGATTATATTTATGGGATATATGCAGTACACGACTGACAAAAAAGATATATTCTAAAAGTTAATTTATAAATCCATTGTTTGGATCTTGAAATTAATTTTCCTAGCAAAACAATATTACACATTAAAGTTAGACAATAGATCAATCTATCAACATTCATAACATACCTGAAGTACAATGTTGTACAAATTGTGATGGGGAACAGAATTAGCATTGCTTTGGCAACATATATTCAAAGTTCCAATTATTATGTTAGTAACAATTTTATTCACACTCTTATTTTTTTAAATTTTGATAATATTATCTAAATCTGTATGTCCAAAATATTATCATTTCAACATATAACCAATAATCAAAATTAAATTTAAATGAGATATTTAAAACTTTTTTCATTCTAAATCTTCAAAATATGTGTATTTTACACAACACACATTTCAATGGAGTGTAGACACATTTCGCTGGCTCAATAGCCACATGTGGCTGGTGGCTACCACATTAGACATACCACTGTTGAGTATATGTCAAAGTCTAGCTTTGTTGGGTCATAATATACATCCATTTTCTTTTCTTTTTTTTTAAAGATATAATGATATGAATAGATAACTCAAAAGCAAGCAAATTTGATCATCCGTTTGGAAATTAAAGAGTATTCTGACAGGCATACTAACCACTACCGATTAAAAACAACCTTAAAATATCCTTGACAAAAGCCCAGTAAGAAAAAACTGGTCCAGTGAGGATGGAGGAAACATGTTTAGTCTAACGGAAAGAAGTGACAGGCTTAGCTTCAAACATCGAATTAATAAAATTTATGAATTTAATTTCATAATGCATTATGAGGGTTTTCACAGCCTATTTGCCTTCACGATGCTTTACTCAAGGAATTTAAAAGTATTATTTTTGTCCCTTAGTTAAAAAGATCATCTGGATTAGCAAAAGATGGCGAAAACAAATTGCAATTGCTTTTTTTCTGGTTCTGACCGGCATGCAGATTCTTCATATATTTGCAGAAGATATTTTGGGTTCGTACTTTTGTTTCCATGATAAAAACACAAACCACAGTTTAAAAGGAGCTCATGTTCCTCTTGTTCTAGGTCTTAAACATAATGCATTATAAGATTACTTTCCTAAATCAAATTAAACAAGATGTTCCAAGATTTTCATTGGAGGAAGAATCTCCTTGGGGAAGAGGCAAGATTTACCTTCCCCTCAAAATATTTCTTTAGCTCCTATGCCATTGTCACTACAGCTGGCCTACAAGGTGACTTCATCCAGTAACACTCTAGCACAAGGGTGGGGAGGGGACAGCAGAGTCCAGAGCAATCCTTCCAGAATATCCCAAAGCCTAGAATAGAGAAGGCCAAGTCTGTACAAAGGGACAGGTGGGTTAACATGAAACCAGCGTGCCATGTGGCGTGGCTAATTCATGCTTCACTTATGGGACACTGTCATCTTCTGCTCCGTGTGGACATGTCTAAGCAGGCACCCCCAGGGTATCTAACCTCCTCAGCCAAAGCCCAAGAGGGTAAGCCTCAGAGACTCAACGGTTCCCTCCAGGCCAGCCCAGCCCTGCTCTCAGCTTTCACGGGTTTCGCCTGAGCAATGACCTCCTTTCGTTAGAATGATGGACACCAGGCAAGCCGGCTGTTGCAGGGAAACCCACGTACTCAGTGTCTCAGCTTTACCCTACAGCCCCAGCAGGACACGGCGGGTGGGGAAGTGAGTGTGCATACAGTTAGTGCCTTCCTTTACTTCAATACACGGATGTTCAATGAATAAACGATATGCAGATGAATAAGATCCTGTTCTGCTCTCCGAGAGCTAAAAATCCAGCGGAAGAAGACACATCCACAATATTCTTCTTGCCACCAAGGAGACTGTCAGCTTTTATAATCGACATGGTGCTTTGTGCTGTAAGGGCGGGAGAGAGGTGTTTTCTACTTTGCACAGAGCTGTGGATTGTTCCACAATTTAATTTAATCTTAATTCTCAAAATGTGCAGACCAGCAGCTTCAGCATCACCTGGGAGCTTGTTAGAAATGCAAATTCTCAGGCCCTATCCAGACCTACTGAATCAGAAACTCTGGGGGTGGGGCCAGCCATCTGTGTTGTCACAAGCCCTCCAGGGAAATCTGTTATGCCCTAAAGTTTGAAAACCACTGCAGTGGGGTACGTCTCGGGTGAAATTGTGAATTAAGCCAGGGTCACTACGGTGATCTTTCTAAATCTAAAAACCTAAATCTAAAATGTGAATCTGACCATAGTACTCCCATCAGTTCCCTTTCACCACCATCAAGATAAGTGCTCTTTCCACTCCCTTCTGTGCACCCTACTCTCCAGCTCATCTGAGTTCACCAATTAGGATTAGGTTTTGCTGATTATAACAGACAACAAGAAAATTATGTTTTAAACAATGTAGAAGTTTATTTTTCTTTCACATCCAAAGATGTCTAGAAATTGGCAGTCCAGGGTTCTTGAACAGTTCAACAAAGTTATCAGGGGTCCAGGCTCCTTCCAGCTCACTGCTCTACTAACTGGGGTATAGCCCTGGTCCTCATGGCCCAACATAGTTGCTAGTACTTCAGCCATCACATGTGTATTCTAGGCAGCAGGATGGAGGGAAGGACATCTTTCTCTTTAAAAGACACATTCTGGAATTTCCACCTAGTACTTTCACTTGCATCTCATAGGCCAGAACTTAATCACGTGACCTTACCCAGCTGCAAAGGAAGGCTGGGAAATACAGTCGTTTAGCTGAGTAATCAATGTGTTCAACTAAAATTTGGAAATGCTGTTATTAAAAAAGGGGAGAATGGATATTGAGAGGCATCCTGACATCTTTGCTTTCCAAACGACTCATAGTTCCCAGCACCAGCGATGCTTTCTTTCCCCTCTAGGTATCCCTTATGTTCTTCCCTAGTGCTCCGTCTCTTGGCCTGTTATGCAAGGTTGGTTCCGAAGAGGCCCACACCAATATTTATCCCATCTCACATGCTCTTTGGGACTTTGACGCTCCTCAGAAGTGATGCTGTGTGACTTCCAAATCCAGGTCGTGAAAACGATATAGCTTTCTCCTAACTCCCTCTTTTTGGGATTCTTGCTCTGAGGACCAACCATCATATATTAAGGAAATCCAAATTATCCCAAGCAGAGGGACCACAAAGAGAGGAACTAAGGCTCCCAGCTGACAGCCAACAGCAACCACTGGACACGTAAGTGAACTAGTCTTCAGATGATTCCAGCCCCTAGTCTTAGAGTCTTCCAGCTGAGACCCCAGACATCATGGAACAGAGATAAACTGTCCCTGTTGTGCCCTGTCTGAAATTCTAGAACCAAAGAATCTGTGAGCGTAAGAGATGTTGGTATAGGTTTAAGCCAGTATGTTTTGGAGTAATTTGTTACCCAGGCATAATAACTGGAACACATGGTCATCTCCTCTTCATCCTCTGGGACTCAACTCAGCTGTCAGATGTGACCTCCTCCAGAGTCTTTTCTGAAACCAACCTCTCTATCCCCACAAGTGTGTCTTAGGCGCCCCGGTATGTGTTCCCACAGCCTGCAACGTAAGCGTGAGTTTTCTTATTAGCTAGTATCTCTGACACATAATAGACACTCTACTGATGAGTGAATGAACGAAAGAGAAGACGAATGGTGTTCTTCTTTGTTGGTTTCTTACTTCATAGTGACTTTCTTGTCTTGTGGCTCACTGCCAAGGAATAGTGTGGAAGTAACAGACATTGGCTGATAAAGCTTTACAGAGTAATGTCCCCCTTGAGATATTTATTTGCATTTTACTTGGAGTCTCAAAACTTTCAAGACCCAGTGAATGGATTTTTAAAATCTTACCCCTTCAGACATCAAGGGGTTCTTGCTAGTACCCTGGGTGTTGCCCTCTCCACTTTCCTTTCCTTTACACCCAACCCACCAATGAGTTTTGTCAATTCTACCTCCAAAATATATACTGAATCTGTCCTGTTTCTTTGTCCCAGTCCAAGGCCATTCTCTCTCATGTAGATAACTGCAATAACCTCATAACTGGTCTTTCTGATCACTGCCCCCCCCCCCCCCCCCCCCCAGCCAGTCCTTTCTTCTCACAGAAGGCAGTGCAATTTCTTCTCCCAAAGCAATGATTTAGTATTTTGCACAGATGATCTATGCTTGATAAAAATTCAGGAAATAAAGGAAATGTATTCAAAAGAAAGCCCCTCTCAGAAATAACCACGGTAAACATGTGATGACCATCCTTCCAGACAATTCAGCAGTGCATTTATTTGGTCTGTTGAACAAGCTGGTCTCAGAAGGATGCAAGGCAAAACCAGTCTTACTCTTTTTTAAATTTGTGACTCTACCCAACTTGAATACAAGTTTGTGAGAAGAAGGAGCTTGTCTGTCCTTGTCTGTTCCCTGATACGTCCCCAGGGCCAGAGAAGTGGCTGGCATATAGAAGGCACCCCCAAAAATATATGTTGAATAAATAAATTATTGCTTTGAAAATATTGTCCACTGTACAACCAATTTTTATATTTGATGCATTTCCTATTTTAGACAGTTAAGTGTTTTTCATGGAATTTTTAATTGCCTTCCCCTCACTTTTGTTGTCTGCCTTAATTGTATCCTTAAATTCTTCAAGTTCCCCAGGATTATATGAAATCTCTGGAATCTCCTGTCCCATATAGATCCCTCTCTTGGATGCTCCTTCCTCTTGCTCCAATTTGGAATGATTCTCTGTAGGCACAGGGCATAGATTTCATCCTGGAACTAAAAGTTTGTCTCCTTGCCTTCTAGCATCCAGTGTTGTAAAGGAGAAGTCTGATGCCAGTCTGATCCTAATTCTTTTGTGGGCAAACATTTTGCATCCACCTCTGAAAGATTTTAGGATCTTTCCTTTATACTTGGTGGTCTGAAATCTCACAATAATGTTTCCAGGTGTGAGTCTGGTAAAATTAATTTTGCTGAGCACAAGGTAAATCCTTTCAATCTAAAGATGTATGTCCATTGGCTCTGGAAAATCCTTTCATATTTTTATCATGTATAATTTCCTACCTCTCTTCCCCCACCTCCCCTTGCACCATATCCTCATTTGGAACCACTTTTAGTCAGAAAGTAGACCTTTTCTTTCACATTACAAAATTTTTTTTCATTTTTAATTCTTCTTTCTGGGAGATTTCACTGATTTATATACCAATCCTTTTATCGGATTCTTTTAAAATTTTACCAATCATATTTTTAATTTTCAAAAGTTTTTTCTGTGATTGTTTCTCTGTTTCTTTTTCATAGCATTTTGTTTTTGTTTTGTACTCTTTCTAAAAATTTGAGTTAAACAAAAAGTTATCTTCTGTTCCCAGAATTATCTGTTTCCCCAAGAATATATATATTTATATCATTTATACATACATTTGTCTCATATATATTTTATAATTACCTCATATATATATATATTATCTCTTTCTCTAAGAAAACTATATATAAATATAAATATATATAGTATAAATATAGAAATATATATTGTCTTGGGGAAAGAGATCTGGCCTCTTCTTACCCCTCTGACTCGTCCTGTGCCCTCTCCTTATTGTGCCCTCTGCTCTGGCTGCACATCCTAGTCCTTCAACTTGCCATGCCCTGCTCTTCCCAGGCCCTTGCACTTGCTGTTCTTCCTAGAACACTCTTCCTCCAGCTTGTCATGGTGGGGGTGGGGGTCTTCTCATCCTTCAGGCCTCAGTCTGCACGTTCCCTCCTTCAAGAGCCCTTCCCTGACCCCTGGACCTAAAGGAGACTTCTCTCTCCTCTCCTCTTTCCCTCTATCACCTCTCTCCATTGATTCCCTTCACAGCATGTATTCCAGCTGGCAAGTGTATTGTTTATTTGTGTTATGCTTGCTGACGGGATGTCTCCCATACTACAGTATAAGCTCCATGTCTGTCCTCGTCACCACTGTATCCCAGTCCCAGGCCTGGTGCTGGGTGAATAGGAGGTGCTCAGTGACTATTTGCCAGATGAATGAATGGATGGATAGTCCTGCTCTGTGACCTGTGAGGTAAGCTTTATCTGTAGAATGGATAATAGCGGCATCTGCCATGGAGCATTGTAAAAATTAAATGAAATAATGTATAATTTAAAAAAATTGAGATATAATTGACATATGTCATTGTTAGTTTCAGGTGTACATGGGATTTGATATTTGTGTGCACTGTGAAATGATCACTGCAATAATCTAATGACTCTCCATCACCGTATGTAGTTACAAAATTTTTTTTCTTGTTCTCCCCAAAGCTCCTCGATACATAGTTGTATATTCTAGCTGTAGGTCCTTCTGGTTGTGCTATGTGGGACCCTTGCCTCAGCATGGCTTGATGAATGGTGCCATGTCCGCACCCAGGATCCAAACCTGTGAAACCCTGGGCCACTGAAGCAGAGTGCACGAACTTAACCACTCTGCCATGGGGCTGGCCCCTGAGGAAAACTTTTAAGATTTACTCTGTTAGAAACTTTCAAATACACAATACAGTTTTACTAACTGTAGTCACGATGCTGTACATCCTCGTGACTTAGTAATGTATAATTTTTTTTTTGTAATGAAATCTGGATCCGGGTAAGATCTCAGCAATTATTATTCTCTTCTCTTTCTCTGTCCTTGAGTTTCAGGCTCTATCCTGACACTACTTGGGCAAACTTGGGCTCATCACTGAACCTCCTGGGCTGTCAGAGTTTATTCAGTCAAGTATTTTGGTGTAGCTATATACTATTCTAGTGCTGGAGACATGGTGATGAACAAAATAAATAAAAATCCTTGCTCTCATGGAACTTACAGTCTAAGATCTCCCATGGCCTAGATACTTACTCTTAAATTGTATCATTTAGGAATTGAAATTATCTGGCTGGGTTTTGATTAGAGAGGGAATGAGGAATGGCCTTGCCCGATGATTGGGTCTGGTCATCAGCTTAATTTCATCTAGCTTCAGCAGGTTTCTACAATTGTTTGGCAGGTCTCCTCCCATTGTGCAGGAAAGTGAGTTTGCTTGCCATGGCACAATGTGTGGTGATGTAACTGCAGTTTTTCTCTCTCAGGGCACATGAGAATTGGAGGAGTTAGGTGAGCCCTCTGCCCAGGGGGTCTTAGAGAAGGGTTTGGGGAGGGAACAGCACAGGTCGTGACAGCATCCAAGGGGCCCCACCGGCCCTGGGATGGCATTTCTTCTGATTTCCCACAGCAAGCCTTCCTGTATTGCTCTTGCTGGAAAATAAAGCCAGAGTTCTTACAGAAATGCATTCTTGGGCCAAAGGAAAGCGCAGTGTACATGTGGGTGGCAAGTGCTAATACAATTCTTTCTGACAAGCACCTACTTTCAGGTGAAGAAATGGAGGCCCAAAGAGTTCAAGTGACATGGCCATGATCAAAATGGGACTAGAACCCAGGCCTCCTGATTTCTAGTCCAGTGCTCTTGCCCCACCATCTTGGACAACAGTAGTTTTCCTGGTTTCAGTATATCAGTCCCAGGGAAGGGCTCTAATTGGCTCTGCTGGGATCATGTGCCTGCCCCTCGGAGCAATCTCTGTTGCTAAGGGGATGGGGTGATGTGATTGGTCAGGCCAGAGGGCAGGGCATATTACCAGATGAAGGGGGATGGGAGAGCTTTCCAGGGTTCCAAAAACCAGCGCTGCCCCAGTTCACCATAGATGAAGAAAACTTAAGTCTCCAAATGCTCACTCATTCTTGCTTGGCCTTGGGCTTCAGCTCAGGGCTCTGACTCAGAGCCTAATGCTTAATTTCCTGCCAGGAGGTGACTTCAGCTCCGGGGAAAGCCAGTCGGTTGCATTTGCTTGGATTGATTGATAAGAGAAATTGCTGAGAATGTTCTCCTCTGACATTTGCCAGAGGCAAATTTTTCTGTAATGAGGGATGAGAAATAGCAGTGTGTCCCGGGAGACTGATTATGGGACCCTAATCTGAATCCAAGCTCTGGAATGCATTTGATACATGACCTTGAGTTTAATATAGATTGAGTTCATAAGATAGTAAGCAAATTAATTGATCGATAAAAATATGACATGTGAATGATTTAAATAATGTGCTGATTATTGAAATTTTCAGTGGCCAGAAAAAAGGAGGCTTGGATTGATTTGCTGAGAAAGCTTCCAGCAGGGTTCCCTGGGGCCACATGTGACTGTGTTTGATCCTTGATCTGACAGATTAAGACAGCTTCAGGCAGAGGCCTCCCCCTGTACATAGAGCTCTTAATGGAGACTGGCGGAGAGGACACGTGGAAAGAAGCATGTGACATATCTGAAATACCACATTAGAGAGTCATTCTTCTTGTTGAATTTGCATAATATACGTTAATAAAAGAAGCAGCCTGGTGTAGTGAAAACGTAGACTTTGTGGACTCAGACAGATGTATTTGCAAAGCATAATTTTCAAACAGCTAAAAACATGATTCTCATACGACTATCTCCTGAGCATGTTGTCAAAGATTAATTAATTAGAGAGGTGCTATGGACGAATTGTGCTCCCCCGAAATTCATAGGATGAAATTTTAGCCTCTGGGGCTTCAAAATGTAATTGTATTTGGAGACAGAGCTTTTAAAGAGACAACTTAGGTTAAATTAGGTCATCAAGGTGGGCCCCTAATCCAGTGTCACTGGTGTCTTTATAAGAAGAGGAAGAGACACCAGGGATGCACGCTTACAGAGAAAAAACCATGTGAAGTGGCAGCAAGAGGGCGGCCACCTGCAAGCCAAGGAGACAGGCCTCAGAGGAAACCAACCCGCTGGTACCTTGATCTTAGACTTCCAGCCTCCAGAAGTGTGGGAAAATCAATTTCTGTTGTTTAAGCCATGCAGTCCGTGGTATTTTGTTATGGTAGCCCCAGGGAAATGTACGAGGGAACCAGAGGAAGGCGAAGCCAGTTTCAAAGAGGATGGAAGAGGCTGATCCATGTGGTCAAACACACAAGTTAAACACACAACTGGTTAGTGTCCTTCAGGACTATAAAACTACGACCTTCGCAGTTACCTTCCTAGACAACAATCATTTGCATCTTATCAGTTTTCTACAAGTTGACATTCTTGAGACCTAATTAATAGCAAGTAATAAGTCAAACATAGTCACATTGCACCAGGGCAGAGCTTCTCAACAGTGGTACTCTTGACATTTTGGACTGGACAATGCTTTGTTGTAGGGTCTGTCCTGTGCACGATAAGGTGTTTAGCAGCATCCCTGACCTCTACCCACTAGATGGCAGTCATATCTGCTCCCCATCCACTTGTGACAATCAAAATGTTTCCAGACATTGCCAAATGTCCCCAGTCAAGAACCACTGTTCTAGTATAACCTTGAGTTAAAGACCCACAGCTATCTTTCTGCCTTACTTCCAAGTTTTAGATATATGTCATTAACAGCGTTCAAGTCCCTACTCTGCCCTTTGCTATCTGGATATCCTTGGTCTATTTTTTTAACCTCTCTGAGTTTCGGTTTGTTCATCTGCAAAACTGAGCAAATACGCCTTTACCTCAGAGATCTGTTGTGAGGATTAAGTGAAACTATATGTGTAAAACACAGACATGTGCAAATCCTGGTCACACCTCATGGCCTCATGGTTGGCCGTGCTGCCTTTTAAGAGGCTTGTTTGTACACCTGTGGCCCCAAGAGGACAGAAAGCACCCCTGGGACCACTTTGGCTGGCCGAGCACAGACATCCGGGTCCGTGTGTCAGGGGACTGCAGGCTGGTGTGGATCGTTGAGAAGCCAGGGCCCTGCATCTGGTCTGGCTCCTCCGCTTGCTCTGAGCAGGGCAGAGGAGCACATGGTCTTGACAAGAGTTAGGTGAGGGGGTGGGTGCCTACCCTTCCTTTACCCTTGGCCATCACGGCATGCCAGCTCTCTCCTCTTCCCCTCCCCTGCTGCAATGGTCAACCCCTCCACTGCCTTCTGCCAGCACTCAGGGCCCCCCTGCTCCTCACTGGACGAGGACCTCTTGTTCTCTCTCCTCTGCCTTAGGGAATCGAGGGTACCACAGCTTAGGGGCAGGAATTCCACATGGAAGTGAAACTGACGTCTTGGTTGCTCTCCTTCTACTTCTGATTTTAAGAGGCGGCTTGTTGATCAGCTGATTTAAATTTAAGTGTCTATTGTTAAAATACTTAATGCCTTGGTAGGAGTTGAGGGGAAAGCTGCTTTTGTGGTCCCAGGTCCCTTCTCAGAGGGAGGAGACACTGGATTGTCTAGGATTCCACCATGGGATAACATTGTCCAGCAGGGGGCACCCGCGTCTTGGGTGCTGGGGCTTGGGAAGGGGTTATATTGGGTTTTTTGTTTGTTAAGCTGTTAAATTTGTGGTAATTTGTTTTTTATTGTAGGGGGAAGGTTTCAGATCTGATTCAACTTAAGGTGGTACAGCCCTCTCCTGTCTGTGGGGTCAGTCACTCCCCATTCCCTGCTTACAGAACACTAACCGAGGCAGCCTGGGCTTGAGGCTCTGGACTGGACCCCGCTGCAGAGTGAGAACTGCCTCCAGACGATAGAGAGCTGTGTCAGAGCTTCCGTGTGGGGCTTCCTCTCCAGGCTTCTCAGCTCCCCTTTCATTCCAGCAGGGCCTGGCTCATCTGAGTGAAAGCCATGTGAACTAAAATGAACTATGAATTCCTCGAAGCGACATGCAGTATTAGCGAGCCAGTCCATGTGCATTGTGACTTGCCAGGAATCCTCTGTGCTGCACGTGCAGTATGGGGCCCTGGGAGAGGGGGGCAACGGGGCAAGGGCAGGGCAACCATCCTAGACCCTCTGGCACCATTTGCTGACCCTGAGCCAGAAGACCCTTCATCTCCCTGGATTTCAGTTTCCTCATGAACAAAATAGGGGATAAGAACGCTGTCCCATTCTCATAGATTGTGAGATCAAGCACAAGAATTTTTTTAAAAAAGCAGAGGCAGGACTTAATAGCTATGCTATTCTGGGTGGGAGCTCGGGCACATTTCTTGCAGAAAAGGGGCAGCTGCGTGGCTCATTCACCATTTAACAAATATTAATGAAGCCCTACTGTGTGCCAGGCACTGCTTGAGGTGCTGATGATACAACAGTGAGCAAAACAGGCAAAATTCCCTTCCTTCTTACATTCGATTATGGGAGACTGAGGATAAACAAAATAAATAAGTTAAGTAATGGGGATAGGTGGTGTGGAGAAAATAAAGCAAGGAAGAGGGAGAAGAAGCAGCCAGTCCCAAAGGGCCCACACCCCTGGCATTCACACCCTTGTGTGGTTCCCTCCCACCCTGTACTAGAGTTGGTTGGTGTGCCCAACAGAATGTGGCAGAGGTTATGATATGTCACGTCTGAGATTAGGTTCTAGGAGACTGGCGTCCTTCTTGGGCTCGCTCTGGGGGAAGCTGGTTGCCATGCTGGGAGGACACTCGGGCAGCCTATGGAGAGGCCCACATGGCAAGGAGCTGAGGGATCCAGTCAAAAGCCAGTGAGAAATGAGGCTTGCCAACAGACTACAACTTCTCGAGAGACTCTGAGCCAGAATCTCGGAGAACGCCTTTTCTTCAGTGCTCTAGAGTTGAGACTGTAGACTGAATGTGCTCTCTGCTATGACTCCCATCACTAGGCGCTGTGCTGAGTGATTCACGTATACTGTGTCATCCAATTCTCCTAACAGTACTGAGGGTGCTATTATTATCTCCACCGTACAGATCAAAGCTCAGAGGCTGACTCACTTGTGCAAATCCTCCAGCTAGTAGCTGTCTGAGGGCGGACTTGCCCTTGGGTCTTGCAGCTGTGGTGCTGTTCTACCTTTCCTTTGCTCTCTCCAGACTGGGCTTTCAACATAACATTAACACCCTTCTCTTCCTCAGTTTATCTCTTGTCCTCCCAGTCATTCCTAAACATTGACATTCATTGAGCTGTTTGGCCCCCTGTCACAGTCCTCCCTCTGTTTCACCTCTGGAGAGTCAAACGGTGACTCTAGTATTCACAGGGATGGTCTATCCATTGCACACTCCAGTTTCACAGTTCCTGGAATCCTCTTTCTGCCACCCTTCTCATACAACTTCAGCAAGCCATTCCCATGTTGGGCTGCTTATTTGCCTATTTGCTCTTAGAACCATTCTCCATTCCTCACCTATTTTTCTCTGTATTGTAGGAAAGCGGATGCCCGCAAATCACATTTCCCAAACTCGGTTGCCAATTAGCTTCATAATGGCTTCAGCCAATGAGAGCACTTGTGGGAGACGGGAGGGTGAGTGGAAGAGAGGAGCTGGGGAGCTCCTGTCCTCCTTCCGCATCCCCTCGCTTCAGCCCTTTAGGCAGCATCTCTAGTAGTGATTAGGCTTCCTCCGTGGTTCCAGTGCTTGCTGTCCAGGCCACCATGGTTTCAGCCCCTGCTCCTGGGCTCTGGAAACATCTTTTCTCCTTTTGTCCATCTAGTTGTAGTTGTGGCAACACAATTTTCTGCATTTCCTAATCTTGAGGTTGTCTTATTTCCCCCTGGTACCTCTTTCAGCTCTTCTCTGATCTTTGCCATGAATTCCTTGTATTAAATTTTCTCTCTGAATTGCCTGGCCTAGATTTTTTTTTTTCCAGGCTGTGCTCCAACTGATACCTATGTTTATACTCTGGACTATGTTGTCCTTAAATTGTTTTTCTTCAAATGTCTTCAACTACAGGATCCTACTTTCTGATTACAGCCTCCAAGTTTTCCATCTTACTTATGTTCTTTTTTCCATTTCTGTGTTTGCCCCATTTATCCATCCATCCATCCATCCCTTTATCCATCCATCCATCCATCCATCCATCCATCCATCCATCTATCATTATTTATTGAGTTTCTACAGATCCAGGCACTGTGGTTGCTGATGATGTAGTGGTGAACAACATTGATAAGGAACATGTTCTCATGGAGCTCATAGTCTTGTGCAGGAGACAGAGAACTTTTTTTTTTTTTTTTAAAGATTTTATTTTTTCCTTTTTCTTCCCAAAGCCCCCCAGTACATAGTTGTATATTCTTCATTGTGGGTCCTTCTAGTTGTGGCATGTGGGACGCTGCCTCAGCATGGTTTGATGAGCAGTGCCATGTCCGCGCCCAGGATTCAAACCAACAAAACACTGGGCCGCCTGCAGCAGAGCGCGTGAACTCAACCACTCGGCCACGGGGCCAGCCCCAGACAGAGAACTTTTTTAATTGTAAGAACATTTAATATGAGATCTACCGTTCTGCCAGATTCTAAGTGCACAATACAGTATTGTTAACTATAGGCACAATGTTGTACAGCAGGTCTCTAGAACTTATTTATCTTGCATAACTGAAACTATACACCTGTTGAATAGCAACTCCCCATTTACCCTCCCCCAGAGCCTGGCAACCACCACTCTGCTCTTCATTTCTATGAATTTGACTATGTTAGATACTTCATATAAATGGAGTCACACAGTATTTGTCCTTCTGTGACTGGTTTATTTCACTTAGCATAGTGTCCTCCAGGTTCATCCATGTTGTCACATATGGCAGGATTTTTTTCTTTTTTTAAGGCTGAATGGTATTCCATTGTATGTATTCACCACATTTTCTTCATTCATCCGTTGATGCATGTTTAGATTGTTTCCATATCTTTGTTACTGTGACTAATGCTGCAGTGAACATGGAAGTGCAGGTATCTCTCCAAGATCCTGATTTCAATTTTTTGGATATATATCCAGAGTAGAATTGCTGGATTATATGATAATTCTATTTTTAATTTTTTGAAGAATAGCCCTACTGTTTTCCATAGAGGTATACAATTTTACATACTTACCAACAGTGTACAAGGGTTCCCTTTTCTCTACATCTTCACCAACACTTATTATCTTTTGACTTTTTGATGATAGCATCCTAACAGATGTGAGGTGATAGCTCATTGTGGTTTGGATTTGCATTTCCCTGATGATTAGTGATGTTGAACATCTTTTCATGTAGTGTTGACTACTGTTATATGTTGTCTTTGGAGAAATGTCTCTTCAAATCCTTTAACTATTTTTTAATTGAGTTATTTGGTTTTTTTGCTATTGAGTTGTAGGAGTTTCTTATATATTTTGGATGTTAACCCCTTTGCAGACATATGGTTTGCAAATATTTCTCCCATACCTAGATTGCCTTTTCACTCTGTTGATTATTTCTTTTGCTGTGCACTATTTTAGTTTGATGTAGTCCCACTTGTCTGTTTTTGCTTTTGTTGGTTGTGCTTTTTGGTGTCATATTTAAGAAATCATTGCCGAGACCAATATCATGAAACTTTTCTCCACTGTTTTCTTCTAGGAGTTTTAGTTTCAGGTCTTACCTTTAAGTCTTTAATCTGTTTTGAGCTGAGTTTTGTGAGAAGAGAGATAATTTTAAAGTGTTTACAAAGCCACAGTGTTCTAATGAGATATTATACGGTGCTGTCAGAGCACATAGGAGTGGCCCAGCCTCTACTCGGGGCTAGTGAGGGCATGAGTCCCTGAGACCTGAGACATGAGGAGTTGCCATGCCAAGGAGAGCAGGGAAGAAAGGGTATAGCATGCAGAGGGGACAGTATGCACAGACCCAGAGGCTAGATGAGGAATGTACTAATGCTGAGCAGGCTTGAAAAGAGGGCGGTTCTCAGATAGAATCAAGCTTGGGTGCACTGGACCCCAACTCCCTGGGGAGCAAGGCTGCAATCTGCCCCTAAGGTTGGTTGCAATCTTCTTTTTTGACTCTCCAGGTTAGGCATTTCTATACCCCACAGGTCCAGGTTTGGCTTCAGCTCCCTCTCTTCCTTATAATGGATACAAACTTCTCAAACTTCCTGGGTCTCTTTAAATCTGGAGCTTGCCCTCTGGTGCCGTCGTGCGCCCCTTTTTTCTTGCTGTTTTTATGTAGCTTTCTTTTGTATGAGAGCTGTCTAATTATTAAGATATTAGCGTTGAGATCTCTCACTTCTCAGCTCTCTGCTCTATAGGGTATGAGGCATTCTGGTACTCCTGCTGGGAAAACAGATTTCAATCAAAGGTTTAATGCTACCCAAATGCTGTAGGGGCCAGACAGGGGCTGGGAATGAGTGGCAGGCCCTGTGGAACACATGGCTGCCTTGGACTGCCTTTCCCTTTCTTGCTTCCGCTGGTGACACAGGGATAAGCACTTCTCTTAACACGGATGTATGGAAACCCACAGCATAAGCAGGATGATAAGCAGCAACTGTCATTGGCCCTGGGCTGTAGTGATAGTGGGGAGGCCTAGGCAGGATTGTGGAGTGCAGAGAAATGCTGCTATAAGATGTGGCTGCCACTCAGCACAGTTGAATAGCATCCTGTGGGAATGTAGGCCTCCTGTATACAGATATTCCAACAGGAGACCGAAACCTGGATGATTTGGAGTATGAGAAATTGACCAATTTTTAATTATTGGAAAATAATTTTTAAAATTTAAATATACTGTACAGGTCAGTGTAATGCAGGTCAAACAAAACACATTTATGGGCTTATTCCAATTAGAATGACCTGGGGAGCTTTTAAAAGTCCTGATGCCCAAGTCACACCCCTGGCCAATTAAATCAGAATCTCGGGAGGCGGGATGAATGATCAGGACCGTCTAATGTCCCAGGTGATTCCAATATGTAGTTAAGGTTGAGAACTACTGAGCTCGATGAACATCGGTTTGCGACCTCAGATTTATTTGGCATATTTTGGCAGAGGATAAGGTGAGTGCTCAGTTCCACCTGGGGCCTTCACTCGTGTTAATTGACAGGTATGCTGTATCACAGATGTCAAGTGCTCTGGGTGGAACCTCCAAAGGAAAACACCAAGTGCTCTCCTGTTCTGTTTCCCTTGAGGGCCCTAATTTCTTTGTCATGAAATGTGGGTTGTTGTGGGGATGGCAGAAGAGGTCACTGAGAAACTCATAGCCTGTTTTACCTTAAATGGTTGCAAAAACTCCTTTGATAGTCCATGCTATCTGGGTCTAACATCTTGCCCTGGGTACAATTTCTTGTTCAGTCACCTGGCTACGCTGTCTGTATGTTCTATGATAATGACCAGGCATCATACATGTGCAGTCACATTGCAACCATTCTACAAGGCCCAGTTGGTAGATAATGCACGAGAATTTATCTTCAAGGTCTCAGAAGGACTGAGTATGGCAGGCCTCACCAGATACAACCATGGTGGGCAAATAGCAGTGTCTGATATTCCTTCCCCTATCCTCAAATGGTGGTCTTTCCCACAGTCCCATCCTCACTCACATACTTTGGCTAGCACTCTCATAACTCTTAAATCGGTGCCACCAATTCTTATTCTCTGCTGAGTTCCACACCCATATTTCTAACAGTCTATTAGACATTTCCACCTGAATGTCTTATAGGAACCATGGACTCAATGTGATGAATCCTGTATTCATTATTTTTTTCAATAAATTTGTTATTTTCTCTCTGTCTCCCTTTGCTTTGTTAAAAAAAAAAAAAAAGGAATTTACCGAAAGGACATATAAAAGAACTGAAAAACCAGGGCTAAGAAGGAGCTGGGGAAGCTTGGTTGACAGCCCCAGAAACTCACGGGCAGCCTTTAAGATGCTGTCCTTGGGTGATTCATTTACGAATACCTCCAGTCCCTGTGTGTTTCTGCTCAAGATTCAAATTCCTGAGAGAGAAACTAATTGGCCTCTCTTGGGTCATGTGCCTACCCTGGCTTTGACTCAGGTGGGTGGGTCCTGTGATCGGATACCCCACCAGAAATCAGATAAAATGCGACAGGAGCAGTCCCCTAGAATGCTGTTACCAACAGAAGGGGGAGAACTTCCAAAATAGGGGGAAAAGGATTTTATAAAATTTTCTTTTGATTTTATAAAATTTCTCTTGATTCAAGCATTGCACAAGTAATGCATAAGTAAATGCATTTGTGAGAAACCAAATGATGGAGAATGTAGAATAGTACTTTATTCCTCTTCCTCCTCTCATCCCCAGAGCTAAGGACCACCTAGTTATGGTGTATCTTTGCAGATCTTTTTTGTGCACTTAGATATATGTAAATATATATGTAGAAATATATGTATATACACATTAATATAACACTTTTTCTTTTCACATTAGTGTGATTTACTGCCTTCACTTAATTTCTAGGTCTTCACTATTCAAAACTTATAGCTCTACCTCATTTCTGTTTTAATATGTAATTCATGGTCAACATTAATTTAAGCAGTTCAGAAATTTCTAAGATGAAAAGTAAAAATTTCCCTCCCTCTAATCCACATTCCCCTAAACTCCTGGAGTTCTTCCCTAGAGGTAACCACTGTTAACAGTTTCTATGTAACAGAAAAAATACTTTTAGGTAAATAAGTAAGCGGGCCTATTTCTGCTTCCTTCCTATACCCTGACAACATTACAAGGCTGTTTATCTCACGTGTTAACCCATTCCTAAAATATTATAGCAAAATCAGTGAAAACAATGGATGGATGATTGGCAAGATTTTTGTTAAGAAATGTGGTACTACAGGGCCGGTCCAGTGGCGCAGCGGTTAAGTGTGCATGTTCCGCTTCAGTGGCCCCGGGGGAACCGGGTTCACCGGTTTGGATCCTGGGTGAAGACATGGCGCCACTTGGCAAGCCATGCTGTGGCAGGCATCCCACATATAAAGTAGAGGAAGATGGGCATGGACGTGAGTTCAGGGCCAGTCTTCCTCAGCAAAAAGAGGAGGATTGGCAGGAGATGTTAGCTCAGGGCTAATCTTCTTCTTCTTCTTCCAAAAAGAAATGTGGTACTACATAAGTTCCTGTCAGTAAACTCTTTTTCCATCTTCTAAACTTCCTGACTCCAATAATATAATTTTTTCATCTTTCATATAACAGAGTCCATGTCAATTTCTTTTTATTGAAGTCACATTGGTTTATAACATTATATAAATTTCAGGTGTATATCATTATATTTCGACTTCTGTACAGACTGCATTGTGTTCACCACCAAAAGTCTAGTTGCCATCTGTCACCATATGTATATGCCCCTTTACTCCCTTCTCCCCACCGCCCCGTAACCACTAATCTGGTCTCCGTATCTATGTGTTTGTTTATCTTCCACGTATGAGTGAAGTCGTACGGTAATTGTCCTTCTCTTTCTAAGATTGCTTAGCATAACACCCTCAAGGTCCATCCATGTTGTCACAAATGCATGGCAGTTTTTAAATCGACCTCTTATAGATATCCTTGCTGTTTATGAATCTGACATAGAAACCTGCTGTTTAAAGATGTTCCACACTATTCTGCTGATAGGAAGGAAATAAACTAGAAGCTGGCTTGTCAAAATCCAGTCATGATAAGTCTCTCTCCCTGGACCAGAATGTGCAGTATTACATAAATAATTTCCAGGGAGATAGACATGGGCAGGTTTTTTTTTCTTGTTTGAATTCAGGGGGAGTTCTTTTCGTCCCATAAAATATTTTGTAGATAGAAAGGAAGTTAGAATTGAATAATACAAACCTTCTTATACTATTAGCCATTTGGAAACAGCCATGTAAACAGTAAAGAAGAGGATCAGCTGGTGTGACTGCTGATGAGCAGTTTTCGGGGAGAAGGACTGTCTGGATTGCCATCTACTGGGGACATAGGAAGCAGCGTTGGCTTTCGCCTCCTCGTCTGGCTCCATAGCCAAGCTCCAAGGGGACATTGTGGACACATTTGGTCCTGCTACTCTAATCTTGTCCAATCAGATGAAAGGGCTTATCGGAATGTAAAGGAATCCCCATTCTCTCGGGCATGATAAGGACTCCCCTGCTCCCCAGACCCTGAAGAAAAGCATAAGGGAAATGGATAGAAGTAGTGTTACTATTCTGTGCTGGTTCTGGGACAGCTAAGTACTTGATGTTCTCACCTGCAAACACAGCATGGAGATGTCTCCAGTATGCAGCCTATGCTCACTCTAGACCCCTGTGTTTTCTAATGGAACTTCAGGGACTAATGCCATATGAACTTGTCAAGGAATGGCACACGGCTGCTTCTAAACAAACTGTCCCACTTTCAAGGATGGGACCACTGCTAAGAGGTTAACTTAGCAGTATTGCTGTTTGTGTATCAATTCTGTTGAATAATCTGGAGATAAGTCAGAAATGGGCAGAGTTTTAGCTGATTTACTGTGATGAGAGCAAAGAGGGGATCTCTGCGGGGAAGACTTAGAATTCCCATCTGTCTGGGAACTGCCTTGACCCAAAACGCAAAGAGGCGCTCGACCCACCTGCTGTGTTCTTCTTGAGGGAATGTGGGTCTCCCTTTTGTGGAAGTTGGGCTCCTCTTCCCATCAACACTAGGTCTTTTCTTCTTCCTCTTCTCCTCCAGTCTGACCCTCTCTGAATCTATAAATCCCCGCCTACTGGCCCAAGATTAACGGTAAGCTCAGAACTAGGCCTTGCACACAGGAGACACCGGCTTGACCGACATTTGCTGAATTGACTATGAAGAATTCACAACCATAGTAGGAACCGTCTACTTGGGGTCAAAGCATCAGCAATGCCTCTCCAGTGTGTTTGGTTCCAGCCTGCAGGGGTGGGTGAAAGGCTGTTGCGTTTACTTGAAATGGACAGAAGAGATGTAGCCAGGGTGGGAGATCAGAACCAAGGTACGCAGAGCTGACTGTCAAACTCAAAGGGCAAGAGGAAGAGAAAATGGGAGGATACGTGGGTATGTCTGTGGCTTGGGGGTTGCAGTGTAGGACATAATCTATCGTGTAGACTTGATTAGGGAGGGCAGTTCAGAACTCCCACTGTGAGTGCCGAGCACATGTGGCTCTCTTCTCTTGGTGGGTGTTGTGGGGCTTACACGGTGGCCTGAGGGAGTGAAGGAGGGCCCACACTTATACTCTCTGACTTCTCATAAATTCCTGAGGTATGTTTTAATAATTAATAGTACAAATAGACAGAAAATCAAGATAGACCATATTCTGGGCCATAAAACCAGTCCCAACACATTTAAAAGGATTGAAGTCACACAAAGTATGTTCTCTGATCACAATGGAATTAAATTAGAAATCAATAACTGGACAATTCTTGAAAAATCTCCAAATATTTGGAAACTAAATAATACATTTTTTAAATTGCCCATGGATCAAAGAAGAAATCAAAAGAGAAACTTAGAAAATATTTTGAACTGAGTGAAAATGAAAACACAACACATCAAAATTTGTGGGATGCCACTAAAACAATACTTAGGAAATTTACAGCACTAAATGTCTGATTTAGAAAAGATGAAAAATTTCAAATCAATGACCTTAGTTTCCACCTTGAGAAACTAAAAGAAGAGCACCTTAAGCCCAAATTAAGCAGAAGAAAGGAAATAATCTGCATGTTTTTATTTTTTATTGAGATATAATTGACGTATAGCATGGTGGTAGTTTTAGGTATACAGCATAATGACTTGATATATGTAAATGTTATGAAATGATCACCACTATAAATTTAGTTAATATCCATCACCTCCATATAGTTATAGTTTTTTTCTTATCATGAGAACTTTTAAGATTTACTCTCTTAGCAACTTTCTTTTTTTTTTTTTAAAGATTTTATTTTTCCTTTTTTTCCCAAGGCCCCCCGGTACATAGTTTTGTATTTTGAGTTCTGGGTCCTTCTAGTTGTGGCATGTGGGATCCTGCCTCAGCGTGGCTTGACGAGCAGTGCCATGTCTGTGCCCAGGATCCGAACCGGCAAAACCCCGGGCCGCTGAATCAGAGTGCGCAAACTTAACCACTTGGCCACGGGGCCAGCCCGACAACTTTCAAATATACACTACAGTATTGTTAACTAATCACCATGCTATGAATTACACACCCAGGACTTACATGTCTTATAACTGGACATTTATAACTTTTGACCCCCACCCATTCCCCCCACCCCACACCCCACCTCTGGCAAGCACAAAACTGTTCTTTGAATCTGAGTTCGATTTCTTACACCTGACCTCGAAGTGAGGTCAGACAGTATTTGCCTTTCTCCATCTGGTTTATTTCACTTAGCATAATGCCCTCGAGGTTCACCTGTGTGGTTGCAAATTGCAGGATTTCCTTCTTTTCTATGGCTGAATAATATTCCATTGTATGTATATACCATATTTTCTTTATCCATTCATCTGCCAATGGACACTTAGGTTGTTTCTATGTTTGGTCTGTTGTAAATAATGCTGCAAAACCTGTGGGGGTGCACGTATCTTTTCAAAATAGTGATTTCATTTCCTTTGGATAAATACCCAGAAGTGGGAAAGCTGGATCGTACAGTATTTTTATTTTCAACTTTTTGAGGAACCTCCATAAAGGCTTCACCAATTTACATTCCCACTGACAGTGCACACGGGTTTCCTTTTCTCACGTCCTCACCAGCAGTTGTTATTTCTTGCCTTTTTGATGATAACCAATCTAACAGGTTGAGGTGATATCTCATTGTGGTTTTGATTTGCAGTTCCCTGAAGATTAGTGATGTTGAGCATCTGTTCACTTACCTGTTGGCCATTTGTATGTCTTCTTTGCAAAAATGTCTATTTGGTTCCTCTGCCCATTTTAAAAATTAGATTTTTTTTTTGTTATTGAGTTGTATGAGTTCCTTATATCTTTTGGATGTTAACTCCTTATCAGATATATGATTTGCAAATATTTTCTCCCATTCCATAGGTTGCCTTTTTACTTTGTTGATAGTTTCCTTTGCTGTACAGAAGCTTTTTATTTTATTTTTTATTTTTTTGGTGAGGAAGACTGGCCCTGAGCTAACATCCATTGCCAATCTTCCTCTTTTTGCTTGAGGAAGCTTGTTGCTGAGCTAACACCTGTGTCAGAATTCCTCTATTTTGTATGTGGGATGCCGCCACAGTATGGCTTGATGAGCAGTGTGTAGGTCTGCACTCTGCATCCAAACCTACAAACCCTGGGCTGCCAAAGTGGAGCGCACGAACTTAACCACTACACCACTGGCTCGGCCCCTATTTTTATTTTTTAATTGAGATATAATTGATATGTAACGTTGTAAAAGTTTAAAGTGCACGACATGTTGATTTGATATATTTATATACTGCAGTATGATTGCCATTGGAGCGTTAGCTAGCACCTCTATCATATCACATAATTATCATTTTGTTTTTGTGGTGGGAATAATTAAGATCTAATCTCTTAGCAAGTTTGATTTATATAATATTATTGTCTATAATTGCTATATTGTGCATTAGATCTCCGGCATTTATTTATCTGCAAGTTGCAGGCTTGTACCCCTAAACAACATCTCTCCTATTGCCCCATCCCCAGTCCCTGGTAACCACCATTCTATTCTCTATTTCTAGGAGTTCAGCTTTTTTAGATTTCTTGTCTAAGTAAGATCATATGGTATTTATCTTTCTTTGTCTGACTTATCTCTCTTAGCATAATGTCCTCAAGGCCCATCAATATTGTTGCAAATGGATTTCATTCTTTTTCATGGCTGAATAATATTCCACTGGATATGTATATATACCACATCTTCTTAATCCATTCATCTATTAATGGACACTTAGGTTGTTTCCATATCTTGGCTATTGAGAATAACACTGCAATAAACATGGGAATGCATGTATCTCTTTGATATCCTGTTTTCATTTCCTTTGGCTATATACCCAGAAGTGGAATTGCTGGATCTTATGGTCATTGCATTTTTAATTTTTTGAGGAAACTCCATGCTGTTTTTCCATAGTGGCTGAACTAATTTACATTCCCGCCAACAATGCACAAGGGTTCCCTTCTCTTCACATCCTCGCCAACACTTTTTATCTATTGTCTTCTTGATGATAGCTATTTTAATAGGTGTGAGGGGATATCTCATAGTGGTTTGGATTTGTATTTCCCTGATGATTAGTGATGCTGAGCACCTTTTCATGTACCTGTTGGCCATCTGGATGTCTGCTTTGGAAAAACGTCCACTTAGTTTCTCTGCCCATTTTTTCAATGAATTGTTTTTTTTTGTTGTTATTTAGTTGTATGAGTTCTTTATATATTTTGGATCATAACCCCTTATTTGATATATGGTTTGCTATTTTCTCTTAGTCTGTAGGTTGTCTTTTCATTTTGTTGATCCTTTCTTTTTTTTTTTTTGAGGAAGATTAGCCCTGAGCCAACATCTACCACCAATCTGCCTCGTTTTGCTAAGGAAGATTGCCCCTGAGCCAGCAACTGCTCCCATCCTCCTCTATTTTATATGTGGGACACCTGCCACAGCATGGCCTGACAAACAGTGTGCACATCTGTGCCTGGAATCCGAACCAGCCAACCACAGGCTGCTGAAGTGGAGCATGTGAACCTGACCGCCTTGCCACCAGGCTGGCCCTGTTGATTGTTTCTTTCACTGTGCAAAGCTTTTAAGTTTGATTTAATTACATTTTTTTGCTTTTGCTGTTTGTGCTTTTCGTGTTGTATCCAGAAAATCATTGCCAAGACTAATTTTGAGGAGCTTATTTCCCATGTTTTTTTCCCTAGGAGTTTTACGGTACTAGGTCTTATGTTTAAGTTTTTGAGTTAATTTTTGTGAGTGGTGTAAGATAGGGGTCCAATTTCATTTTTCTGCTTCTGGTTATCCAGTTTTCCCACCACCATTTATTGAAGAGACTATCCATTCCTCATTGGGTGTTCTAGGCATGCTTGTCAAATATTAGTTGATGGTGTATGTGTGAGTTTAGTTCTGGGCTTTCAATTCTGTTCCATTGGTCTATGTGTCTGTTTTTATGCCATTATCATACTGTTTTAATTACTATTGCTTTGTAGTGTAGTTTGAAATCAGGAAGTGTGATGCCTTCCATTTTATTCTTCTTCCTCAGTATTGCTTTGGCTATTCAGAATCTTATGTGGTTTCATACAAATTTTAGGATTGTTTTTTCTATTTCAGTGAAAAATGCCATTGATGTTTTGATAGGGAGTGCGTTGAATCTATAGATGGCTTTGGGTATTATGGACATTTTAACAATATTCATTTTTCCCATCCATGAACATGGGATATCTTTCCATTTATTTGTGACTTCTTTGATTTATTTCATTAATGTCTTGTACTTTTCAGAGTAGACATCTTTAACTTTGTTTCTCAAATTTATTCCTAGGTATTTTATTCTTTTTGATGTAATTGTAAATGGGATTTTTTCTTAATTTCTTCTTCTAAGAGTTCATTTTTAGTGTCTAGAAATCCAATAGATTTTTGTATATTTATTTTGTATCCTGTAACTTTACTGAATTTTTTAGTTCTAACAGTTTTTTGGTGGAGTTTTTAAGATTTTCTATATATAAAATCATGTCATCTGCAAATAGAGACAATTTTATTTCTTCTTTTCCAATTCTGATGCTTTTATTTCATTTTATAGCATGATTGGTCTGGCTGATTGGATTTCCAGTACTAGGCTGAATAGGAGTGGGGAGACTGTGGATCCTAGTCTTGTTCCTCATCTTAGAGAAAAAGCTTTCAACGTTTTACCATTGAACATGATGTTAGCTGTGGGCTTGTCATACTTGGCCTTTATTATGTTGACTTACATTCCTTCATACCTAATTTGTTAAGAGTTTTTATCATGAATGGATGTTGAATTTTGCTAAATGCTTATTTTGCATCTATTGAGATAATTTTTTCTTTCATTCTATTAATGTGTCACATTGATTGATTTGTGTATATTGAACCATCCTTGCTTCCCAAGGATAAATCCCACCTGATCATGGTGAATGATCCTTTTGCTAGTATTTTGGTGAGAATTTTTGCATCTATATTCATCAGGAATATTGACCTGTAGTCTTCTTTTCTGGTAGTGTCTTTTTCTGGCTTTGGTATCAGGGTGATGCTGACCTTGTAAAATCAGTTTGGGAGTGTTTCCTCTTCTTCAATTTTTGGGAAGAGTTTGAGAAGTATCGGCATTAATTATTTGGTAAAATTCACCAGTGAAGCCATCTGGTCTTGGGATTTTCTTCATTGGAAGGTTTTTGATTACTGATTCAATATTCTTACTAATAATTGGTCTGTTCAGATTTTCTGTTTATTCTTGATTCAGTCTTGGTATGTTGTACATTTCTAGGAATTTATCCATTTCTTTTAGTTTATCTAATTTGTTGATTTATAATGTATCATAATAGTTTCTTATAATCCGTGGTATTTCTGTGTTATCAGTTATATCTCCTCTTTCATTTATTATTTTATTTATTTGAATCTTTTTCTTTTTTCTTAGTTACTCTACCTAAAGGTTTGTCACTTTTGTTTATCTTTTCAAAGAACCAACTCTAAGTTTGGTTAAACTTTTCTATTGTTTTCATGTTCTCTATTTTATTTATTGATGCTCTAATCTTTATATTTCCTTCCTTCTGCTCACTTTGGGCTCAGTTTGTTCTTCTTTTTCTAGTTCTTTAAGGCATAGTGTTGTTATTTGAGATCTTTCTTGTTTCTTAATGTAGGCATTTATTGCTATGAATTTCCCTCTTAGAACCACTTTTGCTGCATCTGATAAGTTTTGGTATGTTGTGTTTCGTTTGTCTCAAGATATTTTTTGATTTCTTCTTTGACACATTGGCTGTTCAGGTTCATGTTGTTTAATCTCCACATGTTTGTGAATTTTCCAGTTTTTTTCTTGCAGTTGATTTCTAGTTTCATATCATTGTGGTTGGAAAAGATGCTTGATATGATTTCAATCCTCCTAAAATGATTAACACTTGTTTTGTGGCCTAACAGATAATCTATCCCAGAGTGTGTTCCATGTGTACATGAGAGAAATGTGTACTTTGCTGCTTTTGGATGGAATGATCTGTAAATGTCTGTTAAGTTTACCTGGTCTAATGTGTAGTTTAAATCCAGTGTTTCCTTGTTGATTTTTCTGTCTGGATGATCTATCCATTGATGAAAGTAGGGTGTTGAAGTCCTTTACTAATATTGTACTGCTGTCTATTTCTCCCTTTACGTCTGTTAATATTTAGGCGCTCTATGTGGGGTGCATACATAATTACAAACAGTATATCCTCTTGTTGGATTGATGACTTTATTATTATATAATGACCTTTGATTTGTTTCACAGTCTTTGTATTAAAGTCTATTTTGTGTGATATAAATATAGCTACCCAGCTTTCTTTTGGTTTCTATTTGCATATCTTTTTCTATCCCTTCACTTTCAGTCAGTGTGTCCATAAAGTTGAAGTGAGTCTCTTGTAGGCAGCATATAGTTGGGTCTTGTTTTTTTGTTTTTGTTTGTTTTTTTTAATCTACTCAGCCACTCTGTGTCTTTTGAATGAAGAAATTAGGTCTTTTACATTTAAAGTAATTATTGATAGATATGGGCATATTGTGATTTTGTTAATTGTTTTCTGCTGTTTTGTTTTTCCTTTGTTCCTTTGTTCTTTTCTTGCTCTCTTCCTTTGTGATTTGATGATTTTCTGTAGTTGTATGCTTAGATTCTTTTTATCTTTTGTGTATCTACTGTAGGTTTTTGCTTTGTGGTTACTGTAAGGCTTACATAAAACATCTTAGAGTTATAATAGTCTATTTGAAGCTGTATGTTTTTAAATGAACTAGTTAAAAATTAAGAAAAAAATTTACATACAGTAAAATGGAATTTTTTTTCTTTTGGTGAACAGTTCTATGAGTTTTAACATCTGTGTAGTTTTGTGTAACCACTGCCACAATTAGTATAGAATTAGAATAATTGAATCACCCCCCAAATTCCCTCACGTTGCCCCTTTGTAGTCAAACCCTCCCCCAACCCTAACCCTTGGCAATCACTGACCTGTTCTCCAACACTATCCTTTTACCTTTTCCAGAGTGTCGTATAAATGGATTCACACAGTAAGTGACCTGTAGAGTCTGGCTTCTTTAACTCAGTGTAACGCCCTTTGGATTCATACACATTTTTGAGTGTATCAGTAGTTCTTTCCTTATTTTTTTGTTGCATATCATTCCATTGTATGAATGGGCCACAGTCTGGTTATCCATTCACCCATTATGCGACATTGGTTGTTTTTAATTTTTGGTGATTGTTAGTAAAGCTGCTATAAGCATCCATATACAAGTTTATATATGAACATAGGTTTTCATTTCTCTAGGGTAAATACCAGGAGTGGAATTTCTGGGTCATATAATAAAAGTATGTTTAACTTTACAAGAAACTGACAAATTTTTCCAGAGTGGTTATACCATTTTGCCTTCTCACTGGCGAAGTATGAGAGTTAGAGTTGCTTTACCTTCTCACCAGCACTTGGTATTATGAATTTAAAAAAATTTAGCCATTTTAATATATATGTAGTTGTATGTCATTATGGTTTTACTTTGCATTTCCCTAATGACTAATGATGTTGAGTATCTTTTCTTGTGCTTATTTGCCATCCATACATTTTCTTTGAATTGTCTGTTTAAGTCTTTTGCCATTTCTTTTCAGTTTCAATGAAATTTTGGGGGATAATTTTGGATTTATAGAAAATTTGCAAAAATAGAACATAGTTCCTGTATACTTTTTACCCAGTTTCTCCTAATGTTTAAGTCTTATATAATTATGGTATATTTGTCAAAAGAGATTTACCTTTGTACTACACTATTAACTATATATATATATATTTTTTTTTGCTCCAGGACAAAATCCAGAGGGCCTAGATTTGAAATTTTCTTCTCTCATTGTATTAATTGCTTGGGTATCTTCATCTTCTTGGAGAAGTTGTACCCAGAGCCATCTGACCTGCTCCAATCTGGACTGATTGGTTTCTAGAGCTCCCCCATAGTTGCCATCTTGGACTCTCCCTTTACCTTCATCCTGGGTATTCCCTTCACCTCTTTCTTGGGGTGAATCTCTTGTTTTCTGGATCCCATGGCTTTCTCTTTCATGGTTTACTATCTCATTTTGGTAAAATACATCTTTTTTGGAACTTCCAGATAAAAGGAAGATAGAAAATCATTTTTGTACAGATAACTTTATTCTACCCTCAAATTTAATTAGTTTTCCTGGGTGTGATTAATTTTATTAGGGTAGGGTATCTAGGCTAGGGTAGAGTATCCAGTTATTTAATCAAACATTAGGTATGGCTGTAAAAATAGATTGTTTAAGGTTTATAATCAGGTAACTTTTAAGTAGAGGAGATTACCCTTGATAATGTGGATGGGCTTCATCCAATCTAGTGAAGGCCTTAAGAGCAAAAAACTGAAGCTTCCTGAAAAAGAAGAAATTCTGCTTAAAGACTGCCCTATCAACTCATGCCTGAGTTTCCAGTCTGGCAACCTGCCCTATAAACTTCAGACTTGCTTTCTCCTAAAAACGTGAGAGCCAATTTTTAAAAAAGAAATCTCTTAATTATCTATGTCTATGTCTCTCCTATTTCTCTGGAGAACCCTAATACACAGGGTATAGAGTTATAGATTAGAAATACATTTCTCTTAGAATTTTGAAGGCATAGCTCCATTGGTTTCTAGCTTCCAGTGATGCTGTTGAGAAATTTGATACAATTCTGACCCTTGAAGCTTTATATAAAATTAATTTTTACTCTCTCAAAGCTTGTAGAATCTTCTCATCATCCATGGTGGTCTGAAATTGCACGGTCAGGTTTATTTTCATCCATTGTGCTGGGTTCTCAGAGTCCCTTTCAATCTAGAAACTCATAGCCCTTTTGTTCTGGGAAATTTTCTTGAATTATTTGTTTGAAGTTTTCCTTACCTCCATTTTCTCCGTTTTCTCTTTCTGGAAATCCTATTATTTGGATATTGGATCTAGTGCAATGGTCTTCAAGTCTTCTTGTTCCTTTTTCCCTATTTTTAACTTCTTTGGGATATTTCCTCAACCGTATCTTCCAAGCACTCACTTAGATTCTAATATCATGCTTTTAATTTCCAAGAGCTCTTTTGTGTTTTCTGAACGTTCATTTCTATAAAGCATTTTGATCTTGTTTCGTGGATGCCACGTAATTTATTATCTCTGAAGATGTAATGGTAATTTGTTTGTTTTGAATTTTACTTATTGTAGGCCCTGGTTCCCCAAGCGGCAATTTTCTGTTTGTGTTTTTCAGTCTTATTTTAGAGAATTTCTTTAGATGTCTTGTGATCCTTGGTTGGCTGCTCATTAACAATGGGGACTAATTGGGGGCCAGCCCAGTGGTGTAGTGGTTGAGTTCACGTGCTCCACTTTGGTGGCCTTGGGGTTCACGAGTTCAGATCCTGGGCACAGACCTATGCACGGCTCATCAAGCCATGCTTTGGCAGGTGTCCCATATATAAAACAGAGGAAGATGGGCACAGATGTTAGCTCAGGGCCAATCTTCCTCAGCAAAAAAAAAAAAAAAAAAAAACTAAGGGACTAAATGCTGTGAGCACTGGGTGTCTTGAGGGGGGTGTCTTGTAGCTGAATTTCTCTGTAGGGTGCCCTGGTTGAGTCAATTGATGGGGGAAGTTCCAATGTTATTACCTTTAAACTTTCCCTCTTAGTAAGTTAACCTTATAATTTGTGGTCCAAAATGGAACATTTCTGAGAGTGAAAGTATGTGCTGTTACTATGCCTGATTGTCAGGCATAAACTCAGACTATCCTAGGCAAATAAGAGAATAGTCACCCACTTCCTGGTAGTGATATTTATCAGAGAAAATTCTTCCACATCCAGTATGGATACTAGAAGTCAAGTTGTCTGCAACTAGGAACTGTGTGGAGGAAGAGGTCTGGGAGTCTCATCGTTCATCTTTCAAGGTGCATGCTTACAGCCTCAAATTGGAAGCTACCCACATGTCAACCAGCAATAGAGTAGAAAATTGTGGAATATTCATACAATAGACTACTAATGAAAAAGAATGTGCTTTCACTACATACAACAAAATGAACGAACCTCATATAGTGTTGAGCAACAATAGCAAAAAGCCAAATAAAGGTTACTTACTGTATGATTCCAGTTATATAAAGTTCAAGAACTGACAAAATGAATCCATGATGATAGAAGCCATAGTAATGGCTACCTTTGGGGCATTCATGGGGAGGCATCAATCTTACCAATGGCATTGACAGGGAAGGGGCATGAAAGAGCCTGTAGGTTAGCCGGAAATATTCTATATCTTCTTTTGGGTGCCGGTTACATGCGTGTATACATGTGTAAATATTCATTGAACTACACAGTTGTGCACTCTACTGTATGTAAATGATCTCAATTATTAAGCAAAATGTTGAGGTTTTATGAGACAAGTGAGATGACTACAGGCTGACCAAGGGTGATGGTGGTAGGGGTAGAAGATTGAGGATCATAGCTCTATGGCATTGAAATAGTATTTGAGCTAGGCTTTAAAATAATGGTTCTTAACATTTCTCAGGTCTAGGTCACTGAATTGATGGAAACTATAGCCTTCATTAAAAACCCCTTGGATACACAAAGGTATACCCAACTTGTGTAATTATTTCATGGCCCTATTAATATCCTTCTATGACTTTCTTGGGAATCAGTGGGTCCTGGGCTAAGGACTCCTTCCTAGATCAGTGGGTAGGTTTACAAATGGGAGGGGCAAGGTTGGGATTCCAGCTAGGTAAACCCCTGTAGTGAGGGAGAGTATCTGCTAGCACATAAGAATACGAGGGAGAGAGAGGCAAAGAATCCTCAGTAATCCGCTTCAGTAGAATTTCCCGTTGACATCCCCACCCAGGACAGATTCTCAGCAGCAAGTCTGCAGGTAAAATTACTGCTTATACCGAGTAACCGTGGCTCTAGGCTCTACTTACAAAAGTTAATACCATGTTTGCTTACAAGAATCAGCTTGCTTTAACCTGTAGTATTTTACACTGAGCATCTTACTCATCAGGAATGTCTTTCTGCAGCCTTGGTCATTTTGCTTTCTAATAATTTTCCCCCCAGCGTAGGATTGTGCAACCTCTTAAGCATCTGCTGCTTGGGACACTCATGAGATGGTGTAGATGCATTAATTACTTAAAATTCTTCACGGCCTCTCTCTGCTGAGTCCATTCCTATGTGAGACGTATACTTCCCACCCCTTTGACGTCAAACTTGTCAATGTCATTTGCTTTGGCCAGTGCAATGCAAGAAGTACTGGAAGCTGCCTTTAAGCAGAAGCTTTACGAGTTCCCATTGCTTGGTTCCACTATCACTTTTTTTTTCTTGTGCCTTCAAGTGGCATGTCTTAGATAGGGGCTGCTCTGGACACCCTATCCAGAGATTTAGGGGATCCAGAGATTTATGTTTGCTTTTCTATCACAGCATAACATAGTGAAAGCTGACTAATACACCAGGACATCTGAGAAAGTCTCTTGGACGAGTTGAGCAGAATCTGCTATTGAGTCTTTTCTCAAGGCCCTGAGAATTTTCTCTCCATTTTCATCTGTCATGAGAGTCACTTTATATAGGCTTCCTGAATATCTAAAAATGAAGAGTGCCTAGGTTATTTTTAATTAATAAAGAAATGTAAAGACCATAAATCATTGGAATTAATGTACTACCACAACTGAGAACAAAATATTTTATTTCTCTCAATAAAACTATAGTTTACAATAGTATTTACTAAATAAATTATATAATTTCTCTTTTACAAGCAATAAACTAAATCACAAATATTTCAAAGACAATGTATGTACACAACATAAGGCCTTTTATAAATAGCTTTGCTTTTCTCATTTCACTAGTAAACAGTGAAAAAATCTTTATAGAAGCTAGTTTTCTATAAAGTATATGCAGACCTATTACACTGATCTTCATATGAAACCAATTTAAACTTTTAATGACATGGGCTATGATTATAATTTTGCGAAAAAGAGAATTTATACTTTATTTACCATTTTGCATGGATGGATTTTAAAAAATATATAAGCAGGTTACATATGTTGCTTATGTATAATGACTGGATGCATGCAAAATGACATAATGCAAGTGTCAATAGGAAAATAGCACTTCCAAGTCCAAAAAGGTGATTGGCAATGGTATAGGAAGCAGCTTAAATATAGTTCATGCAGTTCTCCACAGTTCAGCAAGCAACAGCAAAGGACAGAGTAGTGTGGTATTTTTCACATCACATCTGCTGGTCAGCCTATGGTCCAAGGTTCCCCTGACGTCTCGAACTCCTAAATCCAGTTGATCATTACTCTGTGTATCGTGGGGCTCAGCCAAGTTCCTTTGAGTGATTCTGGAGTAGAGAAACTTCTCTCCCACAACTGTGTTCATGTCTCATCCACTGGCTTAGGTGGTCTCCACTGTCGCTTACTGGGGGGAGAAAAAGAAAGCAAGCGGCCGTAAGACTAAGTTTTGGCATCAATTTATAACTGCTCCTCATGAGTAGGAACACATGTTCATGATTCTTCCCAATGACTTGCGCCTGGGAAACGTGCAGGTAGAAGTGGGGTGCGTTAGGCTGGGGATGCTTCCGCAAGGATTAGCATAGCATACGCTTCTCTGGTGGACCCATGTGTTCATTACACCAAGATTTAAGTTCTCACTAAATCACAGCACCGTGCTAGGGACGCAGAAAACAACAACGCTGGCTAAGACACATCCCTGCCCTCTAAGTGCAGCGCTTTGGGAATGTGCTGTGGTACATCACAGGCCTGAGGCCAATAAGGAACCTGAACATGGTCTTGAACTCACGAACGCTGTATTCATTTTCAAACGCGATCCCTGCGGCTGGGGAGTGAAAGTATGTCCAGCAAATGTTTAACCTAAAATGGTAACCATTTAAGGTCAGAGGCAGCTAATCCGACCTGTGCTAGTTGTGCTAAGATACACATGGGGAAATGGGACCACGTTCAGACTTTAGAGACAGACACAGTGGGTTAAACCCACTGATTTCCTGATTAGTACAGCTATAGGACATCATGCAAGTAACTCAACCTTCTTTGCTCCTTATTTGTTTTATCTGTAAAATGGGGGTAATAAACCCTACTTTATAGGGTAGCTGTAAGGGATAAAGTTTTCTAAGGAGAGATACAGTGTGTATATGTGTGTATATACGTGTGTGCTATAATTTTCCTTTCTTCAAATTATAACCCTCAAGTCCTACATAGCCCATCACTGAAGAGACACAAGTACCAGCTGTCTATCTTAGAAGAAAATGATAACATGACTTTATTCTTAAAAATGTGGCATGTGTAAGTCCCTCCAGCTCCCAGCACAAAGATGGGCTCCTCAGGGATCCAACCTGCTCCTGACCTGGTGGCTTCAGAAACAGAAATGGGATCTGGTGCTTTGGCAAGAGAACACAGCCAGATCTCAGAGATGGGATGACAGACAGAACGACACTTCAGCTCTGTCATCTGCTGAACTGCTGTGTGGATGTGCACACACAATTATTTGTCCACAAAGATGCCAGAGTTTCTTCCTGTGCACGTAGTGCTCTGAGAATCCACGATATATTTTAAATTCTGAGACCTGAAGGTAAAGGCGTGATAACAGGTGGTATGACAAGTAAACAAAAGGAGAGTATTTAGGTATTTCTGTGGCCTTAAGCCCTACTGTTGTTTATTCCACATATGTGTGTTTATGTGTGGGGGTGTGTGTGTGAGAGAGTGTATTTTTATTTCCGCCTAGACTCTAATACACACACGTGGTCAAAGACTGCAAAGCTTTTTCAATATTAAAATTATTTAAAACACAGAGAAATAAAGGAAAAGAGCAAATTAAACACAGTCTGTTCACTCACTAACCAAGAAGAAACCCTTTACGAGGGCGGACTGCATTGCAGGGAAGCCAGATACCCTCAGGGGGACCCCAAAAGTAGGGCTTCCTAACCTAGTGAGGTCTAAGTTCACTTCTCAGAGCCAGGTGAGAAGTTTCTGAGTTCTCATTTCTAGGTTCATTTCCAACCCTCCCTTTTGTTCAACCTTTTCCCTGAAACACATACGTACCTTCAGCCTACTGTTTAAAAGACAGTGAGCCAATAGAATCTCATAAGATCAGGAATGTGGTGTGAGGAAATGTTAGGGCAGAGCTGAGACGAAAGGCAGAGCTTCATGATAGCGGGATAGGCCGAGTCCATGGGGCCTCCACACTCTGCGAGCTCTTAACCCTCAGGGGCGAGGCTCTTTTTAACTACAACCACTTCAGGGGTCAGTCCCAGGGCCCCACGGAAGCAGGATCCTCCCCTTTCTGGGTCCAAACCCTCACCGTGGTTTCAAGTGGAAATTCTTTGCCAAAATACCTCCCGGGAAAGCATGGATTTCTCTCCAGGCTACCGTGGGCTGTATGTCCCTTATTTCCTTTTCCTAGACCAAGCCCCTGTTTCTGTCAGCAATTCCTGGATTCTATTTTCCCCAGCCTCGCTCTGTTTTTTTGTTTTCTGTTGTTCTTATCTTTTGGCCGATGTTCCTCCTGTTGCCATGAGAGCACAGGAACTCGTCCTGCCTCGCTGCACTCGTTTTCGTCTAAACCCACAGCATCACCACAAATGCATACACAGGCTTCTCGGTGCCTCAACCTAACATCATCCCCTTGGCTCTGGAGTCCCCTCCATCTCTGGGTTCACCAGACTGCTTTCTCAGAGATCCCTGAATTTCAAACACCAAGCAGCCACCACTGGGCTCTGGGAAGTCTTGAATCTTTTTTTTAACCTCAAGTTCTATATTTACATTTTATTATATTCGTATCTACCTCACAGTGGGGGTTACCTCACAAGGCACAATCACTTGGGGGTGGATTGAAGTGGGAGGTCTCTTTGTCCGACAGCAGCAGGAATCCAAAAGCTCACCCTTTTCTTAGGAGCCGAGAGGGCTACAGATGCTAGTGCTACAGGAATCAGGACAGAGTGGCTGGACGGCGTCACGTCACACTGCTGTGGGATTTTATAGAGGCAAGGAGCCTTGGACCCAAGCTTCTCTAAGCTTCCTACCTTTGCACTTAAAAAAATATTTAGATTCAGAATCAGAGGTTACATTACTCTTTCTCAATGACCAGGGACCACAGGGCTTTAAGCAGGAAGCCTTGAGTAAAAGGGGGGAATTGAAGGGTGTGTAAAATTCAGATGAAAACTACTATGTTGAAGTCTGAAGTTTTGGCAACACATGGATGCCAGGCCTTCTGCCAACCCCCCAAAGCCCTATTCAAAGGGTTCCCTACCGACCAGCAGAGAGATCACTGATAAGAGGAGAACAGACCCAAGGAAAAAGCTGGCACTCATGGGATGTCTCACGGGGTGGATGTAGGATTATGGCCTCTCATTTGAAAACTGTTAGTGCAGCAGCAATATTTCAACACAGTTCCCTGCCTGATTAATTCGTTTTCCAAAGACCCAAGAGAAGCCTGAGGGCATCAATGATATACACAGGCTGACAATTCTACAGCGGACTTTCTAGCACTTGAGTGACTTCTGCTAACTGTAAACCCAATGGTTACCTGATTATCTATCATATAGCCCCGGGGCCACAACCAAAATCACTCTGATCTCTGCTTCTGTCACATTTGGAAAATGCTGTGGGGTCGAACATGGTCCTGATTTCATTTGAAAAGGAGCACTGCCTTTGGATAAGGCCCCTGGCTTTTCTCTCACCTATGCAGAAGGAAAGCATAAGATGCCAGAGGCCCCAGGCCACGGTCCAGAGGGGAGGAAACAGAAGCTGCACCCCCATGAAGCCTTTCCCCTCAGCTACCTTCTTTTTTACAGGTACCATTTTTCTTTATAAAAGCACACAATAGCCATTATGAGCTGAATTCCATCTCCTCAAAATCCACATGTTGAAGTCCTAACCCCTAATACCACAGAATATGACCTTATTTGGATATAGGGTCTTTACAGAGGCAATCAAGATAAGGTCCTTAGGGTGGGCCCTAATCCAATATGACTGATGTCCTTATAACAAGGGGAAATTTGGACACAGAGACAGATACATAGAGGGAAGATGGTGTGAAGACACAGGGAGAAGACAGCCATCTACAAGCTAAGGGGGGGGCCTAGAACGATTCCCTCACAGCCCTCAGAAGGAGCCAACCCTGCTGACACCTTGATCTCGTACTTCCGGCCTCCAGAACTGTGGTTCCGTTCTTGGAGCCACCCAGTCTGTGGTACTTTGTTGTGGGAACACCAGGAAATTAATATGGTAGCCTTTACAGAGATTTAGAAAGTTTTCTTTTTTGAATAAGAATCTGTATTTGAATTTTATTATACTTAATCCTATAACCTGTTGGGGGTTACTTCGAAAGCTACAGCCACTGGGGAGTTGAGCGGCTGTGAGGGACGACCTGTCAAAGATGGAAAGTGAAGAAAAGGCTTTTTCCACCCCATATTTGTTGATACTTTGTTAAAGTTGCTGCCTAAGCAGTAGCAAGAAGCATTTTCTTCTTGAATCCCCCAACTGCCAAGGGGCCCTTCCAAAGAGGCTCAGGTGGAACGGCCGTGATGGATGAGAAGGGCACACTGGGATCCCAGGGAAGACCAGCACCTTCATTTTTGTGCCTGATTGCAATTGTGGCCTCTGATCCTACCTGGAAGGTTGTAGGTGCTGAGCCTTCAGAGGGAGCTGCCCTTAACGTCTGAAGATGGGCCCCTGCCGAGCGTGCGCACACCGCACTGAGAGGCTGTGATGAAGTGCTGTACATGGAGGGGAAACAGTCCTTTGAGCGGCACTCTCGCTCCTATTTAGGTTTCAATTCAAGCACTTCAATGGCTCCTCATCCTTCTTGCTCAGAGGTGCTTTCCACCAGAAGGTGGCAGCAGAGTTTGCTGAAAGCAGGAACACAATCACGAGCCCAATTTATAGCCGAGCGTAGCAGGAGCCTCTGGGGTTCAGCTCAGCTTTGCTTTATGTTAGAGGAAAAATATACTGGATTCTAACTAGCCAAACATCTTAGAAGGGGCCCTGGGAGAGTGACAAAGTTCTCCCTTACATCTAGCCCAGAAGAATTATAGGATGCTCGGAGTCCAAGAACCCTGTCAACAAGCTCAATGGATCTCAGCGCTGGGTGTACAGGGAGCTTTTAAAAATACCAAAGCCGTGGTCCACCCTCAGGGATTTTATTTCTAACACATAGTATGTGCCTAACAGGTGACTGTGTGACTGTGTCTGTTAATGCATTCATTTACCTGACATCTTTTTGTGAGGAGTCAAGGGTAATTTTATCTACCTAACCTCACAGGGATTTAGCCAGGGAGAGGAGACGTGAACGGGAAAACAGGAGCAGGCAGGGTAAGGGACAATCCACAGGTCCCTCAGTAAGGCAGCACAGGGGGTTGACTAGTGTCCCCCCAAATTCACATCTATCTGGAACTTTGGAATGTGACCTTATTTGGAAATATGATCTTTGCAGATGTAATTAGTTAAGATGAGGTCACAGTGGATGAGGATGGGCCCTAAATCCAATGGCTGGTGTCCCCACAAGAAGAAGAAAGGACACAGAGAGATAGAGGCCCTGGGAAGAAGGCCATGTGGAGACAGAGGCAGAGATGAGAGTGATGCAAATCAAAGAATGCCAAAACCACATGGAGCCACTGGAAGCTGGAGGAGGCAGGAAGGGTCCTCTCCTAAAGCCTTCAGAGGGAATACAGTCCTACTGACACCTGATAAATTTCTGTTGTTCAAGCCACCTAGATTGGGGTACTTTGCTTTAGGGCAGCCCTAGGCAACTAACACAGGCAGAGATCAAGCAAAAGGAAGCCAAGTCCTCAGATCCCCACTTCTGAGCCATCTTCCCACCATTCATCACACTGAAGGGGGCTTATTTTGTGTCAAGTGGACAGTACTCACACATCCTCCCTTCCGCACATTTTCCCATTCCTCCTCAGATCCCAGAAGAGCGAATGGTATGGATGAGGCTGGCCCTGTTCACTAGGTCCACAGGTATGATTTAAAGCTGCTTCCTCTACAATTCTCATATGTGCCTAATCTGGTTCCTTTTGAGTTTGCTATTTGTTTCCTGCAGACTCAGGGCCTGGTAGACCCCAAGTTCATACCATTAGAGACTGTTCTTCCTCAAACACTCTTTTCCCAAGAGTTAGAAAGGCTCAGGAGACCAGCCAACACTGGCTTCCTGTGACAAGGGAGAAGACAGAAAGAGAAAGCAGAAACAGAAGCAGCAGGGAGAGTCTGCAGGGAGTGGGCAAGGGAAGAGGCAAAGGAGGAGAAATGATGGGCTGCTGTGGAGGGCCTGGATGTACTAGGAGGCGCAGGCAGGCTGAAGAGCAGAACTGGCCTTGAAGAAGGCAGAAATGAAGCTGGCCTGTGAGGCCACGATGCACTGTAAAGCCAGGACATAACAGAAAAATAACCTGCTATGATAGCCCTGCAAACTGTGATTTTGCTTGCTATCTGGGCCTAATTTAACTGAAAAGCCAATATAACTCCAATTTCCTAAACGAATCCTTACACATAGCTAAAAACATTAAAACTGGGGCCAGCTGAGTGGTGTGGCAGTTAGGTTCGCATGCTCTGCTTAGGTGGCCCGGGGTTTGCCATTTTGGATCCCAGGCAAACCTACACACCACTCATCAGGCCATGCTGTGGCAGGTGACCCACATAGAAAAGAGGAAGGTGGGCACAGATAGCACAGTTCGCTCAGGGCCAATCTTCCTCAGCAGGAGGAGCAAGATTGGCAGAGGATGTTAGCTCAGGGCTAATCCTCCTCCTCAAAAAAAAATTCAAAACCTACGGGTGACCTCCTAATCCAGACCAATGGGTTGCCTCATTAATTTGAAGCTTGCGCCACTCTTGTTTCAGTACAGAAATCCCTTGTATGTGCTCTGGGACTCAAGGAGTGGGATCCATTTTTTCAGCTCCTCCATGTATCTTGGAAATATTATTTGGTCAATAACTAAGGGGGCCAAGCATTTCTGGAGAGAAAGGGCCCCATTTTGCCCTTTCTGAAATCTCTTCCTTCTCCACAACGTGGTCATATGGTAGGAGGATGGTGCCATTCTGGCTCAATGCCTTATGAGCCAAAGGCAGCGTTGGCCTTTTCTCTTCCTACTTTGCTTTCACAAAAATCTACCAACTCGAGCAGCATCTTTGCTTGGTGGGGAACCTAACTCTGCTGAGAAGCAATAGAATTGCCACTGTTTCAAATAAACACCCCTTGCAGCAGCCAACACTGGCTCAAACAATGAGTGACTGAAGAGACCCACTACTTCCCATGAAAGTCATTAACCTCAGTGCCAGCGGAGTCAAACCCAGAAATGCACTTTCTGTTGCCAAAAAGTTCCACGAATTTTCTAAGACCCCCGTGACCTAATTTAAAGTGTTTTTCTTCTTTTTCTCAGGCTTTTCTCATACATAATAGCATGATAAGCCGTTAATTCAATCATTTTCACTTCTCTGCCACCCTTCATCCTGTAATCAAAGAGTATTATTAACCACCCCAGAGACACATTAAATAATCAAGCTGTCCAAACGCCACACGTCAGGGCAGTAATCTCCAGAACTGGCATGGCTAAAAAAACAGAGTAACTGTTTCTTCGCCTTTGCCCACAGCTTTTTTTTGCATTTCAAACAGCCATTCTGCAGAGACACATATGTGGATGAAAGTAGATATTATGGAGAGGATGTTCATATGGAAAGTGTAAAAAAGCAAAGGGCATAACATCAGGACTAAATAGTAGAAGAAAGTCATTGTTCTGTGGCAGCCATCTTTCAACTTTCTCTATTATTAAAAAAGCAATCCCATTATTTCCCACTTACCCATCCATTCCCAGCTAGTCATAAAAGGATACTCTCACCCATGACATTTTTCAGTGGCAGTGGCTTTGCTGGTTGTTCCTCTTCCCATTAACACCAAATTGCCTTCTACATCAGGCAAGGAAGCTGCCTTAGGAACTGAAATAACAGCTACCGTGACAACGTCAGTCCTTAGAATATCTGGGACAATTCAAAAAGTGGAATCTAGCTCTATTATGAAGATGGCATGATTGCCCATTTTAAATCAATAGAGCTTGCTCATCTCTGTTGTATTCTTTTAAATACCCTAATCTGTGTCATCAACTCAAAATTCAATGGAAAGCACATCTTTGGTTATTGGAGAAAATCATCCTCAAAAACACCTCCCTTGATTTGAATATTTGCAAATGAATCAGATAGCCTGGAACTCTACAGCATGACGGTGAATGGCCTTTTCAAAGCCGCGCAGGATAGCTAGGAGCAGGAAGCCTGAACAAATGCTTAATAAGGACGATGGAACAATTAGCTGCCTTTTAAGGGAAGCTATCCTTTTAATTTCATGTCCAATCACAGGAAAAAGCAGGATAACTGGCCTAATTTACATGCACCTAATGTGGGTGCATCCTTAAAAAGGAAATTTCATATGTTATCTAGTGTGCATACATCATTTGGATTTAAATCATATTTTTAAAGGGATATAAACAGTTCTGTCCATCAGTATACAAATAATAGCACCAGGGGATTAGGTTGCAACTGCCAAGAGAGACACGCAGTATCTTAAAGGAGGAGAAAGGTTACAAGAGAAATCTGACTGTGTGTGGCTACAACACTGAACACAATGTCATCACAGAAGCCCCCCACTGCCCTTCAAATAAGGATGGCTATGATTAAGAGGATTCTAATCAGGCCAAGAGGAAGGAGAGACGAAGGTGTAGACAAGATTGGTTTTCCCTTCTGGCCCTTTCCTTTTCCATTCCCTCTTTCACAGGGTAGAAGCAAATGAAAACAGAGAAGGGAGGCCAATGAGCTGTATCCTTTCAGATCTGGAAGATCAAGCAAAATCAAAAATAAAAATCTCCAGCATGAAAACACGCCCGGAATTACAAGTCAATGGTGCAGAACTTTCTGGCTATATTGACATAAAATTTAAATTTAAATATTGTGAAAGGTTATGGTAGAATATGTGATGAAACAGTGACATTTGGAGAAACACTGTCGCTCCTCTGGAAAAGCCTTATTTCTGCAACTCCTTGTAATTTAGAAGGAGTCACAGTCGGTCAGAGCTGGAAGGGGTCTTAGAGGTGCTTTAATGATCCATTTTATAGATGAGAAAACTGAGGCCCCAGAAGAGCGATTAATTCAAGGTCAGTGATTAATGAGAGCAGAGATAAGCACAAAATCTGGGAGCCTATTTCTCTCTAATTAATTTGTCCCATTTGGTTCTGCCACAGATGAAGGGACTAATTTAAAGTACTAGAACAATTGTCTGAAGGACCATTTCCAGGGATCCATCAGGTCTTTCCTAATAATACCAAGCTGTTATTTGCCTCTTCCTTCTCATTCCCTCTTGTGGGTACACAGAGGAGTACAATGACGTGCCACATCACAACAGATGATTGCAGAACCAGGCACGAGAATCCAGCCTCTTCCATGATGCCAGACATCAGGGATTTCAAAAAGGTACAATAATGCCACTCTCCTAATTTGATTTTTGTTCTGGAAAAATAGTTATTTTCATAAAAATATATTTAAGATGGGGCAGGCCCAGTGGCGCAGTGGTTAAGTGTGCATGTTCCACTTCAGTGGCCCAGGGTTTGCCAGTTTGGATCCCGGGCGTGGACCTATGCACTACTCATGAAGCCATGCTGTGGCAGGTGTATCACATATAAAGTAGAGGAAGATGGGCATGGATGTTAGCTCAGGGCCAGGCTTCCTCAAAAAAAAAAGTGTATTGAAGATAATAGAGTTATTATTTTAAATGAATTAATGAATAAATACAAACTATTTTTTATTTTTAAAATATGAGATATTGATAGATAAAACCGACATACATGAAAGCTCTTTGGGATCTTCAGTAATTTTTAAGAGTATAAAGGGGTCCTGAGATCAAAAGGTTTAAGAACTGCTGAAGTAGAACATCAAAAAACATCCAGAAAGGAAAAAACGATGAAAGCGGAATTTTACAAAAACTATTCACAACAGAAAAACCCCACTCCTTCCTTTTTGAATACATCTCTCACCTTCATAAGGAGCATGATTCCAACAAGACGATGTGAGACTTGGAACAATAATCAGTAATGACTACAGTGACCGGTGCTTCATGGTTTCGGGTTCAGGCAGGAGCCTGGGTTGATTTTGGCTCTGCCATTTCCCAGCTCTGAGAACTGGTCAGTTAAGCCTCAGCGTCCTTATCTGTACGAATGGAGACAGAGCGAGCACCTGCCCTCAGGAAAGAGCTGGCGGAAGAAGAGACTGGGACAGTGCCTGGCTCACGCTATGTGCTCCGTTGGGTCATTATTGTTATTGTTCAAAATCCTGCGCTCTTCCACAATACCCAACTGTTTCCTTTCCACTATTCTTCTTGAACTTTCACCTTCCGTATTGATTCCAAGAAGAATGAACGCTTATTAACCCAAATTTGTCTCTGTATCCTTTTTCCTCTAAATTTTTCATGCTGCATTACCTTGCCGTCTGATTTTGGACAAGTCATTTAACCTCTCTGGGTCTAATCTGAGTATTGCAAAGGCAGCATAATTCCTCATCCAGGCAGCACAGCTCAGCAATGAAGGGTGTGGTTCTGGGTTAGTCTCCACTGGTTTGAATCCCGGCTCTTATGGATGACCGGCTGCATAACCGGGGCCACGCTGCATAATCTCCCCGTGCCTCGATTTCTTTATCTGTAAAATGGAGCTAGTAACCACATCAGCCTCATGGGGTTGCAGTGAGGAGTAAATGAGTTAATACAGATAAAGTATTTAGGACAGTGACAGGCATGTAGGAGACACTCAAAAATGTTTCATAGCTTACTGTTATTAGCTACAAAATAAGATTAGGCTAGATCAGTTTTTCTCCAAGCTTGGTGAGAAAAATGTCTGTCTTGTTACCTTCTCCCTTTCCTCTCCTGTCCTCCAATGCTTCTGAACCATGCCAAATGCCATGCTGGGAAGCCTGGAAGCGGACCACGCCAGCCGGCTCACCGCCATCATTATCTCCTTCAATTCTAACCTCCCATGATTCCTTTACTTCTAATTGGTCCTCAGGTGCCCTCAATACAACCAACAATTAATACTATGGCTTTTCCCTTTGGCTTCTGAGGCAAGTCAAATAAATACATAAAAAAGCAATCAAGTTAGACACTAACGAAACCAAATAAATAGCAGTATTCTTACAAATGAAACTGATAGGACCACGGAGGAACAATCAAAATGACTAAGATAACCTTCCCGCCAAAGGAACAGGGGACAGCGGATACGGAAGCGGCACCAGCCACTGAAGCACCTATGATTCTGCATCCCCCTCGGAAGCGTCTCATGCCTCTGGTGGGTGCAGGTCTGGCTTTGGTAAAGACACACGTGGGAGGAACTCTGCGCTCCTGAAGATGAGGTTTCACTTGGTCTCTCACATTTCAGCTTTCCTGATTTCTACTTCTAGATGAAACCAAACTGTACCATGGGACTAAAAAAGTAGTATAATTTTGTTTCCTATTTAATTCCCTATCTTCTTGGTTATGGAGAGGAACCAACTCTTTTGAAAGGATTTTGCAATATACTATAACTCACTTTTTTAAAAAAGTGAGGGCAGTGTAGGGAGGAGCATTGCTCAGTGGAAAAAATTCTGTGTGCCACAACCAGGATATTCAGGGGTTGAAAAAAAAATCTGTTCACACAATGGTTGGGGGGCTGCTGCTATTTTATATAGGGGAGTCAAGGAAAGCCTACCTGAGGAGGAGATGTTTGGGCTGAGACATGAAGGATGTGAGGGAGCATGGGACAGCTGAAAAAAAGTAAACAGACAGGAGCAGCAAATGGAAAGATCCAGGGGCAGGAATGTGCCCGGTCTGTGAGAGGAACCCCGAGGAGGCCAGTGTGGCTGGAACGGCATTGGCAAGGAGGGTAGAGGCAGGGGACGAGGTCAGAGAGGTGGGGGGACCAGACCGGCCTAGGGCCTTGAGGACTTTGTATTTTACTCTGGGAGAGGTGGGAGGATATGAGAGGGCCTCAGGCTGAGGAATCACATTCTGGGTGACTGACGTCCTGCAGAGGACACTTGAGGGAACACAGTGCTAGGTGGGGGGATCTGGAGAAGCATAAAATGGGGTGTGGAGATGTGCTGCTCTGGGACATGCATCAAGTGGCACCGATTCCCGACGTCCAGCTTGCCTACTAAGAGTGATGGAGAATATTGGCTCAGGCTTGGCAAACTAAAAAGTAGAAAATTCCAAATCAGCACGTCACCTCTTTCATGTGATTTGGTGCAGGCGTACAAGGACGTGGAGAATGCGTGAGATGTACCCTGCCGGGAAGACACTCAGTCTGCTCTTTGACTGTGTAGCCCATCAGGGTATCTTTCTAGACCACATCTAACAATTCAGTTAAGCCTCTACAGACAACCTGACAGGCACAAAGGGGTGTTCACACACGTGGTCGCTCGCGATCCTCCACGCAGCCTTGGGAGGTGGGCATTATTTGCCTCCTTTGGCAGATAAGGACACACAGTTGGAGAGGTTTCTGCCCAGCTGGTTGTGACAATGGACGGAAAGACTGAGCCAAGATTCTCTGGTGCTGAATTTAGGTTCTTCCCACAACCTGGTTCTGTGCCTCTTAAGCTACCAATTATCAAGGCAGTAACCCCAAAATGAAGACTCACACACGAGTGGATACAGCCGAGTCAAAGACGACATGACGCTGTTGGGAATGACGCCCAGGAGCCCCACTCTGCCTCATCCATCGGGGATCTGTTTGCTTATTACATAGTGGCTTAGGCTCTTACCTTACATGTTCTTTTGTGTAATGTTCTATATGAACTGTGGGAGAACGTGGCTCGTGAGAAGACACACCATTTGTAGCAGTGACAGGGTGCCACTGTTTCTTTTAAAACCCAAGCATGCCTGGTCATACAGAACTCGTTCTTGTGTAAGCCATGGCCTGGGTCCCTTTGTAAGCCAGAAGGGAAGGAAAATAAACTAAAAATTACTTACTAAATAGACATCAAGCACGGAGGCATTATCGTCCTGCATTTCCAGAGCATTGGGCTCAGAAGTCAAGTAGATGGTCCTCTCTTCCAAGGTTAATGTTGAACTGGAAGGTAACCCTTTACTGGAAAAATAAAGAAGAAGAATGAGCATGTGGTCTCCAGAGCGAAATCCAAGGACACCTCTAAAGTCGTGGCCGAAGAGGCTGAGGCGGGAAAACTTTTGGGGATGAAAAATTTTTTTGAGAGTTCCAAGGACATATGGTCTTATGGGGTGATATTCTCACTTGAGTTTAAAGAATTTGGTTTCACTAGTATTTTCTCAGTCTATTTCAGTGCATGAGACACTTCTTTACATTTCTGAGAGGTGATCTGTGGGTCCCATGCCTCGTGAGGGTGGAGAGCTGTGAATCTAGAGGCCTACCGGTCACCTTTACCTTGAATAGTTGGTTCTTGATGCTTAAGCTCTCCTCGCACAGTATTCATGCTTTGCTAGTTTATAAAGACAACCTTGTGCATCATTAGCATTGATGATTTCTTTCTATTGTTTTTTTTTCCCTTTGTCTTCTTGGCAAGAAAAGTTCAATTACATCCGTGGTTGGCAGACTTAAATGTGCATGAGAATCCCCTGGAGGGCTGGTAAAATCCATTTTCCTGGCCCCATTGCTCAAGTTTCCAATTCGGTTGGTCTGACATTGGAGCCTATGAGTTCGCATTTCTAACCAGCTCCCAGGTAATGTTCCTGCTGCCAATCAAGGCCTATACTTTGAGTAACAACGAATGACATAAATACAGGCACTTTATTATGTGCTTTGTGAGGTTAGCCTAGGTGCGCCCTTAGTAACAATGACAACAACAAAGCCAAAGGAATGCAGGTAGACGGTTGTATTAGAGAGTCATTTATGAAGGGAAACCACCTTGTTTTGTCATGATACGATAACCACCGTCAACTATTGAAGTAATTGGTCCATTTTGATAGGATTTAAATTGGGAATTAATTTAGGGGCTCAGGGATGCACCATTTTTCCCCACTGAAAAGTTATGTTTTAACCTGTGGCATTCTGCCATCTGAAGGTTTTGCAGGAACAAAATATTCGCAAACAGTGGTGGAAGAGTGTGATATTGGTGTTAGAAGAGCTGGGCGAAGCGGGTGGCCATGGGCCACATGGAACAAACAAAGCCTGTGCAGTGGGCAGTGGCCTTCCCTGGGCCGTAGGGCTGCGGGCGGGAGACGGGCTTCCTCCTCACCTTCCCCGCTACCATGGCTGCCACCCCTTCTGGAAACTGCCATCTAAAATCACCCTCCAAGCTTCCTGTCTGAGCCTCCCAGCTGGACGAGAGACTGCTGAGGACGTTCCAATCCTCTGTGCTCCCCTGGTCCGGGAAGTACATATAACTCTATTTCTGGACATATTTACCCATTAATTGAAGACACCTTAAATAGTTAGAAATCCCGACTTTTTCAATATTAAAAAAAAGCACTTGTCAAAAGAATGTTTTGAATCTTAACAGATCAGGTGCATTTGTATTTTTTCTGATCATAAATGATATAATGAAAAAATAGTAAAAATACAGACTGGTGGTGGGAGGAAAGGTTATGGAGGAATCTCCCACTGGCCCTCCATTTGGTGATATTTGAGAATGTGGGATTAAAGCCGCTTTACTTTTGGCTTGATACATTTTCTTTTAAATTCTGGATACAGTAAAAAAAAAAAAAAAGTTCTCTTGCTTTTCAAAAATCTAAATGGGGATACAATATGGGAAACAGAGACTGTTCCAATTGATTTTAAAGAGCAGGGTGAACGTGGCCTCTTTCCATCAAGCATTGCTCTATATTGTAAACCATCACGGATTTTCCTGGGTTAAAGAAACCATCAGTTCACGGGATGCTGCTTTGAGAGGTACTGTTTGGCAATAAACCTTGATGCTCAGGTTATTTTCTGGATCAAAAACAAGGATGCAGTGATGGACTTTAATTGGCTTTTGGCTTTCAACTGTTAAGACGCCACTCACTATTCCTATGGGTGGAAAAACGATCCTGCCTAGGTGAGCCTTATGAGAAAGACGAATTCTCTACTTAAACATCAAAGCAAGAAACAAGGTGGTCAGAAAATACAAAATTGTGGCATGACTTTTGACTTTTATTTTTGGTTCACTTTTTGTATAATTAAAAATTTCTAGTCAACCTGACAACATGAGTGTTGGGCTCTGAGATTGCAAGTCCTGAGGTGAGAGACCATCCACGACGTCATGGGGCCAGTGCTGGTGTGGCATAGAACATGGGAAGGGGACCTTTATCCTGGAGGATGCCCAGCCTAGAGGTTGCAAACTGCTGGCCCACAGATCCAATCTGGCTGGGAGAAGTGTGTTTTGGGCCCAAAGAGATTTTCTTAGTTTGAATTAATGCTAAATTAAGAAATAGGAAATTCCCACAAAACCCCAGTTTTCCACCGCTTCTTATGAGAAACCAGAAGAGCTGGCAACTCCGAGCCCGCGTTTATGAGTGGCAAGGAGTTTGTGGCTGCCCGTTTAAACTGGGCATGTCCTCTTCAGTTCTCCAGGCTCCCCACCACCCTCTTCTGCACCACATCTGGCCTGTTCTATTCATTTGCATCATCCCTGCCTGGTCCCTCTGTGATTTGTCAGCCCAACACCTCTACTTCACAGACTAGGAAGCTGAGGTTCAGGAAGGCACAGTGACTCGCCCAAGGTCACACCGCAGTTGAACAGCATTAGGATCTGAACTTTGTTTCCAGTTAAGCACCTTTTCTATGGTCATCTCTGCTGAAATTTTAGAAATTCGCCATTGTAGAAACCAGAGTAACTAAGGCAAATGTGCCTAGGAGCTTGAAAAAAAATCATGTAAATCAGTGAAAACAAATGCAGTGTGTGGTGCCTGATGTGAGCTGGAGAGATCTTTGAGAAGAGTAATGATGGCCAGAAAGGTTTGAGGAAAAGTAAGTAGGCAAAATATGCTGTACAAAGCAATATATTTTTGATTCTCATAAAATTAAAAATAGAATTACCATATGATCCAGCATCCCATTTCTGGGTATGTAGCGCAAAGAATTGAAAGCAGACTCTCAGATATTTGTTCACTCAGTGTTATGGGCTGCACCGTGTGCCCCCTACCTCCCCAATTCATACTGAAGCCCTAACCTCCAGTACTCCACACTGTGTCTGTATTTGGAGATACAGTCTTTAAAGAGGTGATTAAGGTTAAATGAGATCGTTGGGGTGGGCTCTCATCCAACATGAATGGTGTCATAAGAAGAGATTAGGACACAGACATACACAGAGAAAAGATGCGTGCAGACAGAGGGAGAAGATGACCATCTACAAGCCAAGGAGAGAGGCCTCAGAAGCAGCCAACCCTGCCAACACCTTCCTCTCGGACTTCCAGCCTCCAGAACTGAGAAAATACATATCTGTTGTTTAGGCCTCTTAGTCTGTGGTACTTTGTTATGGCAGCCTGAGGAAACTAATCCACCCATGTTCGCAGCAGTGTTACTCAGAGTAGCCAATAGGAGGAAACAACCGAAGTGTCCATGGAGGGATGAATGGATAAACCAAATGTGGTAGATGCACGAAATGGAATATTATTCAGCCTTAAAAAGGGGGCAAATGCTGACACATGCTACAATGTGAATGAACTTTGAGGACATTATGTTAAGTGAAATAAGCCAGTCATAAAAAGACAAATACTGTATAATTCTATTTACATGTGGTACCCAGAATAGTTAAACTCATCAAGTTAGAAAGTAGAAGGGTGGCTGCCAGGGGCTGTGGGCCCGGATGGAGAGCTGTTTAACGGGTAATGAGCTTCTGTTTTGCAAGATGAAAAGAGTTCTGGCAGCTAGTTGCACAACAATCTGAATGTATTTGACACTGCTGAATTGTACACTTAAAAATGATTAAGATGGTAAATTTTCTGCTATGTATATTTTGCACAATTTAAAAAAGCAACATTTTAAAAAATAACGACTAATATTTAACAAGAGCAATAAAGATATTTAAGCTTCCAACACTTTAATACAGAATGACATATACGAAAGAACTCTGTAAAACATATTGCCCTATATAAATAATCAGGCATTTATATAGTAAAGTCCCATTAAATGTATTCTGAATAATCTGACATTAATACATCTTGGCATTGAGTGAAAGCTACATAACCAGCTCATTAATCTTTATATTTGTTATGCTCATTATTCAGTATGTACTGAGTGAGACCAGAGTACAGAACTGGCATGTTACTTCCCTAAAAATCTTAGATTAGGTACTATCCACCACCCAAGAAAGGATGAGAATATATTTTAGGGAGACACCTGAGCTGATGAAGCATTACAGGCCGAGCATGAACTTTGGAATCAGATGATTTAGCTTTGAATTCTGGCTCTCCCACTTAGCTGTGTATGATACTGGATGAATTTCTTAACCCCTCTTCCCACATGTAAAATGAGAATAAGAATAGCAAACGTGCAGGGCTGTGGAGCGATTGGTGATAATGAACGTACGCCATGAACACCAACTGAAGCACATCGTGTCCTCGGTGCTAGGAGGTAGCAGAGATCAAAACAAATAAGAATCTCTGCCTCACAGGATTTACAGAGTATTGAGGAAGACAGACAATGAGATAAATATTTAAAATATATATTATGTTAGTCCAAAGCACTAAGGAGAAAAATAAAGCACATGAAGGGATAGAAGGGAGTGAGTGAGGGATGCAGGCCATCCCCATCAGCAGACTCTCCTTGTTCTTCCCTCAGAGTTTTTAGGATCCCGGACATGAATCAGACACTGGGTGACACACAGATGTCCCCTACACTCCATGTGACACATATCAAGCTCTCCAAAGTATCTGACTACAGCCCCTCCCCCTGGGCCGGGACAGGCACCTCCACTCCCTGACAGCTCTCCAAAGATCACATTCCGACTGCCAACCTTTCCTTGGCCTCTCTGACTTCTTTTAAAGGCTGGAGGGGAGTGGTCAGTTAACAGTTGCAAAACTGTCTTTTGACCACTTCCTTTGCAAGACTGGCAATCTCACACACACCTTGCTTTTGTTTTGGGCCTCAGCTGAAACTGATAGTAAAAATATTCCATTTCAATGTTCTGTTATGTTATTTTTAGCAAAGTGATTAGTAAAGGTTATCACGTTATTGAAGCTAAAGGGGTATCTTTCCTAATCAAGAAATGCTTTACACAGGACATAAAGTGTTATTTGGGCTTAAGAACCTTTATATTATCTACTTGAACATGTATATATATGTCCATTGCATCTAAAAAAAAAAATTAATGAGGGGGCCAGCCTGGTGGTGTGGTGGTGAAGTTTGTGCACTCTGCTTTGGTGGCCTGGGGTTCACAGGTTTGGATCCCAGGCGTGGACCTACACACTGCTCATCAGGCTATGCTATGGTGGTGTCCCTCATACAACATAGAGGGAGATTGGCACGGATGTTAGCTCAGGGCCAATCTTCCTCACCAAAAAGAAAAAACAAAATAAAAATTAATGAAACGTAATCATTAAAAGAGTAGGGAGATAATCCAAGAATAAACCATCCAACCCGAATAAATTCATCTAGAGCCTACAGCAAATTCCTCCTTGAAGATGCCCCAAGTAGTAAAGGTAAGATGTCTTTTGAAAAGGATTTTTCACTTAAATGTCTGTGCCATTGACCAATCTCATGTTTGTTTCTCTTCGATTCTGACACTGGGAAATATTCTTGCTATTGCTCTGTCTCCTTACTGTACTGTTGATTTTCTGGGCACAGCCTATTTCGAATCAATTTCTAATTTCTCTGGCTGAGAGCTTCCCAGATTCTGTCTTAGGGTTCACTTATAAGTGAGAGCACCTCTCTTGGGAGGAATGCCCTCAAAACCCAGCGGTCAAGTCAGAGGGCCAGCCATTCCTGAGCCTCACAGCCTGGGAAGATCCATTTCTAGGAGCAACGTTACGTGACCGAGTTTAAGAGTCTGGCTGCCTGCCTGGGTTCTGCACCATCAAGTTTTGCCACAATTCCCTCAATTCAGACTGTCTGAGGACTGACTGTGCCTGATTTGCAACAAGGTGCTCAGGAAACTGTTAATGTATCCAGTTCTATTCTCCCCTAGTAACAGCAGTGGAGCTGCCAATACTCCTCAGCTGCTCCGTGCTCTGCTCTCTGCACACGTAGCAAACTTGTCACAGGTAAGAGCAGCATAGGAGGGGGAATGTCACGTCCTAGCGCTCCCTCTGGGAGCAGACAGTGGTTCTCCGCCACGCAGGCCCCTCGTCATTTACAAAAATGCCCCTTTCTGTTACCAGCAATGTTAGTTTGGTTTCATCAGAGAGCATTAGTGTGGCCGGACTGTTGAAAAAGTCATGGATAATTTTACAGCCTGGAACACTCTGACTTCTGTTTGCAGACCTACAGAGTATTTTACAGCTAATTCTCAGGAGGGCATTTGCTCAGAGAACATATGGTACGATCCACAGTTTTTGTCTTTTAAAAGTCATCCTCTCACTGCCTTAATTTTTTCTAATCAAAGTAAGATGACTTATGAGGAAATAAACAACCTCCTGCCTCCACCCCCATCGTCATCCCTCCAGGGGCAGCTCCTTTTACAATTTCTCTTTGGAGCTCTTCTGGCGGTTTCCTTCATATCTTTAGATGAATCAGGGAATAAAAGACAATCTCAACCTAAGGCAGCATCTATTGATTCAATAAGAAGGGCATTTATCCTCCTCTGCTCTGTGTTTCCTTCCAACATTTGCTATTTATATTTTATTTATTTTGTTACTGTGAATAATATAGTTAATAACTTTTTTTATTCCATCAACCATGCATCCTTTAATGTCCCACATTATTTCCTCTTTGGCCCTATTTTCCCCTCTTACTTTGTATTAGATACAGTTAAAAAATTTTTTTTTAATCTCTACTTTGTCATGGCTGTTACTATTTATATTCTATTTTGAAATGATAATCAAATTTTTCCTGCTTTGTCCATGGATTGGCTCTAAAATTAGAAAATCGATATATACATTTTACATTATATGACTATGTAGATACTGTTAATGCCTGGCCAAGAGTGAGTTAGGGTTATATTTCCCTCTCTGGGTTCAAAGTCATGATTGCTGAGCCATGCAAAGAAAAATGTTCCCAGCATCAAGGTTAAATGGAGTCTCTATTTTTTCCTTTTTTTAGCTTTTGCTTAAATTCATGCCACACATGAGGCTGCTTCAGGTTAGAAGGTTTTTGCCCTTTAGAAATGGACTGATGCCATGGGAGGAAAACCCAGAGAGCATCTGGACTAAGGCGGAGGCCTAGAAACAAGCCCCGCTTCTCCAATGATTAGTTATAATGCCGGGCAAGTCTTGACGCTGAATCCTGGTTCCTCCTCTAAATATGGGAATGACAGTCCCTGCCTAGCCCATCACACAGGGCCATCAAGAGGACCAAGCCAGATAATGCAAGTGAAAGAAAGGCCGACAGAGGGTAACACTCTTCTGTATAAACACACAGCCTCTTCTGTATAAACAAACAGGAGAGTCACTATTACTTTTACCTCTGGGACTCTGCCTATTTCCTGGGGGGAGGCAGGGTATGATGAGGTCTGCTTGCATAGACAGATCTATCATAACACTTTGGAAAGAATTCCTTTTCTGCTGTTCTAAGTTTAACTACCGGAACATTAACTGATAACCAATGTGGACAGGAAGGCTTCTACTTGCAGAGAAAACCCACAAATGCAGCCTGGTCTCACTTAAAGGCTGCAGGTACTTGTTCAGTCCTAGAGTCATGTTCTACTTAAGGGAGGGCCTGTTCCAACATGGCTCAGGCACTTCTGATGTGATCGTCCAGCCAACACCACGTGCCCCTCTTGGAAGAGCCCACCTCTGGTGAGGGTGGGTTGGTGGGGAGAGGCTGCTGTAGGCTATGGAATTCTGAAGCACTGGCACTGGGGTTCCTAAGTGCAGCCTGGACAGCGTCACTGTGCAGAAAATCTCATGCACCTGCCAGGACAGATCTTCTCCTTCATGCTGAGCTCCTTGCTGAGTGTGCAGGCAAGACTTCCCGACTCCCCAGCATGGACCAGAGATGCGGAGTCCCTGGCCATGGTCACTGTGTCCAGACTGTTCCCCACCCATCTTCCTAACCTGTCCTGCCAAACAGGGGGCTTGAAGAGGATCTGCTGCTTTCTTTCTGTCTTTTCTTTTTTTCAGCCACGGGCACAGTTGCTGCTCTTCCGTGCTCTCCCGCTTTTGCTATTTTTAGATGAGGAAGCTGCCTGTTTCTAACGAAGCTAGGCAGAGCAGCAGCCTCTCTCATTGGAAGAGACCGATGGCTGCCACGTGAGTCTAGTGCCTGGGTTTAACTTTCCTCTCTCCCCGAGTAAGTCAACGCCCAAGGCATGAGGCCTGCTGCAGACACAGCACAAAGAGCAGCACTTTGAACCAGCCGGCAGAGAGAGAAGCGAACAGTGTGCTGCCAGGTCTATTCGTTCTGGGGACAGGAAGCCACAGTTGCTCAGAGAGGTGGCAGCAACTGAGCTCCCGCCACCAGCAGCCTTAGAACCAAGCAGAGAAGCAAGATGAGGGCTCTCTCTCTCTCTGAGCAGAATGTGTGTATGTGTGTGGGTGATGACTGGAGGGAGAACCCTTTTCAAAAAGGCACCTTTTCTTTGTTTTTTTTTTTTTTTTTACCATACACCTCTGAGATTTATTTTTCTTTCTGACATCCTCCAACATGTTTAAGGGTAGTAGTCATCCACTGTGATGTTTATACTGTGATGATTGTATTACAGACATTCTTTCATTTAATCATTAAAGATAACCCTGTTAGCTTGGGTCTCTTCCCATTTATTTTGTACACGTGAGTATTAAGGCTAACTTGTCTAACCACAGTTAATAAATGGTGGCACCTGGATTTGACCCCAGGCCTGAGTGTGGAGCCATGTCCTATACATACTGCCTCAGGCTATCGACCACTGCACAGAATTAGCCCTTGCTGTGTTTCCAAGATATCCCCAGAAACAAAGGTTCGATTATAAAAGAAAGTAGATACATAGATCCATTTCCAAAGAATAGATCTATTACTATAAGCAAGTCTTGACTATCTGATTTAATCAAGAGGAACAGCAATAGATATTAAAGAACAGCAAGAGGAACTCTGACACCCCCATACGCAAAAATTAATTCAAGATAGATCACACACAAAACATGAAAGCTGAAACTATTAAGCTTCTAGCAGAAAACAAAGGAGAATGTCTCCACGACCACGGAAGGGGCAGAAGGGAACCTTCTGGTGTGATGGGAATGTTCTTCATCTTGATGTGGGTGATGGTTGCTGGAGTGCACACAATCGTCAAAATTCATGGAACTATACACTGAAGATTTGTGCAATTTACTATATAAAAATTGTATTTCAGTAATGAACTGTCAGCATCAAAAACAGTCTCTGCTTTTCCACTCACAAAACTATAAATCATCCATTCAAATGTATCCTGAGCGCTCACTTTGTCCCAGGGACTGTGTTAAAAGTGAAAAATAAGTTGGGAAATAGTTCAGACATGGCTGGGTCACTGACTTAAGGAGCTTTTAAAAAAACGTTGGGGAGATAGATAATAAATGTTAAAAAGAAGCATATAGCTACATATATCATTATTATAAAATATAAAAATGCAAAAAACCCACACCTAGGGAAAAAAAAAAAACCCTTGACAATCAAAGTCATTTCTAGTGGACTTCACAATCCTGAATGGCTTCTGCTCTCTTGGAAAACGTGTTTTCTTGTTCATATATGGCAAAGCCTAATATCAGAATTAGTTTACGGGGCCGGCCTGGTGGCGCAGCAGTTAATTTCGCACGTTCTGCTTCTCTGCGGCCCGGGGTTCTTGGGTTCGGATCCTGGGTGAGGGCATGGCATCACTTGGCAAAAAGCCATGCTGTGGTAGGTGTCCCACATATAAAAAAAATAGAGGGAGATGGTCATGGATGTTAGCTCAGGGCCAGTCTTCCTCAGCAAAAAGAGGAGGATTGGCAGTAGTTAACACAGGACTAATCTTCCTCAAAAAAAAAAAAAAAATTAGTTTGCTTCCCAGAGCTCCTATCCACAGAGTAGAGAGACAATATATTTAAGCAGGTCCCAGAGGTAAGGCTTAGGGGGATAAAGAAAACTGGAGTATGAGCAGTCCACAGAGCATCCCCAGAGAGTGGCATGTACTGAAAACAGAGTTGACTGTAGTCTCTGGCTAGAGAAAAGCCTCACAAAGGCACCAGGGATTGGGGACCTTTTTATCACAGGTGACCCACGGCCTCCATGGCTGGGAGGAGCAGCATGGTACGTGGAAGCACGTGCTAGAGCAAGGGCAGGGTAGCTGAGTCTGGGACTAACTTGGCGCTAAGTAGCTGTGTGTGTGGTATTTGGGTAAGCCAAGCCATTTAACCTCCCTGGGCCCCCGCTTGCTCTCCTGTAAAAATCAGGACTTTGGATTTGATGAGGCTCTTTGACCTTCCAAAAGCTTTGATTCTTGATTGGCCCTGTCTCAACTTCCCCAGAAAACCAAAGTTTGAGGTCAGAGTAACAAAGCAGAAATACAGTTTGCTAAAATGGAAACGCCTTCTGCTGTGTGAGCTAATGGGACCAATAAAGCTTTAAGATAAAGTGACAAATACTTCTCAACCACAGCACCATTATCCCCATACGGCCCCTCAGCGACATAACTCCCACGGAGAGTGGTTTACAGTCCTGCAATCTCTTTACACTCACTTCCTCTTAAGATTAGAAAAAAAAAAATCCAGAAAAAGAAAGCTTTATTCCGACAGATGGTGCTATAGGTTGAACTGTGTCCTCCTAAAATTCATATGTTGATGTCCTAGCCCCCAGTACCTCAGAAGTGACCTTATCTGGGAATAGGGTTGTTGCAGATTTAACTAGTTACGATGAGGTCACATTGGAATAGGGGGGCCCTAATCCAGTAGGACGGGTGTCTGTTATGAAAAGGGGAAATCTGAACACAGACATGCACACAGGGAGAACGCCATGTAAAGATGAAGGCAGAGTGGGGTGATTCTTCTATAAGTCAAGGAGTGCCAAAGACTGCCAGAAAACCACCAGAAGCCAGGCAACAAGCATGGTACAGATTCTCCTTCACAGCGTTCAGAAGGAAGCAACACTGTTAACATCTCAGACTTGCAGCCTCCAGAGCTGTGAGGCAACACATTTCTGTTGTTTAAGCCCCCAGTGTGTGGCACTTTGTTATGGCAGCTCCAGCGAATGAATCTGGGTGGTACAAATGCTTTAAAGGAAAACCTTGCCTTGGCCAACAGGCTGGCTCACTAATTTCCCCTCCTTTCTTTAGGCCATAACACCAGTAACTGTAACCTTCAGGAAACTTATATTTTGGGTAGCTGAAAAAAGTACCATTCCTGTCTTTGCTAAACACCACATTTCCTGTCTTTAAAAAGTAAGCCCTTCTTCAGTAAAATCCACCAAACACTGGGTGAGCCTTTATTATTTATCAGGAATCTTTAGGCAGTGTTTGTGCCTTAGCTTTCAGACTTCACTAGGGTACTCCTCATATCAACGTGCTAAAAACACACAGGGTTGAAAGGACCACCCTCAGTATATAAGTGGCATCATTTAGTCAACATCCAAATTACCATCAAGTCTGCAGAAGCTGCCGGAAAAAAATAAGATGAGAACAGATTACAAGGCAGCTTTGCTATCACAGAAGCACAGTGTAATTATAACTGTTCAGGACTATTGGAAAACCATAAGCAGAATTGATTTTTAGTGTGCTTGCTAGCTTCAAAGAGGTGCAGAGTGACAGGAAGGTTTCTCATACGTGGCTTGGCCAATGCCAAACTAATTATAAGCTCTGACTTGAATAATCGGAAAATGTCACAGAAACTACGTCTCTGCTGGAGGTCAACGCCTTGTCCTGAGTCATTAGGAACATAAGCAGTTTAGGGAGAGAGAAATCGAACAGAGCTCCCAGAGGCAAAGACTGGGAGGTCCCCGGCTGAGATCATTTGGGAGGTATAGGGTATTGGCATCTCTGAGGAGAACTGGGACTGATTCTGGTTTTCAACTCACAGCTCAGCTTTAATAATCTCTGGCAATGGTCCTTTTATACACGAAAACCTGTCCTGTAAGTTAAGGAACAAAACCAGGTGCTTCAGAATCAAAGGTCAGTATACCCCATTTGCTTAAATAGTGGCTCTCAAACCTGATCGTGCATTAGAATCGCCAACAGGCCCAGGAAGCGGCATTTTTAACAATGTGCTGTTTCTGAAGCAGGTGGTTTTAGAAGCCATACTTTAAGAAATACTGACTTACAGACACAGAAGGAAAAATACTGCATGATCTCACTTATATGTGGAATCTAAAAAAGTTGACTACCCAAAAGCAGAGAGTAAAATGGTGGTTACCAGGAGTGAGGAGCTGCGGAGATTTTGGTCAGAAGGTACCGAGTGGCAATTACGCAGGATGAAGACATCTAGAGCTATAATGTGCAGCACGGTGACTACAGTTAACACTACTGGCCTGCATCCTGGACACTTGCTGAGAGTCAATTTCAGGGGCTCTCACCTGCCCCCCGCCCCCCCCACCTCCACACACAAAGGTAACTGTGTGAGGAGATGGGAGATGTTAATTAGCTTGACCGTAGTTATCATTTCACTATGTATATCACATCATGTTGTACATCTTAAGTATAATTTTATTTAAAAACATATACTGTACAAAAAGAGTCCTGAGGGTGAACTGTTCGCAATCACCCATGCAAAATAAGAACAGGAAATATAATGAGTTCCAAATATATTTAGCATGATAAAACTTAGATGAGTTGCCTATGTACGATTTCCTATGTAACTTTTTTGAAAATAGCACTTTGGAGAAATCTGTCATAGGCATTCAAAATTAATGTATCAGGTGGTCATAAATAAACACTAAAAGCTAAACAAAAAAAGAATACTGGCTTAAAAGAATGCTAAGGCAGTAAGATGTGCAGTCTAGAAGATGTGCAGGTGTGGTATGCCTCTATGAATGACTGAGGACCAGAATGACCCATCCTGGGGAGTCTGGCAAAGAATGAGGAGGATGTCGGTCACTGCCGAGGTCCAGTGCTGGATCTGCTCTGCGGCTGGTGTTGAGAGCACCTGGTGTTGAGAGCGCCTGTGAGGTTGGCAGTTGGCTCCACAGCCTGGACCTGGCTGGTGTTGAGGAGCTCTGAATACAATGACTTCCCTGGGGTCAGGTATGTATGTGTCACACTCTATAAATTCTACCTTCCAGGAAGCACACTTAAGTAAACTAATAAATGGTTAAGTGTTTTGTAAAACACCATGAAACACGCTACCCGTTATTTCACACTGTTGATATATCTTTTTATGTGTTAAGCGCTTAGCAATCTGTAAATATAAATATCAATGTTTAAAACCTGTCACTGAAATTATACCCTTTCCCATTTATTTTACCTACTCCTAAGAAATCTAAATTATCCAGTTTTTGAAGTCTGATTTAAGCTCTAGATGTTTTGGATAATGTCTATCTTTCACACGCACGTCTAAGTCCTATTTACATGAAATTTCTCAATAGCTATTAGCAAAAATGATCTCAAAGCATCTGCCAGTGAGAGCCCTCCACAGCATTTCACCAGACGAAGTTGTTCCACTGCATCTGAGTTGATTTAGGAGGAGGCACCTGAGAGCTTTGGTTCTCCCCTCGTGGTTTCCATTTCTAACCAGTTTTACTTAGCTGCGACCTGGGCAGTTATTCCATCTCTCTGAGCTTGTTCTTTATGCATATCCACTATCCACACAATAGCAATAAAAATCACTTTCCTTATTTACCACAAGGTTGACGTGAATAATTCATATGCAATGTCTACCATGCTCCTTGCCCTTGGAAGGCACCTATTAAATGTCCTCTTCCACTAAAGCTGGAGGTGCCTGAATTTACCTTCCTCACTCTCTCCTTGTCTCTGGCAACATGATAGCATTTGTGAGGATTCAGTGAGGTGACTCTTAGAAAGTCTGTCACTTGTGTTTAACGCATTTTAACTGTCATTATTATTATCATTGAAGATTATTATAACAAAGAAACAGACATTTTATGGACTTCAGTGGCAAAAAAGGAGCGGTGTACTGGTAAATGTTTAACAACCAGCAATCTGGGAAAAAAATTATATGTAAGTTTATTATAAATTTTACTGACAAAGAATGTATAGCACACAATTTACAAATAACAAAACACGCAATAGTCTTTAATGTAACTTCCACATAACTGATCGTCAAAGAACGCCTTTGTTGATTTTTGTACAACTTCTGCATCGATAGCCGACCTATGATTGCAATTAGTGAATGTGTAGTTCCAACATGATGCTGGTTGATATTTTCCCTTACATTAATAAGACAAAAATAAAATAAAGACATCTGTCAGAACGTCACTCACTTGTCAAGGATATGAGCTGCTTCTCTGCTGAATTTGAAAATAGATTTCAAATACTGGAAGAATATTCTCTCAATTTTTTGTGCTATTGACAATGTAGAAGCTATAGATATCAACACATTTTTAAGTTTAAAAAGTAGACAATGAACAAAACAAAACCCTGACTTACAGCGCTTGACAACTACTTTGGAATAAATATTTCTATTTCAATCGACCAATGTGATGTCACTGAGTGAGGAGCTGGAAAGAAATGTACAGCAGTTCGTCATTATATAGTATTTGCACTATACAGATAGGATACATAAATAACCTCAAGAGCATGGGATAGTAGATATGTTGTAAAATAATTAGGAAGGGATGACTTTTGAGTATTACCTTTGAAAAAATTAAACCCATTTAGTTGTAAGTTTATGTAGTTTAATTTCTAATAATGGCTGTGCTTAATAAATGGCCTGCAAAATTTGACAGTTGAGTCCTATGAGCCAGAAGGAGCAGGCTCCAGCACACCACTTCACACAGGCAAAATGAAAACCTCAGAGCCATTTCTAGCACCATCTATTGAAGTTGCTGCTTCCACTGGAATCAGTATGGCGGCTGGAAAAATGTTACCAGTCCGTGAAGCACAGAGCCTGGTGGGACTCCAGAATAATTGCAAGGGGCATCCAAATCCATATGTCCATGTGTAATTTCTTAATCAACAGACATTAAAAACATAATTACATGAACATTTTGACTTTGAAGAGTTAGAGCCCACTTCTTTCAGTTCTAAAAACTGAACACTAAAAAAGCGTGTACACCTTCATGTATGGAAGATAACATATACAAAGGGAATAAAATCAACAACATTTGGATGAACAAAGTTCATCTATCTTGGTATTAATGACCTACTTTGTCTTACCAACATTTTCCCTCACTTTGCGGGAAAGATGATCTCAGACAACCCACTCTATGCCACATTGCTTGTGCAGGACAATTTCCTTCTAATTGCCAGGAACGACCAAACACTCACAGTAATCATAAAGCTTAGGCCAGTCCTGTTACAAGTACATAATGAATAAGCATCTAAAAGACTTGGCATAATGCCTGGTCTTGACAACCAATAATTAACCCTAGCTATAATTCTAGATGGCTCAGAGTTTCAGTGAAAAACAATTTAAGGGAAAACAAATGCTCCTTTAAGCAATTTTAGACTTCAGCAGTCAATGATTTCAGAAAGTTGGCATCATCTCTTACAATATTTAAGAAAAGATCAATGAAAAGGTCACTGGCTTCAGAGATGAAGGACCTTGATTCTGGTCTCCATTCTGCTACTACCTGAGTGATGTTGAACAAATAATGTCACCACTATGCACCTTTGTTTCCTAGCGTTGGGCTAAACAAGGGCCAGTTTTTTTAAAAGGAGGAAATCAACCTCCATAATCAAAAGGATTTCATGTCCCACAACAAATTAAAAACTCAACAAATATATCCTCAATGTTACTCCCTTGAACTACCATTAAGACCCTCTTACAGATTTTCAATGTCACACTCCTCTTTGTTCTTCTGAACAACACTGATTCCTCTAGTTTCCAAATGTACATTTGACCTTCTTTCAAATGTGTATCATCAGTCTCTGCTATTGAAGTTTGTTTACTTGGGAGAACAAGGCTCTCTTTTCTGGTGGATCAAAAAGCAATTCCTGGAAGAGGCTGGAGTGGGAGGTGCAGGATAGGCTCAGGTACAAAAGATATTTTATAACGTTCACGTGTTAAGAAAACAGGGTGTGGTGAGCGCTTTTCTTCTGCCTTCCGGCAATGCAGTTCTTATAAATGTCTAAGTCTTGTTTTAAAATTCTGAGTCTGTGGTCTTTATTAAAACACTATAGAATTTAAAAATTGTATAGTTTTAAGCATACCATGCCTGAGATCAAACAATAATAATCACCACTTCTAATAACAGTAATAGCTGCCCTTATTGAGGCATTGAGCTTCACACTTTACATATATTATCTCATTTGCAATTTTAGCATCCCACTGAGATACATATTATCATCACGGTTTCATACATGAAGCAAATGAGGTTCTGAGAAGCTAAGTACTATGCCCAAAGACCCAGGTTTGGCATGCTAGTAAGTACGTAACCCTCCTTACACTGCCTGCCACTAGAAATAAAACTGCCAGTGCGACCCAAGAAAGGCTGATGCCCGTCTTGGTTTCGAATGGGGAAGAGAGCAGTGGAACGGCTTGGAGAGATGCGGCGCCTGGAGATGTCTCTACTGACATCTTTCATGAGACACAGTGGGGAGCTGAGATAGGATGCCCATTTTGAAGTGGCCAATGTGACACTTCTAAGCAAAGCTTCATCAACACAAGCAAAAAAGAATCCAACCCAGTAAAGATTGTCCAACACATTGTCCAACCCATTAAGGATTTCCGTGCTAAGATACAAACTATACCAGCAGAATGCACTGAAATACCATTTGTTAGAAAGCATGGAAAATATCTGTAGATGCCATGTAGATTTTACAACTGTGAAAATACAACTAACTTTTATTAAGCAATTATCAGAACAAGCTCTCAACTGGCCATTGCGTGTGATCCAGATTTAAACATCTAAACAACTATGATAATGCCAAGCGCTGGCAAGGATGTGACGCAATGACATTGTTTACATTGTGGGGGCAATGTAAGCTGCAAACTAGATGAACACATGCATATACCTTTTGACTCAGCAATTCCAATCCTAGGTATATAACCCATAGAACATGATACAAAAAGTCACATAGGAAAATGTCTTTAGGAGCTTTATATAGTAGCCCTGAACCAGAAACAACTCAAATGTCCATTATCAACAGAATAGATAAACAAATACTGGTATACTGGTGCAATGGATAGTGTTCAGCAATGAGAATTAATATAGCCACTCGAAACAACGTGGATGAAACTCACAAACACCATATTGAGCAAAGACACTAGATACAAAAGAGAACACACTGTATAATTCTGTTTATACAATGTTCAAAATGAGGCAAAACTAACATCAGGAGGGTGGTGACGTTTGGGAAGGGGGAAGGGGACAGTGATTGCAAAGGGCCTTGAGAGGGCTTCTGAGAAAAACAACAATACACACAATTCTATGAGGTAGGGGTTATTATTCTGACTTTATATAGATGAGGAAAGGGACCCTTAGAGATGTTAGAGAAACACATCCAAGGTTATCCTTATTTACACGTAAGTGGCTTTAACCAGCATTCTAACCCAGATCTTAGTCTTCTCACTCCTTTCTTCACACTATTAATATTAAGTACAGTGGACTTCTCTTTTTGCCCTCCCAGCACTCCTTTCCTCTGTTGTAAGAGCAGCCCACTCAGCCTCTAGGGAACGAAGCTTCCTTCACTCCACGTGGTCCTATTGGGAATGCACATCACAGCATCTCACTCCATGAGGGTGACCCTTTGACCCAACCTATGCTCACTGAACTCTGAGGAATCTGAATCTTGGGTTGTGTGATGAATGACGGATGAAAAGTGTAGGAGCTCAGTAATCAGCAGCAGCCACCTGTGAAGCTGTCCGTGAGTCTGAGATCCTCTGGAAGCAAGCTCAATGGAAGGGAACACATGATAGACTCCCCACGTGGCTAGATCCTCACCCTGGAGTGCATGGGACATGGCAGAGGTTCACTAATACTGCTCAGTGAATGAAGGAATCCTCTGAGCTAGCGCGTTTTATATTCTTCCCTTGGCTGGATAGTTTACTTAGCTTTTCCTTTAAATTATGTGAACTAATTGTTACTTTCCCAGTGATTTTCTTTGCAATGCCAGTTTCTCTTGCTCGCAAGCAAAGAACACTATCTGATACCTATTATTTCCACAGAATTGTTACATGTGCCATAATATTTGAGGACACAGCCTTAGGGAGTTCTATTTTCCAAATGCATTCCAAAGCAATGCATTTTACCCACTATTCTCACCCCAAAGAAGGAAGCTGATGAAAATGCATCAGTTGGAGCATCAAGGAACTAAATAACCTCTTAGGAGAGATAATTTATTAAGTGGCAGACAGGTTCTCAAGGAAAAAACCCACCTAACGTGTGTGGGAAAGTAGTTTATTTCTACACTGTACTTGATTCATCCTGTCAGACTAACTTCCACAGGTTTATCCAGGGACAGTCACGCCAGTGAAACCAATGGGAACAGCACACGAGTTCACAGGAAACGTGAACATTTTCTCAGGAGCAGATGAGCTGACTGTTTCTGAGGAAACGTAGTAAGATATAAAAATCAATCATGTGCACAGAGCCAATCTCAGAGAAATCATATGCCTTCTTGCTTTGACTTTCATCTCCTTGAGGGTGGAAAAGGCTGGACTTGATGTAAAAAGAGCACATGAGAGGAATGTTGATGACAAGCATTTCCAAGTCAACAGTCTCCTAAGCTTCATAAGCCTGCAGCATCTGGGACAGGAGCTGACAACATGGACCTTTCCCCCTCAGGAGAGACACAGACTGGTTTTCTATATTTGGGACAGAAAGAATTTACAGCTGTCTGTATGTCCAATATGGACAGCTAAACATAAGCAAGAAACTTTTCCTTACCCTTGGCACACATGCACGAAAAACTCCTTTGATCCAACCCTAAATTCTGCACAGTGGGAAGTCTGAGGTAGAAGAGCCAAAATTATCCATATCCAGCCTTGTATGGATTGAGAGTCTGTGCCAGGTTAAAATATAAACTGCATGATACATTAATCACAGTTAAGCTCAGCTGCAAAAAGGCCTATACTATTTGACAGATTACTGAGTTGTCTTTGTGTACACAACTGGTATATTGAGTATACTTCATTTCAAGGAAAGCCCCAAGAGGAGGTTTTAAAACACGATTCCAACACTCACATATAACTAAATGCTACTGTAATACATGATTGTGGTGTAAGTTTCAGTGATGTCACTTTGAGGGAAGACACATCCACTACTTTGTTTTTTTTCCCTGAGGAAGATTTGCCCTGAGCTAATATCTGTTGCAAATCTTCCTTTATTTTGTATGCAGGCCACTGCCACAGCATGACCACTGACCAGCAGTGTAGGTCTGCGCCTGGGAACTGAACCTGGGCTGCCGAAGTGGAGCGCACTGAACTTAACCACTAGGCCACAAGGACTAGCCTTATTTATTTTTTTTTTTTAAAGCTAAACTCCATACTATATTCGGGTTTTGTAAGTTTTCCCTAATGTTCTTTTTCCATGCCAGGGTCCCATCAGGATATCACAACACATTTAGTCATCATATCTCCTCGAGCTCCTATGGACTGTGATGGTTTTTTAGACTCTCCTGGTTTTTGAAGACCTTGACAGTTTTGAGGAGTACTTATCAGGTATTCTGTACAATGTTCCATGATTTGCGTTTGGCTGATGTTTTTCTCATGGTTAGACAGCATTTATAGGTTTTGGGGAGGACAATCACAGAGGCAAAGTGCTTTTCTCATCAGATCATATCAAGGGTATATACTATTAACATAACTTATCACTGATGAGGTTAACCTTGATTACCTGGCCAAGATGGTGTTTAGCAGGTTTCTCCACTGGAAAGTTACCCCCACTTCCCTTTCCACACTGTAGTCTTTGGAAGCAAGTCACTAAGTGTAGCCCTTCCACCTCTTTGAGGGCAGAGCGGTTACACAAGTTATTTGGAATTCTTCCGTATGAAAGATCTGTCTCTTCTTCTCCACTAACTTTTTTTTTTTTTAATTTCCAAGTTTCCTTTTTTTTTTTATTTAAGATTTTATTTTTCCTTTTTCTCCCCAAAGCCCCCCAGTACATAGTTGTATATTCTTCATTGTGGGCTCTTCTAGTTGTGGCATGTGGGACGCTGCCTCAGTATGGCTTGATGAGCAGTGCCACGTCTGCGCCCAGGATTCGAACCAACGAAACACTGGGCCGCCTGCAGCGGAGCACGTGAACTTAACCACTCGGCCACAGGGCCAGCCCTCTTCCTCCACTGATTTATTTGTTCGATCATATATTAATATCAGTATTGACTCATAGTTATTTATGCCCCCTTATACTTCACCTGGTACTTTCAAGTTAAATCACAGCTTCACAGTCACTGGTTGGCACCAGCTTCCAGGTTGGAGGTCCAGGGCCATTGTAGACAGAATACGGAATTATTCACCCTTGGGGACCCAGGAGAGTTCTAGGTATCCTCTGATCCTGCTAGTTGAGCACAGTGCTCAGCACATAGCATGTCTACAAAAATATTTGAAGGGCTATCTTATTAGAAAAAATGGATATTTGAGTATACATTACATTCTAGGCACTGTACTGCATAGTCATATACATCTTCTCATCTTATCCTTACAACAATCTTGTGAGTAGATATCATTATTCTCTTGTTACAGGTGAGGAGTTTGAGGCCTGGGAGGTTAAGTCACATAGTTAATGGTGAATGGCAGAGTGGCATTCTTTCTTCTCCTTCTTTTTTTTGGTGAGGAAGATTGACCCTGAGCTAACATCTGTTGCCAATCTCCCTCTTTTTGTTTGGGGAAGAGTGGCCCTGAGCTAACATCTATGCCAGTCTTCCTCTATTCCACAACACGGCTTGATGAGTGGTGTATAGGTCCGTGCCCAGGATCCGAACCTGTGAACCCTGGGCCGCCAAAGCAGAGTGTGTGAACTTAACCACTATGCCACTGGGCCAGTGCCTCTCCTTCTTTTCCTTTGCTTGAGGAAAATTGTCCCTGAGCTAATGTCTGCGCCAATCTCCCTCTATTTCATATGTGGGATGCCGCCACAGCATGGCTTGATGTGCAGTGCGTAGGTTCATGCCTGGGATCCAAACCTGTGAACCCTGGCCTGCCAAAGTGGAGTGTGCAAACTTAACCCTGACGCCACTGGGCTGGCCCCCAGAGCAGCGTTCTAATTCAAAGGCCCCAGCGCTAGCTTACCTGTCCAAGCTGGAAATTACAGCCATATAATCTTACGCTTTCCTCAAAGGAAGCATACTGTGCCAAGTGTGGGCAGTGTAAGCCTCAGGCCTATTTAAGGTCACACACCTGCAGGTTTGGTTTCACTCCATTCATAAGGAAGGGAACAGAGGGGTTCTACGTGTGTAACAGACTTCTTTCGCCTCCCATGAGGCTCTGTACTTTTTGTGATCAAGTTCTCTTCTCTTTGGGAGTTAAGAGAAACCCAGAATTGCTGGGTTACAAGGAAAACTACAGGCATTCTAGTTTAAAAAGCCACGTGATGTTTCTTTCCCCTCTGCAGGACTTCTCCCAGATGGTCATTTGGCTCCAGTGAGAGGCAGAGCATTTTCAGAGGTAGCCTATTTCTTCTTTAACCACATTATTAAACTCTTCCTTCTATAGAACAATCATGTCTTTGTAACTTGCAGGCAGGGGTTTTGACTCTCCCCCTCGGGAAGAAGAGCTCTCTGCCTGCTTCCACGCGCCAGCCCCACCAGCTTCCGGACTCCACGGGGAGTCAGGCCAGCCCTGGGTCAGGAACTGCTTACTTTGCGGCAGATCCAGAGGAGAACCATTTACAGCAAGTCAACCATAGAATTGAGACACCAATTCATTCAAAGTTCAGGGTATTAATACATGTGCCTGTTCTGAGATAGCAAAGATCGGATGTTTACTTCTGATGAATAAATCTTAGCTCTTTCCTTCTCTCAGGGCCTTTACTTCTCTTAATGGCATCTTAATCACCCTTTTGTAAACCCTTAAGAGACATTTCAGTCCACTGTGTTCATGTAAAGTGCCTCTATGGATGAGGGTGGAACCACATAAATTTCTAGGTGTCTATCAGATTCTAAGTTCAAAACAAACAGGTCAAGGAAATCTTGGACATGCCTGAATATAAAAGCAGTCTCGAAGAAGAATGATGACTTATTGGCAAAAGAGAAGGAAGTTTAAAGACTGCCACCGGGGAAGAAAAATGCTACTGATTTCATTTCCTTCTGATGTGAATAGCAGGTGCTCAGATGCACGGAGGCGAAAAACAAACGAGATGGGGGAAAATGAGGAGCTCTACCAACTGCCAGGAGCTGACAAATAGGAGACACGTTTTTATTCAAGTTTCTTTTCCTTTGGGGATCAGATCTCGACTTTTAATTTAATTTGGCTTGAAGAAGTTGACCCATTGAAAGCTACTGTCAGAGCAGGAAGAAAGCACCTGAAAATGACCACCATCAAACACTGAACGCCAAGGGTGGGAAGCAGGCAGTACAAGGAGCTATTGTCTGAAGTGTAACAGCTGCGTGATCAAACTCCAGGATATGCCTGACATGCAGGGTTTTAGGGGAAGGCTGTATAGTGAATGTCCGAAGTGGAGCACGCGAACTTAACCACTATGCCGCTGGGCTGGCCCCCACATTTTTATCTTGCGTGGGATCCTGCAAATTATGCAGCCAGTCCTGAATGGTTGTGATGCTTTGGAAAGGTCAAGTGATTATACATAATAATCTAAATCAAATATATTTTTTTTATTAATACAGTGAGATAAAGGTTCTTTTTAAAAGTAAAAGAAGGGTGGCATTTTAGGCTGAGAAACAGAATCACAAGGTTTTATAGGTTGTGGTAATCTTAGAGAGCACAGTTATTAACAAGCAGAATTTGGCCCAAGGTTGTATCATATTGAAATGTTTAGCTGGAGATGGAGACAATTTAGAATCGTCTGGAAGTTGTCGATATTTATGACAACAATTGTGCTGTTGACTACAAATGGTTTCCTCTCTTAGCTATTCACTTGATAAGCATTTAAGAAATGTTAACTGGATACGAGGTGCAATTCTAGGCACCAGAAATGCAAAGAGGAATTAAGTCAGCCCCTGGCCTCAAAGTCCAGTATCACAGAGGGTGGTAAGCTTGGCCACTGTCCTCCTCATCATTTTATTTTTATTTTTATTTTTTGGTGAGGAGGACTGGCCCAGAGCTGTCGTCTGTTGCCAATCTTCCTCTTTTTGGCTTGAGGAAGATTATTGCTGAGCTAAAACCTGTTGATAATCTTCCTCTATTTTTGTATGTGGGATGCCACCACAGCATGGTTTGATGAGCAGTGCATAGGTCCATGCCCGGGATCCGAATCCATGAACCCCTGGCTGTCGAAGCAGAGCCTGTGAACTTAACAGCAACACCATGGACTGGCCCTCTCACCTCCTCGCCATTTTAATGCCCTGAACTCCAGATTCAGTCTAGAGCAACTAAATGACTCCCTTCAAATCAAACAGCCACATGAGGAGAATATTTAAGGCAAGTACTAAACATCTAATTTTATTTCTGGAAAATTAACAATAAAATCTATCTAATCTTTATGAGGCAGTCAGAATTTGAGAACTTTAATCACTTGCTAAGGTCAAGAAATGCTTCATGACCTGAGCAGAAGCTTACTTCGTCGATTTATCTTGTCAGTTCATCACAAGCCTTATGATTCTGAACACTTAACTGCTTCCCTGAATTCAGGGAGTATTGATTTTTTTATTTGCATATGAAAAATAATCTCTCCTCCTTTGATAGTGGAGAAATATCCTCCAATCTTTGGATTCTGCATAAAACAGGAGTATTTTGTCCAGAGGCAAATGTTTATTCTATGTAGTTTTTTTTTTAAATCAGAATTTTAAATTTTAAAAATTAATCTTAATAATATATATTATTATCATCCTGAATAACTGAGAAGGCAAAATGCATATTTGTGTTCAGGTAAAGACGGTGTGAACACATGCTTCTACTTTTGCTTCCTACCCCAAAACTCTCAAAACTGAAGAAAAAGCCTGGAACCAATCTGATTCACAGACCCCTCAAAAAAAAAAAAAAAAAAACCTCAGGAATTACAGGCACCAGGTAACTCTGAAAGTGTGTATGTGTGTGTATGTATCCTAGTATGTAGATGCCTGTATGTATCTTAGCTGGAGGGACAGCTAAGATAAGTATTTTTGGTTGCAAGTCTGATTAAGAAGCAGGCAGGTCATCTCCCTGACTCCCTACCATAGGGCAACTGCCCTTTCTCAATCCTGACCAAAAAAATATTTGGAGATTTATTCTCTATAGTGGGTAGAACATACGGTCTCTGGACTAGGGGGTCTCCAAGCACAGTGGAGGGCTAAGGGACAATACTGAGAATGGGGAGATAAGGTGGATGTTAGCCTGCTGCATTCAGAGACAGTCTTCTTCCTTCACTCAGCTCCTAGAATGCTGGCAGCCAGGCTTTATCCTCCAGGCTGGAGAGATTGGTTGAGTCTTTCCTGGGGAATCTAATCGACCCAAGAAGAAAGACAAAGATTCTGATATCAGAGGTTCCCCCAACTAAACAGCTCAGCCAGATCACCCTACAGTGAAACCCACAGATGACAACCCCCAGCCATGCACTTTGAGCTTTTCATCATCTTGTTAGTGTCCCAGTTTTGTTTTATTGAGTATACATACACCACACACCTGATCCATTTAAAGTACAATTCAACGGTTTTTAGTACAGAGTTGTGCAACTATTACCACAAACAATTGTAGAACATATTCATCACCCCAAAAAGAGAACTGTACTCATAAGCACTTGCTCCCCATTTTCCCCAGCCCCTTCAGCACTAGGTTACTACTAAGGCACTTTCTGTCTCTATAGATTTGTGTGGCACACTTCTAGGTATGAGTAGAACACCCAGCGTTCCCAGAAATCTGAGAAAAGTCACTATTGTAAAAGGTAGAGATGGAAAATACAGAAAAAAGCTAATTGGAGGGAAACAGATTATGTAGGGAGAAGAAGACGCCAGAAACCCATAACCCAATTATCAATTATATCCTCAGATAAATTACTGTAACTATGAAATAAAAGAATATGATACTTAGAGAAATAGGACAAGAAGGAGGTCTTGGAAAGTAAAAATGTAATAGCAGAAATGATGCAATAACAGAGTTGTATGAAAATTTGAGGAAATCTCACCAAAAAAAGAGCAAAAAGACAAAGAGGTGAAAGACAGAAAAAACAAGAGAAACATGAAAGGCCAGTCCAGCAGTTCCAATTTTCAAATGAGATACAGAAAGAGAGAAGAAAACAGGGGCAAAGAAATCATCAAGAAAATGTCCTAGACCTCAAACCAAAAAGGAAAAACAAAAGAAAAAAAAAGAGAAAATTTCCTAGACCTGAAGGACATGAGTGTGCAGACTGAAAAGGTCCATTGAGTATATTTTACAACGGATGAAAATAAGACCCACTCCAAGGCACTTTATCAGGAAAAAGGGCTCTTACAACTTTCAGAGAAGGGGAAAAGTGGGTCATATGCAAAGGATCAGGAAGCAGAATGACTTTGAAGTTCTCAACAGCAACCTGGAGAGCCTGAGGACAATGGCATAATACTTTTAAAAGCCTAAAGGAAAACTATTTCCAAATTAAAATTCTATATCCTGCCAAACTATTGCTTAGGAGTGGGCTTAGCATAAAGACATTTTCAGACATGCAAGATCTCAAAAAACGAACTTCTCAAAGGGCTTTTCTCAAAAAGATACTTGAGGATGTGCTCCACAAAAACAAGAGAGCACAAAGAGGAAGATATGAGAACTATGAAGCAGGGGAACCAACATCAGAGACACAGGAAATCCCCAGAGCAAAGCTGAAGGAAGTTCCCAGGATGACAGGTGTGCACCGGGCAGAGAGAGCAGACTGGGTCAGATCAGAAGGCTCAGGGAGACACACTTCAGGTGGATGACAGTGACGCAATGTCTGATGTATTTGGACCGACCAGACGTGGTGAAGAGCGTGAGATGCAATTAGGAAGAAGTACTAGACAACTAAGTAAACAAAACAAAACCGAACAGGACATCATTCATTTTGGGGAATAATACAAGGGAAAATAATGAGATTTTATAATAGGGCCCAGCTGTGAAGAGTGTTTATGACATCATAAGATACGTAAATAACAATCTAACCAAAACTATGGTGCAACTTTACTAGGAGGAGAGGAGGGTGGAGAAGGATTGGGGGTAGGGGTGACAAAAGGGAGCTAGAGTACCCTCTTTTAAAGTGAGAACATGAAGTTGCAACATCAACATTTTGTTTAGTTAGGGGCCAGCCCTGTGGCTGAGTGGTTAAGTTCACGTGCTCTGCTTTGGCGGCTCAGGGTTTTGCTGGCTCGGATCCTGGGCACGGACCTAGCACCACTCATCAAGCCATGATGAGGTGGCGTCCCACATAGCGCAACCAGAAGGACCTACAACTAGAATACACAACTATGTACTGGGGGGCTTTGGGGAGAAGAAGAAGGGAAACAAAAAAGAAGATTGGCAACAGATGTTAGCTCAGGTACCAATCTTTTAAAAAAAAAACAAAAACCACTTTGTTTGGAGAGATGGAGAGAAATAGCCAAAAAAAAAAAAAAAAAAACAAAACCCAAAAAGCAAAAAAACCCAAACCAAACAAAAAAACCTCCCAAAATCAGATAAAAAAGGTGAAAGTGACTGCCTTTGGTGAGGAGGAAATGGGGATGGGGAGTGGATGGGTTGGTGGTTTTTGACTTTAAAGTGTGTCTTTGATAAAAATAAAACCTAGGAAAACACGGAAAGAAATATGAAGAGAATATTTAGTGCCAAAGAAATACGTATGATACCAAACAGTATTTACGCTATGATTACAAGCATACAATGAAGCACACACATATCTGAAACGAGCTTTCCTGAGGTTCACAAAGCCATCAACAGTTGTTATCAAGGTGGGAGCATCAAGAACATGGTTTTCTTTTCCAAATTCTCTATACTATAAAGTTCGTACGTAACTATCATAATCAGAAAATAAATTTAAAAGGGTGAAAAAGTTTATTCGTTTTCATAGACTGCAAATTGGCTCAGAATTATTTTTATTTTTCAAATCTAAGATTTTAAGTTATCAAGGAAAGATCCTGGGTGGTTGATGTTTTCTTTCTTCCTTCCTTCCAAGTCAACATTGGGAGTATTATGAACTAACCTCCTAAAAATGATCAATTAATCAAAGGTATTGATTACATTTAGTTTCTCCACTCAGTGCCATGAATCTCACATACAGTCCTTGCACCACAATAAAAATAACTGCTTTGTCAAGGAAATGAGAAAAAATATCTCCAACTATCCAATGTTAATACTGCTTGAACAAAGAAAAGTTAATCTTTTAAAATTTGCGTTTTGAGACATTTGTATTACAATGACTTTCATTTTAATGTTTAAGAAATGAAACAAAACCAGCTCTGTGGCCCAATTCTTGAGACATCTGACACGACATTCCAAAGAGCCCATCAGATTTAAAAAATAATTTAAAATCTTAATGCCTTTTCATTGCAAATGAAATACACAATGAAAAGATTAGTAAAATGTCAAATAGAAGAAAAAAACGCAAAAAATCATACCTAGTTCTACATCTCAGAATCATAAATCTACAGAATCATAAATACTGCTTGGATGTCTCTGAACGAAAATGGATACTAAGAAAACTTAAATTTTTTTGACTAATATTTGCACAAACCTTTCTCTTATCTAGAAGATGCTCTGTTTCAAACCCACTTCCACAGAGACTTTTAGTTTCAGGGGTAAATCACTCTGTGGGTGGCATTTTAGCTGAAATAGTCTAAACAATTATTTAAGAAGCTGAAAATCTGTCTCATTAAAAAGAAAAAAGAAATGTTGGTTTTTCCCTCACAGGCTGTGTTTGGCATTACCGCTGGTGCCCACGCAACTGCCACAGCTCCCTGTCTTTGCTAACAGAACCCCAAATTTTGAGTTTGATTAGGGCAACCTGATCTCTTCCCAGCTTCCTTTGCAGCAAGAGGTGGTCATGTGATCTACTTCTGGCCATGAGCTGTTAAGAGGATGCTGCTGGAGGCATGACGGGGAAAGCTCCCCCCAGTTTCCCTACCCACTGGATAAAAGAACAGAGCCTTGCAATGAGAAATACCCTCCCCTTTTCCCCTTTGCTTCCTTTTTGTTTCCTTCCTGCATGAATCCCTGGAGTGAAGACATGATGTTTGAGGCTGTGGCAGCCACCTTGTGACCATGGGGCAACAAATAAGTGAAGCAAAAAGAAAAAGTAGAGGGTGGCAGAACAGAAAGATGGAAGGAGCCTGGATCCCTGCGAATGTTACTGGGTAGCTGCACCCATCCTGGACTGCATAATTCCAGACTTTAAATCAAATAAATGACATATCTTTTATTATATTTTAAGCTTGTACTGCCCAACCCTTTTTTCATGACATTCATAGGACATGATAATATTGGTGCCACTCTCTGGGGAACATGGAAGAGACTGATGGCACCTGAGGTGGATAACCCTAGGGGCTTTGGCTGCCCTAGGCCCCCCTCACCACCCTGAAGACTGAGAGAATACCTCTGCTCATCTTTTTGTGGTTTACCAGTGGGCCTCACCGTAGAGGTTGGAATGTTCTAGTTTAATCCATGCTTACCAATAGGTTTTCTGTTGCTTGGAGTGAAAGCTTTTTCCTTTTTTTTTTTTTTTTTGGCTGAGGAAGATATGCCCTGAGCTAACATCTGCTGCCAATCTTCCTCTTTTTTTTGTATGGGAACTGCTGCTACAGCATGGCCACTAACAGGTGAGTGGTGTTGGTCCATGCCTGGGAACTGAACCCGGGCCGCTGAGGTGGACCACACCAAACTTAACCACTAGGCCACTGGGGCTGGCCCCTGATTGGTTGAAAATTAGCATTTTTAACTAATATTGGGCTCACTTCCATTTCTCAATGCAAAGTGATGAGATTTCATAAGATACATATTCTCTAGTAATGTATTAATACACAAGAAACACCGATCTAAGCCAAATCACATCATATGATTCCACTGACTGGACCATTTGCTATTTAACTTGTGTTCTTTTTTGTTAGTTATGGGGCCACTTCTTAACTGACTATGGTCACATTTCATGAGATCCAAAAATAGGAAAACTTTCAAATGATGCACTTGAGAATATATTCATAATGGTTGAAGAATTATAGATTTTAGAGGAAAAAAATTTCATTAGCATCTGAAGTTTATTTTATGGGTCAAGTTATTATGTTTTTTATATAGTCTTAGATTTGGGTATAGAATGCCCTTGGTAATAATTGTCTTTTCTATGTTACCGTCATGTACGTTTCTAAGTCAGTCCCTTTTACTAGCTCCACCAGTGCTTACCTTACAGGGTTGACAGTGCATTAAATAAAATAATATCTGTAGAGTGCTTGGCAGACTTCGTGGTAAGGAGCAGCCATCCAAAACATGTTCTCAGGATTATTATAATAAATGAAAAATATAAAAATTGTGCTGTAATGGTAGCCATAATTCATCAGTTTTCAAAAAAATTATCTTCTAGATTTAGTAAAATACTTTGTAAATATTATTAGAAAGTGCTATTAGAATCTGGAGTTCTCACCATCCCCCGGAATTCATGTAATTATTTCAGCCTGAGGCCAGTTCCCAGGTGACCTGCCTTCCTGTCTTGGCAAAGAGGTGCCATGTTCCGGTGACGTCCAAGAGCTGGGTGTTCTTGAACAAAAATATCCAGCTGCCTAGTTCTCCAAAGATCACACTGAGAGGGCTTTATGTGGGAACCTCTTGTTTATTAAGAATTGTTTCTATGTCACTGAGGCAAGGAAATGAATTTGGAATCTGTCTCAACCACAGAATGACACTTGGGATTGAAGGACGAGCAAGAGCAAACTGGGGAACTCTGTTATCTCCCAGTGCCTGGGGTGATGAGCCAAATGCATGATTCATTATTGTCACATGCCTGGCTAGAAGCAAGTGATCAATACACATCTTCCTGGAATTAAAGTTTTTAATAAACTAACTTTCCCTTTTTAAGGTTCCCTTCTTAGTTCAACCAAGCAAAAGCATCTGAAGTATTGCATTTGGATAACAAAGAAACATTTTCTGAGCACTTATTATTCCAAAGACAATGGACAGTACTATCAGAGATCTGGTGTTTTAGCTCTTCAGCTCTCCTCGTTTGCTGTGGGCATCACAGACAGCTCTGGGAAGTCATCTTTCATAACTCTGTTCTCCTAACTCACTTTGCAAAGATTTTTCACTGAGCTGAATACCACTCTCCTTCTGTTGCATCTATTTATACAAATATTACAGTTTCTCAAGAGCAAAGAATTTCCATCTTTTCCATCCTCTCTAGCATCTTATATAAGGAAAGGTCCTGTGACTAGACAAATGTTTGGGGATATTGAATTAAAGTATGTGAGTTATCTGTACTAACAGATGTGGTCAGGATCCCGGCCTGAGATACTGAGATGAAGCAACGTTCACTTGTAGGATTTAGATCCGTCTGCTGGGTGGGCCCAGTGCAAGTCTATCTTCTACGGGTTGAGGAAGGTCCATGAAAGCACGTGAATTGTATCACGTCTTGGTTATCAGAGGGTATGTCTAGATGGGTGTGGTAGGCTCACCCCAAGGACTCATGTTTGACTCCTGGGGTGAGAGACACACAGAGAAACATGGAGTCGGGGGAAGGAGCGGGAGAGACGGAGGCAGAGCGCCAGCAGGCAAGAGAGCTTTAAGGAAAAACCACGAAGAGCTATTTTACTAAAAGTCTGTAAAACATCGCGCCCAAGTAGTATTGCTTTGGGGCCCCTCTAACAAGTGAGGGTGCTCTCCCCATGTGCCATGGAGCTCTGGGGCCTTTGGGCCCTCGGCTAAAAGAGTTGAAGGTGGCTGCATCTGGGGACAGTAAAGTGTAGGTGGAGTGAACGAAGACCTGTTCCTTTTCCTAACAAACTTGATACAACTGTTTAACTGTTAAACTTGCTGCATATAATTTTGATACAAAAATTGAAAATAAAAGGGCTGGATGATAAGATGTCAAAAGGACCCTTCTCCATTTCCAAAGCTCCGTGATTCTTTTAGGGCGAGTTTTGCTGCCTGGGACTGGCCCAGCGTCAGAGGGTAGGCAGGGAGAAGTCAAAGGAGTAAAAACGTGATCCATTTCACAGATCGGCTCCGCCCTGGCCTGGGCACCGCCTGCCTCCTCTCCTGTCACAACGCAGTGATGACAAAGAAAATGGCAGTCAGAAATATTAGGGCACCAATCCAGATGCATCACACACAAAAATATAAGAGAAAAAACCTTTCCCAGACTAAGTGCCTAAACATTCAGAAGCACTCTTCTGGCGCGGCGAGAAACAATGAAAGAAAAGAGAGAGAAACTCTAACATGTATTTTCTCCAAGTAGCCACCAGAATGACATTTTCATTTTAGCCAAATCCTCTGTCGAGAAAACAAGTCTGGTGGTTTTTAAGTTCTTTTGTAACTTTCCAAAACACTAATTTTTAATATGGTTGGCCAGAAAAATAACGAGCTCTTTTACGTCATTAATTATTTCATCTTTATTACTTTATCCTTGAAAGCAGGCTAATAAATGATTACATTTTGGATTAATATTATTCTGACTTGAGATTTTTATCATTGCCTCCTAATTCCCTCATTATCCTTACCTAATTCTCCTGACGCTCAGGCAGGCTATCGGGAGCTAAAAGCAAAAGGCTTGTTGTGTAGATGCATTGTCTGCCTGTGGGGGGTCGGTCTGCTAGTTTCTCAAATTAATGAGTTCTCAGTGGCCGGTTATGTTTGTGGACTTCCACTGTGAAATTCTCTCCCCTAAAGATCAACCAGTCATCTAAATTACAGGAGATAAAGCGGGCTACTGTCAAGATAATTCCACATATAACAGAAGGATTAAAGAGGGGATGTTGGGATCGACTTTCTTCTTGCCTTGGAATAAACTGTGTTTGTTACTCTTTCTGTAGAAATGAAGTGTATTAGAGAAGCAAAATTAAGTTGGGGATTCTGGCAGAGTCTGGCACCAGAGAGGGTCCCTGGCTGCAGGAATGGCGGGAGTTGGTAAAGTGAGCCTGGAAGAAGTTCACCCATCACAGATCTCAGGCCCTGTCAGTCACCACTACTTTGTATGGGATATCAGAGCTGGACAAGAGACAACGGCAAGTGGGAATGCCATGGGTGGGCCAAAACGGGGCAACTCAAAAAGAGGTCATGGCAGCTGAAGTGATGTGGACAAGCCCGTCGTGCCATCCTGCGTGGGGCTGCCTGGGCAGGAGCTGCTTAGGGCGAGACACCACCTTGCCTAAGACTAGCTTAACCAAAGGACAGAACTGGAGTGTGATGTGGACAAATCAGACAGAGGGAAACGGTCAGGACTGAGAGAGGCCCAGAAGGACCACACTGAACTCTAAGCAGAGTGGGAGAGTCATGAAGCTCATGAAACCTTGAAGAGAATGACTTTGCTTGGCCACGGAGTCAAGGATCTCTGTAGACTCAGAGAGGTCAAGAATAGTTAGTGAGAATTACTGAGCAGAAATGTAGTTTGGCCTACGGTCGCAGGGGCTGAGCTGGGAAGCAGGTTTGGGGTAGGCTGGAGTATTCCCCAGAGGTGTTGCTAACCTACCTTTAGGATACGTCCAAATAGGTTTGATGTAAGAGAAAGGAATGGAGGTCCTGTCTCCTCACTATAATCTGAACACCCGTCCACTTTGCTGTGGTTTCCTAATTCGGGCATTACGTGTTATGTCCTCTTAATTCCTTGAATGAGCCCAACTGTGCTTCGGTTGAACGACAAGACAGAAATTGTTTCACTCCTCAGTAAGGATAGAGAAGGAGAGGAATATCTCCAAAGAACTTTTTTCTTAAACTCTAGTGTTCCTAAGAATTCCTTGAGCAGCACGCTAAAACCCAGATGTAGGAACCAATCATACGTTGAGAAGCATTTCTCTAGAAGGTCAATGAAGGAGGGCAGAGGAGAGGGGAGGGTTTACAGAGATACATCCACCATTAGCAAACCATTCTTTCAGAGATGTGGAACGAGTGGCTGAAGTCAAGGGAAATAGAGACGTAGTTTTCTGGTCCCAGAACTAAGAGGCAGAAAATGGATAAAATAAGTTATTTATAATATGTTAGGATAGCCAAAGGCTGGCTAACATTTTGCCACTTTCTTTTGGCAATATGACTTATCCATAAATTGGATCCATTAAAAAATCCTAATGCACAAAAAGCACCTAGAAATAATATCATGCACCAATTCATCAAAAAGTGTGAGTGTTCTTTGAATTAATACTGAATTAATATCTGAAAAATTCACTTCAGTTTCCTGCCCATGCAGAAATATACGAGGGATCATTTGAAAAGCTAATCACTTCAGAAGTAATTCTATAATTTGTCACACACACAAAAAAGCATCTAGTAAAATCCAGTGTTTTTTGGGGGGGGGGGGTCAGGGAGGGGAAGCTAAGCTAACAGGGATATTACAGTGTCTATCGGGCTTCAATTTTCTCTGCAGGTGCCCCAGTGACAGCTGGAGAGAGATGTGACACAACTCTTCAGTTTGCCTGTAATCCCAGCATGCTAAAATGATCCTACTTCCTAAAATGAGACATTCTTCTCTTAGGAGGCCAGTAACAAAGCAAGTTTCTGCTTCAGGATTTTGAGGAGCGTTATTCTCCCCAAAACATGTCATCATTTGCTCGGTGACCTAGTTTCCTCATACTGGGGAAAGTGGACTTCTCTTTACCATAAGAAGAATGGCAGCCACACCTCATCCCCTCAACCCTCGATGTGTGTTTGCACCAGACTGAGTCATATTTGAGTTATATCCAGTTGATGAGATGGGGTGGGATATTGGTAATAAAGTGTTTTGCCAGGGCACAGGTAACAGCTATCCTGCCACCAAACTGTATCTGCTGCTGTCTCAGAGGTGGTTTCACCTGGGGGCCCCAGGCTTACAAATCTCCGCAGAATTCTTGAGTTGAAGAATCCTTTTATGTAGTCCCTGTGCTAGAACCCGCTAAGACATTTCTGTGAGTATTTATGACCAGTATTTACTCCAGCACAGTACCAGGGAGAGCATTATTGACTGTCAGACAGACTTGTTGGTAAACACTGGCGTCTCTAATTGCACAGATCATTAAAAAAAAATGACAGCTACTTTACATACCACGATTATATTGGCATGGTAATCACTGTCCTTTGATTCCTTTTGTGAGAGTCTAAATCGATTCCTATTCTTGCACACACACTCTACCTTTGTAAAGCTCTGATCTCTGCAATTCTTTTTCGTAAAAGATCTTACATCTATCTAGTTTTTGCTCTGTGTATTGTGGCTGTTATTTATATCCTGTCGCAACTCTACTTTGCAATGCTGGGGCCAGGAGCTGGCAAACTACGTTCCTCAGGCTCCTTTGCCAGGTTCCACCAGTGGAGGACACTGGCCAGAGATGAGAGGTGGGAGGGAGAGAAACCTTTGGGTCTCTTCTCTCTCATTTTTCTTTCGTCCTTCTTTGGGTGGTGTCTCTGGAGGCAGCTGCCTCTCCCAGCTCTTTAGGAGACATCCTTCTCCATTGTCCCTGCTCCTAAGGTGGCAGGAGGTCCCCAGGCCGGGCCCTCCTTCATGGGTCTAGGTTCTGGTAAGGTGGCAGGGCTAATGCCAGGAGCTGCTTCCTGCACGTGTTTACCGGGGTCTCTGCAGCTTGTCCTTGTCACTCTTGCAGCCTCCCCACACTCTGTAACCAACTCCCTTTACTAAATTTCCTTTGAAATTCCAAGTGTGTTTTCTGTTCCTTTGACTGGAACTTTATTAGTCAGAACTAATAAAGTACTCTATGATGGCTTTTTGCCAAGAACAATGACATCTTGTCCCTTCCAGGGAAACTTACCGGAAAGCTGCAAGATGTTAGGGTCTGGAATCTCTTGGTTATTTTAACAAATACTTTGATGGTGCTTACTATGCGCCAGGGGGTATTATAATAAAAATGCTTTCCAATTATTATATCAGTTAATCTTTATAAGAACCCTTTGAGGCGGTAGTACAATAATCCATATTTTACAAATGAGGAAACTGAGGCACATAAAGGTAAAGTAACTTGCCCAATGTTAGATGGCTAGAAGTGGCAGTTTGAGGGCTAATGCCCTAATAGATGATTTATAATGATGAAAGTGCAAGAGAAAGACCTGGCCAAGGGCAGTGTGGTGGTGGTGATGCTGGGAGAAGGTCTGTCTGCAAGGTAGGAGTAACCAGATTAAGAAGCATAAAAGCACAGAGGGTCTGGAGAGCTCAGATTCAATATTCAGCATCAACAGGAGAGCTGCGGAGACCTCCCGAGGGGCTGGTGCAGCCCTGGGTTGGCATCTAGGTACAGCAGGTAGCTGCCTAGTCCAGGGCAGGCACTGCAGGCGTGAGCTGGCCCTCCCTTGAGATTATGGTTAGAAAACTGGAATTACTGGGAAGTTCCTGCAACCAACGTTCTTCTCCCCTCATTTTGTAAGTAATAAAGGTTCCTGCTAAACTTACTATGTCAGCAGAAGCTACAGGATTTTCTAATCAGGCAGAAACATAGCTAACACAAGCCCCTTCTTGATCACATAATGACTGGGAGTCCACCTGGAGAACTGGAAATAAAAACGTGAGGAAACAGCTATCTCAGGTCTCCTGGGAATTTAAATTAATATGCCATATTTTTAGCATTTGAACACTCAGTCTCCAACATCTTGGGAAGTGAAAAGCCTCATTCAAAATCAATGGAAACAGAAAATGCAAAACAGATAGGAAGAGAGCTCATGCAGATGTTACTGAATTTCCATTAAAGGCGTCATCTAAAAGTCATCTTGTCTGAGCTGTGACAATATGGATGACGGCAGCTGTTGAATAGCTGGGGCTAGTGCCTTATATTCTCTGTCAGTGATGTGGGTGGAAATCATGGATCTACTTTTTTTTTTTTTTTTTTTTGAGGAAGATTAGCCCTGAGCTAACTACTGCCAATCCTCCTCTTTTTGCTGAGGAAGACTGGCCCTGAGCTAACATCCATGCCCATCTTCCTCTACTTTATACATGGGACGCCTACCACAGCATGGCTTTTGCCAAGCAGTGCCATGTCCGGGATCCGAACCAGCAACCCCCGGGGCCACCGAGAAGCGGAACGTGCAGACTTAACCACTGGGCCACCGGGCTGGCCCCATGGCTCTACTTTTTAGCCATTTGACCTCGGGAAAGTTAGCTAATGTTGTGAAGCATCCTTCATCTGTAAACTGGAGATAATAAATATACTGACCTTACGGATTGCTATGAGAATTAAGTGACGTGATGCATGTAAAGAACTTACCACAGACCCTTAATAAGGTCCAAAAATTAGTTATTATTGTAGTTATTATTATTATTAAATTATTATTGACAGTTTGAAGTATGACTAGTACTATGATAGAAAATTCCCAGAGCCATGATGTTTTTAATAAGCAAACTTAGCCAAGGACTTCTAGAAAAAACACCAAGGAAGATATTAACCTAAGCCCCCCACTTTGCCAACTAGAAATACGTTAGTTATCAAGCAGCAAAAGATGGCACAAACACAGGGCCAGAACTCACGTTAGGAAAAAACAGCCAATCAACCTTCCATGTGTAGCACATACAGCAACGATAAGAATGGAAGTATTTGGAGGCCGTGATGAAAAGATGGTGCGGTGGAAAGAACAGGAGGCTTGGACCCCAGAGACCTGGGTTCGAGCTTAAATCCTACCAGCCCATTGTGTGACCCTGGATGTGTCACATAATGCATATGTCTCTGCACTTCTCCTAGCTTATCTTTTAGACAAACCTGTAGGATAATGGGTCTCTAGCTTTGTTAGGGGTGGCTTTACTTGCATGTCTTTAAATTTGAGTGGTAAGCAATTTATGGGGAGGGGCTTGTGGCTGGGGCCACTGTTCCACCCCTCTCCTAGGTTTATGGTACTCTGCTGGCAGGAAGAAAGGGGCACAGAACTGCGGTCTTATCCACTAGATCAGGCTCTGAGATGTTGGACTCTTCATTTAGGGAGACTTCGCCAGCTGTCCTTCTAAGTGCAAATGACCAGTGGCTTTTCCTCTCACGTATTTCCCCTTCTCACAATACTGCAGATGTCTCTAGGGTGAGCCAACTATTAGAAATAGCCACTATCAAGTCACGAGACTGGACAGAGTGTGATGTTGGTAAAGGCATCTTAGATAGGGACAGTATAGATTCACTGGAATGCAGCAGAGCTTTTGATCCTTACACATAATCAGACCTTCAGCTTTGTTACCAACCGTGCAGGAAATCATGAAAAGAATATTCATGCATGTAACCAATTTCCACAACATCAAATTGTTATTAACTTTGAGAGAAAAAACATTTGCCTCTGCATTTCTTAGTGCTCAATTTATACCTCCTGTAAAAGAACAGAGTCACTACTAGGAAAGAAAAATTTAAGGATTCAAAATTCAGAATTTAAATCCCACTGTTTGGCTGGGAAGCATGTACCCACAACGGTTTCTCTTTATTCCTGCGAACTGCACGCTCTAATACAGGCCTCTACGGTGGAACTTGAAAACATGTACTCCTAATCATCAGGTAAATATATACTTTAAAAATGACAATTTTTTTCTTTGCTTCCTAGTCAATTTTTGGAGTACACTTAAAAAAAAAAAGGATTGTTATTAGAGATTTTCTTTTTTCTTTTTAAAGATTAGCACCTGAGCTAACAACTGTTGCCAATATTCTTTCTTTTTTTCTTCCCAAAGCTCCCCAGTACATAGTTGTATGTTCTAGTTGTGATGTGTCTCTGGTTGTGCTATGTCGGACGCTGCCTCAGCGTGGCCTGATGAGCGGTGCCACGTCCCTGTTCAGGATCCAAACAAGTGAAAGCCTGGGCCGCCGAAGTGGAGTGTGTGAACTTAACCACTCGGCCACGTGGCCAGCCCCATTATCGGAGTTTTCGAAGTTACAAGGAATAATCCTTTAAAAAAGGAATAATTCTAAAAGACAGCAGTTTCCCACTGCAGCATATAAGTTAGGAGTGGAGACATCCAGGCACTAACTGACACCTTTCAAAGTTAAGGATTCTAAAAAGACTGACAGAATGACAACTGCTAGTTGAAAGTTACATAGCTGCTGTTATACATATCAGCGTAAGCGCAGATGTGTATCACACGATGTCGAAGTAGGAAAACCGACCACTTTGTCTTAACAGAAAAATGATTCCTAGAAAAGAAAGAGAAAATCCTAACACGTGCATTATAACATCAATATTCAACTCATTTTCTTCCCAGGCTATCTGGATTACGTTTTAAAACTTAGTAGGCCAGATGAGGCTTAGAATACGCTCTATTGCTGCAAGAGATACCACAAAGGACAAGGAGGGTTTTAAAGGAAAAGATGATAGAAACCGAGTATGACAGTTTCTTTCCAGTTTGGGGGTAAGGTCTCCCTGTTGGATGCTTAGGGTTGGGCACGGTGGGTGGGGAAATAGGGACACTGACACCCAGGAGTTTGCATGCCATTATTTCTCTTCAGCACTTTTGTGCTTTTTTCGCACCTTTTCCTTACGATTTCCCTAAGGCGGTGATAAGTTCGAGGCAGCCCATCTTTGGCATCTCTTAAGCATCAAGGCTAAAAGCAGAAACACCCACAGGAGCAGGCAGGCGACAGCAGAGATGAATGAAGCAGAAAGCGGTCACCTGGAGGGTTCAGGCTTCTCCCCTTTGGCCTAGAAGTACTAGGAGGAAATGGAGCCAAGCGGTGCCAAAGCTAGTGATTTCTCAAAATTAAATCAAAGTTAGTGATTTTTCAAAAGAATCTGGGTATTTTAGTGAAACTGCTTGATCATTTAAATGTTAGCTTATTTAGAAAATATTCTGGGTTCCCCAAAATGCTTTTCCTCCGGCTTGCATTCCACTGGCAGGGCATCCACTTGACTGTGACAGAGGCCGTGGGGCTGCTGGTGGGCCAGTTCCATGGTGTGTCCCAGGACTGATTTCCTGACGCCCAGCCCGAGCACACTCTCCCAGCCTTTTCAGAGACTTCGCAAGCACCCAATTCCCCGCACCATATCCCTTTCTGCTTAAGATGGAGTGGTTTCTTGTTCTTGCTACTGAACCCAGACTGATAGCTAAATGTGATATTAAACTGCAACGTGGAGATACAATGCCAGAGAAGATTTATTTCAAACAATTCACTTCAAAAAAAGACAAGGAAAAATATCATAAATAATCTTGACATTTTTCCCATCCAAATACATATATGATAACCAGTATCGATATAAATAAAAGTATCAAGAATTCTACCACAGCCCTGGAGTGTGTAGAGGTGGGGCACACAGAGGTAGCTCCCAAGCTGGCCAGGAAGGATTGGGCGTCAGTGGGAGGCAGTGCCAGACTCTGGGGGAAGCTCACGAATATCCAAGAGTTGAATACTTCTGGCCAAGAGACTGGATACTTAACCACAAACTCTATCACCACAACAGCAAACCAAAAAAAAAAAACTTTTATTTGTGTGATGAAAATTCTAGTAAATAATTTGATAGCATATCCAATTATATGCCCTTAATAATGAGAACAGTAGCAAATGGTAAGAAACCACCATGGCTTCACATGAGAATTGTTTTGACCTTGCAAAGACCTTCTTGAGACTTCCCAGCCATCTTTGGAGCTGCTATTTATATTTGAGAGCAAAAGAATGGTGTTCAGGGAGCCAGCCCTGTGGCCTAGTGGTTAAGCTTGGCACACTCCACTTTGGCAACCCAGGTTTGGATCCCTGGTGTGGACCTACACCACTTGTTGGCAGCCATGCTGTGGTGGTGACTCACATCCAAAATAGAGGAAGATTGGCACAGATGTTAGCTCAGGGCAAATCTTCATCAAGCAAAAAAAAGAGGAAGATTGGCAAGAGATGTTAGCTCAGGGCAAATCTTCCTCAGCAAAAAAAAAAAAAAAAAAAAAGCTGTACCATACAGATAGGAAAAACTGTTGCTTGGCTAATTTACGTAATAAATTTTTGAACACTCTAGGAACACATTAATGTTAGGTATAAGTCACTTTAAATTTTTCTAATCCAAGGAAGATAACCAAATTACTTTTACAGTTCACGTGAGTTGAATAATTTATAATGGAGCCTTATTTGTTGGTCCTTGCAGCAGAGCTATCCACAAAAGTTCAGCTAAGATCTGTGGCTCACCTTGGCATTTGTTCCACTTTCCCAGACCTGGGCTGGCAGCCTCACCTGCTACCACCTAACCTGTACCTAGCCGAGCGAGAAGGGAACAGCAACAAAAAAAGCGTTTCTACAGAAGCTCCAACTACCAAACCTTAACTTGCCAAAAGACCAAGCTAGAGTTTACAACTAGGCAGATAGTAAAACTGAATCTACCATCTGGAGTCCACTTTCTGGAAGTGAACCAAGCTGCTAGCCTGGAGGTGGGAATGACTGACTATCAGAAGCACTCTACCTGCACAAATTTGAACTTGACTCCCGAGAGCTAGATTTCAACAAGAACTAGTTCAACATTTAACAGAGAATTATTAAGAATGTATGCATAATCGTCCCCATCCTAGAATTGAGGCTACTTAGAAAATTGTATATATAAAAATGGAAAAAATAAAACAGCTAATTCCACCATGTTGTGATCTCTTTGTAGGGATATTATTTTCTATTATTAGAACTGACGTTTAAGGACATTTTGTTTAAAAAGGAGAAATATTGGGGCTGGCCCAGTGGTGCAGCAGTTAAGTTTTTTGCACTCCACTTCAGCAGCCTGGGGTTTGCCGGTTCGGATCCCAGGCGTGGACCTACACACCTCTTAACAAGCCATTCTGTGGCAGGTGTCCCACATACAAAATAGAGGAAGATGGGCACAGATGTTAGCTCAGGGCAAATCTTCCTCAGCAAAAAAGAAGAGGATTGGTGGCAGATGTTAGCTCTGCGCTAATCGTCCTCAAAAGAAAAGGAGAAACATCTAATAACAAATTAACTTTCTATCTATGAAATTTCAGTAACCCATCTCAATACTCAAATTCACATTAAACGTTTGAGAGTCACTATATTAGTTTCCTATGGCTATTCTTAACAAATTATCATAAACTTAGTGGTTTAGGACAACACAAATTTATCTTACAGCTCCGGCTGTCAGAAGTCGTAAAATTCAAGGTGTTGGGAGAGCTGTATTCCTTTGCGGAGGCTCTCAGGCGGAATCCATTTCCTTGCCTTTTTTTGGCTTCTAGAGTCTGCCCACATTCCTTGGCTCATGGCCCCTTCCTCCACCTTCAAAGACATCAGCTTAGCATCTTCAAACATTTCTCTCTCCCTGACTTGTGCTTCTGGCATCTCATCTCTTCTCTGACTCAAGTCTTGCTCTCTTCCTCTTAGAAGGACCGTGTGATTACATGGGGCTATCTGGATAATTCAGGCTACTCTTCCCATCTCAGGATCTTTAACTTAATCACATTGGCAAAGTCCCTTTTGCTCTACAAGGCAACATAGTCACAGGTTCCAGGCATCAGGACATGGACAACCTTGGGGGGCTGTTATTCTGTCTACAGTAGCGACTAAGCCCACTCATACAAAAAGAACATGCAAATATCTTTGCAGCTACGTGTGCGATATTAACCAAGAGTGCTTGCTTAAAAGAATCCATTCATTAAGAGATTATTAAAACAAATGCGATGAAAGATTTGTCTTCTTCCAGAGAAGCAAGTATATAATTTCTACAGGACATAACGATTAACTGTAAAGAAAAGTAGGAGAGTTTTCCCTCAGATGTACTTCTTGCCATAATGAAAATCAACATGTTCTTTCTTTCTCTTACTTACAGGGCAGGTGATGGTCAGATCCAGGTTGTTAGGGACAACACGATCTCATTCAGAGATACTGGTCTAGCTAGTTGTGATGCTGATGTGCTAATAGCCACATTGGTAGTTGGATCACGCGAAGTATTACCTGTTTGAATAAAGCGTAGTCCTGTCGTGTGGATAATGTTCATTAACATACAAGGAAGAAGATGAAATTGTGGTTGCCAAGGAAGCAGCTTCAAACAGTGATGCAGTGCTAGGCACCAGGTCTGGCCTGTGTCGGGATCCCAGTGCTGGGGAACGAAAGCAAAACACACTCGTGAATCTCAGTAATAAATGCTGCTTTCGTATCTGTAATAATTTAAATGAGTAAAAAGCATTCATTTTACATATCAGGCTGAAAATCAAATTAGGAACTAACTGTGTTCTTCTGAACTGCAGCAGAAATGCAAAAGAGCTTCTTGCAAACAGGTTAAACAGAAACGAAATTGCATTAATTTACAAAATGGCTTATGGAAATGACATTATGAATGTTTTTTTAAAACCCTAATAAAGTGATTTACTCTTTCAGAAGATGACATAAAAGCTCCTAGAAGCTTAAGGAGATAATTCGACAGAGATTAAAAGGATGATTGGCAAGCGTATAAACAGACAGGGAACCTGCTTCTCCTCCCGAGGACACGCACGTATCTATGATTCTCAATTTGCATCTAAGAACGTAGACTTTTTAAGAGCCAGGAGACAAACGTTCCACCAACCAACAGCCAGCTATACCTTAACCCCGCTGGAGCCCACACATATCTCTGAATGTTAGCCACAGCCCTTCTTGACATTATATCTTAACAGCAAGTCTGCCTTTTTAAAAATGAGAAAACTCTTATTTCTTCTTAAAATGCCCACGAAAATACTTATGCGGTAGCTCTCTCTCATCAGGAAAGCGGAATATTCAAGGCTGAGCAGGCACCCACGCCCATTCTCTCTGAGTCTATGGGGATTCTTTTTTTTTTTTTTAAGAGTTGAATCTGGATCATTTTTAATCATGCTACCCTAAACTTTGGACAAATTTATATCCATTATTGGCCAGCCCGTTAGAGATAATGTTTTAATTAAAAGTCCAATTGCACAGAATAAAGCTTCTTTAAAAAGAGACACGCGGTTCCCTAGAGAGAGGACACTGTGGCTATAACAGGTGTGGGCGAATCCTTTCTTTAAAGTTCTGTAGTTGGGCACATGCTGATTTTTTCTTCTTTTTTCTTTTTTTCTTTACCTAGCGAGATCTTTTATTTTATTTTTTAAAATTTTTATTGATGTATAACATTTTAATTGATATGTAACATTGTATTCATTTTAGGTGTACAACACAATGATTGGATATACATACGTACTGCGAAATGATCACCACACATAGTTACATTTTTTTTTCTTGTTATGAGAACTTTTAAGATCTACTCTCTTAGCAACTTTCAAATATACAATACAACATTGTTACCTACAGCTACCATGCTGTACTGGGGATTCTTTTTCATCATTCCCCGAAACCAAACTAAAACAGATGATGATAAATACAATATAACCTTAGGTCTTTCTGGTATTCCTTTACAGGCACAACGGGTTCAAAAATCACGTTTTCAGGAAGTGTGTGAATGGAAAATGATCCTAACAGGCACTATCATGTGAGTTTGAGGGTTTGGATTTCAGATTTGGAGGGGGATAGATGGGGCTGTGGAGCGAGGCAGAGAGGGAAAAGGGCCACACAGGAGGGTTGGACTCTGGACTAGGAGATGGGACACACACTGAAATGTATGAGATGGTGCAGCTTTGCCTCGATTCACATCAAACAAAGAACCGCCGTGATGAATAACTGAGGATAATCATACAAAAGCATGAGTAACAGAAGTGCCCAACACGCAAAGATTAGAAAGGCTTCAATTTAATAGGACGGCTGGCTAGAAATCTTCAACATACTTAAACAGATCTATCTTTCCCACTTTCTCATTAAATACAGAGAAACATATGAAAACTCTCAATAACACTGAAAACTGGGTCTGAAAAATAATCTCACATCACATTTTAATGACTTGCCGCGAAATGTAAGGCTGATGGAGCTGGACTTGGAATAACTAATACAGACTCAGGCCTTGGGCATCCCCAGCTTGACTTTATAAACCAGAGGCTACCTGAGTGATATGAAAGAGAAAAACGCTGACTGTGCAGTGACTGGGGCGGGTCATACATCACCCAAACACTGGACTGCTGACCCCTCAACCCCCTAGGAGCAGCTCTTTGAAACACAGAACTGTTTCCTCATGCTGCTATATCCTTCGGTTTTTAAAAAACTAGTTGGTAGGGAGAATTCCAGGATGATCCTCAATGACCCGCACCCTTGTAAAATCTCCCTTTGAGTGCGGGTAGAACCTGTGAATACGATGAGATACTACTCTTGTGATTATTTTATGTTATACAGCAAAAGGAATTTCACAGATGTAACTAAGGTTACTAATCAGTTAACTCTGAGTTAGTCAAAGGGGAGATTATTCAGGTGGGCCTCGCCTAATCACATGAGCCCTTTAAATCTGAGTCTAGAGGTCAGAGATGGTGATGTCAGAGATTTGAAGTGTGAAGGGGCTTCACTTGTGAGAAATTCTCCGTTTGGAGATGGAGGGGGCTGGATGGTAAGGAATGTGGATGGTCCCTAGGAACTGAGCGTAGCCCACAGCTGTCAGACAGCAAAGACACGGGTCCTCACCCCACAACTGCAAAGAAGTAAGTTCTGCCAACACCACCATGAGCTTGGTGATTCCTCTCTGCACCTCCAGATGAGAACCCAGTCGAGACCTTGAGCCCAGTTTTTGAGACCCCCATAAACTGTGGCTGGAGAACCAGGCAAGCCTTGCCAGTCTTCTCACTTACAGAACCGTGAGCTAATAAACGGAGCTGCTCACTTTCTGGTAATTTGTCACATGGCAATAGAAAACGAACACAACCCAGACATACTGAGAAGGACAGAAAACAAATGACTAAAAACTAGAGGGAAATGTGGTGACGACTTGGTGTACTACGAAAAGGGAAGTCCTCAAGTCCAGAGCATTATGAAAAGGCAGAACCTTGCAGGAAACTTCATAGATGCAGTGAATTTTCAAGATAAACTCATTTTAAAATAGTATTTAACATTTTCAAAGAATATGCTCAGTAGGTTTTCCTTCAATCTTGAGAGACTAGGTGAAGTACCTTTATATTTGAAGCAATGGGCCCAACGGTTCCTCTCAAAAAAAGCACAATATGTGTACTACCTTCCATGTTTCCAGGATTTCTGGATGCTACGTAGTATTTAGTATAATTTTTTCCCCCAGGTTAACAACTGGACTCACTGCTTTAACTTTAGGAGTCATATCGAGCATGCTATTTGAAAGTCTAACTAACAGTCTGGAAATGAGTTTATCCGATTTTCTGACGGCAGACACCTTGCAGTTTTATGTCTGCTATAAGAAGACCAGGCAGGGTGGCAGGAGAGATGCCAATGCTCAGGGAAAGAGGGTGGATGCCTGCCAGGAACTGGAGCCATCAACTCAGAGAGAGGAGCAAGGGCAATTCATTAACTCTTGTGGAAATCACTAAATTTGGATAAAAGTTGGTTTACAAAATGGGACTTCATCAGACTAACGAGTTTCTTCAAGGCAAGGGAAAACAGGATTGAAACAAAAAAACAGCCCACTAATTGGGAAAAAATATTTACAAGCTACTTATCCGACAAAGGATTAATCTCCATAATACACAAAGAACTCACACAGCTTAACAACAAAAAAACAAACAACCCGATCAAAAAATGGGCAGAGGACATGAAGAGACATTTCTCCAAAGAAGATATAAGTATGGCCAATAGACACATGAAAAGATGCTCATCATCACTAATCATCAGGGAAATGCAAATCAAAGCTACACTAAGATATCACCTTACACCTGTTAGATTGGCAAAAATATCCAAAACCAAAAGTGGCAAATGTTGGAGAGGTTGTGGAGAAAAAGGAACCCTCACACACCGTTGGTGGGAATGCAAACTAGTGCAGCCACTATGGAAAACAGTATGGAGATTCCTCAAAAAGTTAAAAATAGAAATATCCTATGACCCAGCTATCCCACTACTGGGTATCCATCCTAAGAACCTGAAATCAGCAATCCCAAGAGTCCCATGCACCCCTATGTTCATCGCAGCATTATTTACAATAGCCAAGACGTGGAACCAACCTACATGCCCAGAAATTGACGACTGGATAAAGAAGATATGGTATATATACACAATGGAATACTACTCAGCCATAAAAAAGGACCAAATTGTTCCATTCGCATCAACATGGATGGACCTTGAGGGTATTATGTTAAGCGAAATAAGCCAGACAGAGAAAGACGAACTCTATATGACCCCACTTATAGGTGGAAGTTAACATATAGACAAGGAGAACTGATCGGTGGTTACCAGGGAAAAGGGGGCGTGGGGGAGGGCACAAAGGGTGAAATAGTGTACCCACAACATTACTAACAATAATATACAACTGAAATCTCACAAGGTTGTAATCTATCATAATCTTAATAAAAAAATTAATTTTCTGTTGTTGAGTTGTAGGAGCTCTTTACATATTCCCTGTATCAATCCCTTATCAGATGTATATTTTGCAAATATTTTTCCATCTGTGGGTTGCTGATTCACTCTGCTGATAAAATTCTTAGATGCACAGGAATTTTCTATTTTGATGAAGTCCAGTTTATCTATATTTTTATTGTTTTACATGCTTTGGCGTCATAGTCAATAAAGCACAGCTAAATCCAAAAAAAAAAAAAAAAGTTGGTTTACAGGAAGATGACAAAGAAAGAAACCCAACATGGAACAGATGGATAAGTGCTGCAGAAGTGAACAGAAATAACACCTAATTCCACCAACTCAGGAAAAGAAAACCCCGAGAAGAGACCTAATCTTCCATAGGAAGGAGAAGAAATTTTCAGGAAATGTTGGGATTCCCAAAAGATTATACCAATAAAAAAATCTAAAATGTCACTTTCTTTCTATAGGATTAGAAGAGAAAAACCATATGATCAACTCAATAGAGAAAAGTATTTGATAAAATTCAGCACTCATACTTGATAAAAACTTTTAGCCAACCAGGCATAAAAAGGAGCTTTCTTGACTTGATTATGGGTATCGAATACAGCAAACTTCTTTGTCAACAGCAAATATTAGAAACATCCCCTTTAAAATAAGGACAAGGCAAGGCTGTCACCTCTTCTAGTCATTGCTGTACCAGAAGTCCTAGCCAGCAAGTAAGAAAAAAGAAAAAAAAAAAAGCTGTGAGGGCTATGCAGTAGCAACAGCCAGCCAGAAAATCCAGATCTTAAAAAGATACTATTTGAAAAGACAGAAAATATATATCTATATCTCTATGTTCATCTGAGGAAAAAAATCTAACAAAAGGTAGGTATATATGACATGCAAGGAGAAAATTATAAAACCTTTATTAAATTCACTAAAGAGAACCTAAATAAATTGATAATTCATTGTTACATTGTGTGTGCATGCATGTATAAGTATGTGCATATATGTATAGATGTTTGAAAAATATATATATATACAGATATACATGCACAGAATAAACTCTAGCAGTAAAAACACCAAAATGTTCAGATTTGTTACCTTTCAGTAGTGGGAAGATAGATGTTTGTTTTTGAATATTTTTAGCATCTTCTAATTTTATTTTTTTTTTTACCATGAATCATATATTGCATTGTTTACATGTTTTAAAAACTTTACATTAACTGAGTCATACTGTAAATATCCTTTTAAAAATTAACAGAGATGGTTTCTTAGAGCAGGTAGTTTTCTAATTTTTCTACTACAAGTTTACCTCACTTGTGTAAATAAAATCACAGAACTTTTTGTTTTTTTTTTAAAGTTACATGTCCTTACCTTCTTCATCTAGGCTGCTAAAACTCTGCCCTTCAGTCAGCAAATCGTGCTTCTCCTCCTTCCATTCCTGGCTGATGGAGGACACGATCTCCTGTGAAGTGGCCTTCAGGGCGGCAATGGAATTGCAACGCTTCTTTGAAGGCGAGGCCTTCAAAGCTAGATAGGAAGGAAAAAGGAGAGACGAAGACACATATTGTAAAACCACATTAACATTTTATTTATTAAGATTTTATTTATTACTTATTAAAATTTTAGTCATTATTTGAGTAGAATGCAAGAAGCTTTGTTTTATAGACATGAGGAAAGGGAGACGAAATTGTGCGTTGGCAATTTTATCAGTTCAGAATGACTTGACTTAAATCAGAATATTCTAGAATAAATTTGAGCTGAAATGCCTCTCCAGATTTTGAAGTCAAGTCTGATTTGAGGCGCGATTCAAATGTTTTGTTGCTGAAGAAGGATTTTTCCTCCTCCAAGCCATGCTTTTCCGGCGCTGGGAGGAGGTCGGGTGGGTTGGTCAACGCAGATGGTAAAGTACGGAGAATTCTCATGACCCTAGTTTTATTAACTTGGGACTGGGAATTTCTAAACATGCCCGTGTTTAATCTTATACTCATGTTGCCCAATTTAGCCAAGCAACTTCTGCTTGCTTTTTTCTTTCAGTGACTTTCCACTGAAATTTCCTGTCCTTTGGGTCTTTTCTAGGTCATGGTTACGTCAGACGTATAATTCACTCCCGATCTTTGTCCAAACACCATTCTACAACTTCAGATGTGTGCTGGGAATCTGAACCACGGCAAGTGTACTTCACCATCAATCATGCTCACTGGATGCTGTGACTTTACTTAGGACACGGCAGTGGGAGCTGCTTTGGCTGCAGCTGGACCATCCCTATTGATATTCTCTCTTGGCTGCAGTCATTCTTCTTGGCTTAACACTGTTAGAGAATTTCCCTGGAAAGCAGGGTGAGAGGGAAGTGGAGGCTTGTTTGTGCTTCCCCCTGAACTTGATTTTGGCAGTGTCTCTCCTCCTTGGGAGGTTTGTGTAAGGGGGTAAGCTGACAGCAGATGCGTTCGAGTAATTGTATTTGGCTTTGGGAACCTCAGAGCTTAGATTGCACTGCTCATCTGGGGCCTTCCCAGAGGCAGCTTGCAAGAACTTAATTGGAGAAGGACTTTGGGACACACAAATGAGGGAAGAGAGGAGGGCAGTCTCTCCACTTAAAGAGAAAGGAAGAATTGTGTGTCCCATGAGTGGTCTTATAATGGTATCTTCATCATCATAAATAACTTTTGCAGAGGGCTTTAGAGTTTGGAAGCTAACATCCCCACTCCATATCTCAAATTATCCACACAGTCATCTGAGGGAGGCAGGCCCCTTTTATAAGTCCAGAAACGGAGAGTTGAAAGTTGTGACCCGCTGAAGGTCAGAGAGCTAGAAAGCATGAAACCCCAGGTGTCTTTCATTTTCTCTTAAGTTGTCTAACCAATGGTTCATTCCCTAGCTCTTAGGCATTCTGTTTTCTGGTTAAAGTGTGTGTGTGGGGGGGGGGGGGGGAGGTAAAATTAGAGTTTTTCTTTGAGAGGAGGATATTTTGAACGTTTAAAAAATGGCTAAAATTGATTTAAATAAGTGAACCAAATAAGTCATGTTCCCCTTAACTCCCATCCTATCAAACAGTGGTCGCACCTACTCTACAGGTTTGAAGTAATTGGGCACACGCTGACTTCAGCTCTAACATTCTATCTGCTAACTTCTATAAACCCCAATCCCATCTTTTAATACAGTATTTTAAAACTTTTAACTCAGAGGATCTCAAATGTGGTTCAGGGACCACTAGGGGTCCCTGAGACACTCTTAGAAGGTCCGCGAGGTTAAAACTATTTTTATAATAACATTAATACATTATGTGCCTTTTCCATTCTCATTCTCTCATGAGTACAGAGTTTTCTGGATCCTACATGACCTGTGACAGCAGCACAGATTGAATTCAGAAGCAGATATAAGAATCTAGATGTTGAGATTTAGGGATAAGCCAGAATTAGGGATCTGAAAAAATATAAAATAATGCCACTTTTGTCACTGAATTATTTATTTTGGAAAGTATAATTATTTTTAATAATTACTTTTTATGTTAAAGTTTTTTACTTTATGTTAAAGTTGACTTATGTTAACATGCAATGGTTTTTAAATTGTTACTTTGTAAGAATTAATGAATATTTTAAAATTTTCTCAATTTTAAATTCTAGAATGTTAAATATAGATAGATAGAACCCACATCTACAAAAGCTCTGGGGGTGTCTGGTCACTTTTAAGAGTATAAAGTGGCCCCGAGACCAAAAGGTTTGAGAATTGGACAGTTCTTAGGTCAACGCTAATTCTCTAAACTGAGAAACAGCTAGGATCAAAGAATGCTGCCGGCACCAAAAAACGTGGATGAGGAAAGACACTCAGAGAACTGTCTGTACTTATGGCTTATATAATGGAGCCAAAGCCAAGAGCCCAGAAAAAGGAACAGCTTCTTTGTTCATTATCAGCATCACATACAACAAGGAGCAGAGAGGACCTGACAGGACCACAGAGCGCCTAAGAAAGCATTTACAGTTGCCCCTCAGTATCCAGAGGGGATTGGTTCCAGGACCCCCTGCAGATACCAAAATTGCTGGATGCTCAAGTCCCTTATATAAAATGCTGTAATATTTGCATATAACCTATGCACATCATACTTAGATTACTTATAGTGCCTGATACAATGTAGACGCTATGTAAATAGTTGCTATATTGTACTGTTTAGGGACTCATAACAAGAAAATAATCTGTACATGTTCTGTACAGATGCAACCATGGGAGGCCTTTCCATCCACGGTTGACTGAATCCGCGGATACAGAGGGCCAACTGTACTTCTGTCTTAAACGGTGAATCTTCCTTAAAGGAATTATCTGAGTCTCACTCACGAGATAAGGACTTGAATATTGCAGAAATTGAATGCCTCAGGAATTTGTTTTGACTGATATCTCAAAAGATGGGTTGGGTTGCTGGTTACCTTCTTTTATGCCACAGAAACTCCTGGATTTGTCGTTGGCAAAACCATGTCTGGCGGTAGGTATACTGTGTTCATTTCCAGCCCTATGTACTGCCACTCAACTGCCTCTAAGACCTTTCTGCTTTTCAGCTCACCTATCTGCCATTCCCTGAACGTACCATGTTCATTCCTACACCTGGGCCTTTGTACATGCTGTTCCTTCTACTTGAGATGCCCTTCTTCCTCCCTTCCTAATAAATGCTGGCTTATATTTTCAGAACTTAGTTTAAATATTCTTCTGTGAAGCTCTCTTTTGGAAGAATTGGTCAAATCTGTTACATGTTCCAATCCCTGACCCAAAACAGACTATGAAATTACTGAGAAAGAATGAATTAATTTTTTTTTTTAAAAAAGCTTTCTATATTATGAATGCTTAGCATAGCTCTAGGTACATAATAGCTGCTCAAATGTTGGTTGAATGACTGTATTACTGTTCTGGAATCTTAGGACAGTTGATTTTTAACAAATTAATGTACTATTATATTCCTTTTGGGAAACCAAGTTTTAGTACTTGAGACACATTATCTGGGTAGAGAATTTCAGTGAGGTTTCAACATTATGGTGACTAATATTTATAGGATTTTGTAGACATTATTACACTGGCAGCATGACTCAGTTCTACGGCGGGATGAATGGATTCAAAATGGTTAAAAAAGCTAATTTGAAAAAAGAAACTTGAAGACCAGCTTCAGTCTTCTTCGGAGTGAGCGTAGGGAGAGAGATTTTACCTACAAAGAAAGTATTCCTTTAGGCATTAAGGGCTTTAAATTGATCAGAGTTGATAAAGCATCTTGAAGTTGTGATTTAAAGTGTCAACTTTACTAATTAAATTGCTATCCTTTGAAACGCTGTATTAGACGAACATTCCATTCATTTGTTCAATTATTCATCAAATAATGACTGAGCGCCTACAACGTGCCAGGGAATGTGGCTAGGTGCTGGGAATAGATATGAGTGAACCAAACACAGTTGCTACTTTTAAGGAACTCAAGTGTAGTGGGGGAAACAGAAAATCGGCTCAGTTATTCACTACGGTAAGTACCATGGAGGAAGCACCATCTCAGCTTAGACCTGAAGGAAGACCAGGGAAAAGATGGAAAGAGCGTTGCAGGCAAAGGGACAAGAATATGTAGAGATGCGCAGGCAGCCTGAATGTCTAGGGCAACTGCAAGGAGGTGAGAGCTAGTGGAGCCTAGAGGATAGGGTATGGCGTGGAATGTGGCATGGGAGAAGTCACGGGGAAGGGAAAGAGACCACATCACAGACAGACTTAAAAGCCAAGTTCAGGATTTTGTGGACTAGGGAATCCATGGAAGTTTTTTTAAAAAAAACTTTTCTTGGGGCTGGCCCCGTGGCCGAGTGGTTAAGTTCGCGCGCTCCGCTGCAGGCGGCCCAGTGTTTCGTTAGTTCGAATCCTGGGCGCGGACATGGCACTGCTCATCAGACCACGCTGAGGCAGCGTCCCACATGCCACAACTAGAAGAACCCACAATGAAGAATACACAACTGTGTACCGGGGGGCTTTGGGGAGAAAAAGGAAAAAATAAAATCTTTAAAAAAAAAAAAAACTTTTCTTCTTTAGCATGGAAGTGTTTAACAGGAAATTAGCAGGAACAGATTTGTATCTTAAACTGATGTCTCCAGCTGCAGTGTGGGGAGACTGGACTGGATGGGGACACGATGAGAGGCAAGAGACCAGCATAGGGGTCACAACTTTAGGCAAAAAAAAACTCAAAAGCAAAATCACAAAAAACACAGTGGTTGAATTAGGAGACACACTGTGAAAGAGGGGACGGACTCCCGATATTTCAGAGTGAGAACAGGTGTTGGTGAGTGACGGCAGGTGAGTGGCAAGTAAAAGGAAGGAGTTAAAGCATGACGCCAGCATTTCTGAGGATAGTTGCGTGGATGGCGGTGGCCTTCAATGAGGTGTGGACGCAAGACAAGAGGCAGGTTCTGGGATGGAGGAGCAGCCAAATTCAATTTTGAGCACGCTGAGCTTGTAAAATCTGGTGGACACTTACTTGGAGAGGCTGGATAGGCAAAAGGCTTTGTTGGCAGTGTGGGAGCGAGCTGTCAGTATGTGGACAGTAACTGAGGTCTTGGGAGATGGAGAAATCACCCAGAGAGAGTTGTCCAAGGGGAAGACACAAAGTTGGAGCCTGGCCCCTTACGAACTCCCACATATAAGGGTAGGGCAGAGATAAGGAACAGCCAAAGGACGACGAGAAGCATGAGAGGCTGGAAGGGAACCAGGAGAGTCCTGAATTATGAAAGACAAGTGAAGAGAATATTGCACAGAGAACTGACATCAGTGGTCTAAATATTGTAGTTTTAAGAAAACAAAGTTGGTCAATGGCTTGAGTGATGATTGCTGACGATCTTGAACATTTTAGTGAGGTGGTGGGGTTAAAAGCCAACTGAAGTGCCCTGAAGAGTGACAAGAAATAAGGAAGTGAGACAGCAAGTGGGTTCAACTCTCAAATAGAGTGACTATGACGGGGAGAAAGATACACCAGGAGCCGGAGAAAGATGTAGAGTTGAGGAGATTTGTTTTAAACATGTAAGAGCATAAACAGTTTGAAGGCTAAGGCATGGAACCAGAAGACTACAAGCATTATCATTACTATCTATGCAATAAGAAAAAGCGATATAATATTTGAATGTGCTTAGAAGTGGAAAAGACTTTATTCAATAAATGGTACTGGGACAATGGTTAACTACTTGGGAGAAAACAAGGTTTGATCTACATCGTTTCATACATCAAAATAATACGACATAGATTAGAGAAAACGTAACATAAAAACCAATCCATGCAGAGTAAAAGAAAAATTTCGGTGACCATTTATCTGATTCCTCCATGGTGAAGTTCTTCATAAACATGAGAATGATTAAGAGAATTCCATTTACAACAACATTAAAAAATACCTAGGAATAAATTTAACAAAAGTGTAAGACTTGTACACTGAAAACTACAAAAACACTGTTGAAAGAAGTTAATGAACTCCTAAATAAAAAGAAAGACATCTCATGTTCCTAGAATGGAAGATTTAACATCGCTAAGATGGAAAGACACCTCAACTGATCTATAGATTCAACACATGCCTTGTCAAAATACCAGCTGCTTTTTTTTTTTGGTAGAAATCGACAAGTTGATTCCAAAATTCATACAGAAATGCAAGGGACTCTGAATAGCCAAAACAATTTTGAAAAAGAATAGTAGAAGGACTTACACTTCCCAATTTCAAAACTTACAACATTTAAGTAATCAAGACACTATGGTACTGCTATAAGGGTAGGCATATCGGTCCATGGAATAGAACTGAGAGTCCAGAAATGATCCTAACACTTGTGGACAACTGATTTTCATCAAGGGTACCAAGATAATTCAATGGGAGAAAGAAAAGATTTTTCAACAAACGTTGCTGGGAAAACTGGATACACTCATGCGAAAGAATGAAGTTGGACCCTAATTCACACTATATACTAAAATTTTTAACTTAAAAGTGAGCATAGATCTAAATAGGCGGGCTAAAACTATAAAACTCTTAGAACACGGGAGTAAATCTTCATGACTGTGGGTTAGGCAATGGTTTCTTAGACCACACCAAAAGTACATGTGACAAAAGAAAAAAACTGGACTTCATCAAAATTAAAAATTTTTGTGCTTCAAGGAACACTATGAAAAAAGTAAACAGACAATCCCCAGAATGGAAGAAAATATATGTAAATCATATATATATGTAAATCATGTTCCACTTAAAGACATTTCAGTCAATGATGAACCACATATACAATGGTGGTCCCATAAAATTAGTACCATATAGCCTAGGTGTGTAGTAGGCTATACCATCCAGGTTTGTGTATGGACAATCTATGATGTTTGCCCAACAACGAATTTGCATAATGACACATTTCTTAGGTATCCCTGTCGTTAAGTGACACATGACTGTATCTAATAACAGAAACTTGTGTCCAGAATATACAAAGAAATCTTACAACTCACCAACAAAAACACAACCCAATTTAAAATGAGGAAAGGATCTGAATAAACATACAAATGGTCAATAAAGCACATAACAGGGTGTTCAACACCATTAGTCATTAGAGAAATGCAAATCAAAACCACACTGAGATATCACTTCATACTCACTAGGATGTCTAAAATAAAAAAGACAGACAATAACATTTGTTGGTGAGGATATAGAGAAATTAGAAACCTCATGCACTGCTGGTGGGATTGTAAAATGGTACAGCAGCTTTGGAAAAGAGTTTGGTAGCTCCTCAAAATGTTAAACAGAGTCACCATCTGACCTAGCAATTCCACTTCTAGGTATATGCCCAAGAGAAAGGAAAAGATATATCCACACAAAACGTTGTATGTGAATGTTCATAGCATTATTCATAATAGTTCCAAAATGGAAACAATGCAAATATCCATCAACTATTGAATGGATAAACAAAATGTGGTATACCCATACAATGGAATATTAGTCAGCAATGAAAAAGAATAAAGTACTGATCTATGCTACAAGATGCATAAACCTTGAAAACACTGTTAAGTGAAAAAAAGACAAATACAAAAGGCCACATATTGTATGATCCTATTTATATAAAAAGTCCAGAACAGGCAAATCCATAGAGACAGAAAATAAATTAGTAGTTGCCAAGGGCAGGGAAAAGAAAGGAATGGAAAGTGACTGCTAATGGGTATAGGGTTTCTTTTTGGGGTCATGAAAATGTTCTAAAATTAGATAGTGGTGATGGTTGCACAACTTTGTGAATATACTAAGAATCACAGAATTGTATGCTTTAAAAGGGTGAATTTCCTGGTATGTGAATTATACCTCAATAAAGATGTTATAAAAAGTAGACTAAGAAATCAAAATGGGAAGAAGTCAATAGATGCGATTACTTGAGAAGTAAAAGATATGTTACATTAAAAACATGATAAACTATATGAACGGGAAAGATTTGCAACACACACCATATTTGATGGAATTAAAGATGCCACTGATTGTACCATTAATTTATAAGCTACTAAGAAAGAAAAAATCCCCAAGATGGGGAGCCTCCTGGAGGAGCCTCACGAAAGCTGGGACACCAAGGGCCACATCCTCCCTAAACCTACTAGGGGCTGGAAGGAAAAGTGGAAAATTCCTGTTTTTCAACCTTGGTACAGGGTGAAGGCAGGCAGAAAAATCTTCCCTGAAAATTTAAACCACAAGTTGGTATTCACACTGGCTTGCAGTTTGAATAAATATTATCTTATGGCTCATCTTAGCCAAAAAGAATCCTTAGAGAATTTAGTTTATAGTGGTCTCAATTGGAGAGTGATTTTAAGATACTACTGAGAAAGCAAAATGTAAAATAAAAGTTTTGCTTAGAGTGAAATAAAGTTGAAAAGGTACTGACACCTTTAATATGTAGTCTTCATATAAATCATTTGGAAGAGTAATAAACACCCAAAATAAAAGGGCAAATATTATGAAGCTCAATTCTCAAAGGAATTAGAAATGGGTAATAAAAATGAATAATGGTTGAACCTCACCAGTACTCAACAAATGCAAAATAAAACAGTCAGATAACATTTTTTACTTATCAGAGTAGCATAATTTTAGAAGAATAATGGCTAAGAGCTAGAAGAATATAGACTCTTGTGGAAGTCTACAACAACAATCTTCCTGTGAAGCTATGGGCATTTTCAGCCCATAGTACTCCTTCTTGGAATCTCTCCTAAAAATAATCATAAGTTTGGACACAACTTTATCTGAAATGATGTTCATAAAAACATTAGTTAGAAAAAGGAGAAGCAATATAAATGCCCAATACTGAAAGAATAAATAGATTACGGCACATCCATATAATTTTAACGTTGTATTGCAATTTTAAATGATGTCTTTGTAGAATACACAATGATATAGGAAGCTATTCATGTTATAATATTATGCAAAAAGTAGAGGACATATACATAGGATTGTACACCATTATGCTACCAGTTTCATACAAATACACAAAGCACAGAGATAAAGACTAGTCGGAAGTATATCAAATAGTAGTCGTGGATATCTCTGGGTTGTGGGATTTCAAGTACTTTTCGTTTTTTTCTTTGCATCTCTCTGTATTTTCTAAAATTTTTACATTGAAAGTGTTTTACTCTCAGAAAAACTAACTCAGATAGAGTCAAGACTTAAATTTAAGACCTGAAACCATAAAACTCCTAGGAGAAAACAGGGAAAAATTTCCTTGACATTGGTCTTAGCAATGATTTTTTGGATATGACACCAAAAACAAAAGCAACAAAAGCAAAAACAAACAAGTGGGACTCTATCGAACTCAAAAGCTTCTGCACAAAAGAAACAATCAACCAAATGAAGAGGCAACCTACTGAATGGGAGAAAATATTTGCAAACCATATATTCCTTAAGGGGTTTATATCCAAAAAATATAAGGAACTCCTACAACTCAATGACAAAAAACAATATGATTAAAAAATAGGCAAAGAACCTGAACAGACATTTTTCCAAAGAAGACATACAAATGGTCAACAGGTACAGGAAAAGATGCTCAACATCACTAATCATCAGGGAAATGCAAATCAAAACTACAATCAGGTATCACTTGACACCTGTCAGAATGCGTATTATCAAGTAGATAAGAGATAAATGTTGGTGAGGATGTGGAGAAAAGGGAACCCTTGTGCACTGTTAGTGGGAGTGTAAATTGGTGCAGCCACCATGGAAAACAGTATGGAGGTTCCTCAAAAAATTAAAAATAGAACTACCACATGATCTAGCAATCCCACTTCTGAGTACATATCAAAAGGAAATGAAATCACTACTTCAAAGAGATACCTGCATCCCCATGCTCACTGCAGCATTATTCACAATAGCCAAGGCACGGAAACTACCTAAGTGTCCCCTGATAGATGAATGGATAAGGATAAGGTGGTGTGTGGTATACACACACACACACACACACACACACAATGAAATATTATTTAGCCATTAAAAAAGGGAAATCCTGCCATTTGCAACAACATGGATGAACCTTGAGGGCATTATGCTAAGTGAAATAAGACCGATGGAGAAAGACGACTACTATACGATCTCACAGGTGGAATCTAAAAAAGTCGAATTCATAGAAACAGAGAGTAGAAGAGGGGTTACTGGGGGCTAGGGGCTGGGGGAAATGGGGAGATGTTGGTCAAAGGGTACAAACTTCCAGTTGTAAGATGAATAAGTTCTGGGGATCTAATGCTATACAACATGGTGACTATAGTTAACAATACTGTATTACATACTGGAAAGCGCTAAGAGAGTAGATCTTAAATGTTCTCACCACGCACACACACACACACACACACACAATATTTGTAATTACATTAGGTGATGGATGTGTTAAGTAACCTAACTGTGATAATCATTTCACAATATATACATGCATCAAATCAACACATTATACACCATGAACTTACGCAGTTATATGTCAATTATATCTCAATAAAGTTGGAAAAACTAAAATAAAAATCCTTAAAAAAAGAAAGTGTTTTACTTTCATTAACAGAAAACTTCAATAAATATTACAAGAAAAATTTGTCTCATATAAATATAAAATACAAACATTCTACTTTTTCAGGGTTTTTTTGTGTGGCTAACGTCATTTTTTGGGTGATGAAATTGGACCACAGAGTAGCTAAATGATAACATATGTAACAATAGGGTTATTTTCTCCTTTTCACAGTTTACTACATAAATAATACATATTTATTATAGAAAATCTAATAAATATTGATGTAAAGGAAAATAAAATCCCACATAATCTCCTGATTCAGAAGAACCATTGTTAGCTTGGGTTTTAGTTTCCTCTTATTTTTCTAGTTCCTCAAAGTTTAAAGTTAGGAATTGATTTGAGATCTTTCTTCTTTTTAAATGAAGGTGTTTACAACTATAAATTTCCCTCTGACCACTGCTTTCTCAGCATCCCATAAGTTTTTGGCACATGCCTTTTTGTTTTCACTCATCTCCAAGTTTTATCTAATTTTCCTGTGCTTTCTTCTTTGACCCATTGGTAGTTTAAGAGTGTGCTGTTAAATTTTCACATATTTGTGAATTTTTCAGTGTTCACTCTTCATTGATTCATTCCACTGTGATTGAAAAAGATGCTTTGTATGATTTCAGTCTTTTAAAATTTATTGAGACCTGTTTTGTGGCCTAACATATGGTCTATCCTGGAGAAAAACCACTCTTCACAGTTTCATATGTCCCATTAAAATTTGTCCTGCAACTAGGTATGCAAACCAATAACTATATATATATGTGAATAAATCTATAAGGACTAAACGTACCTTCAACACACCATTTTTATTGGTTGCATACTATTCCGTTATTTGATAGTATCATGATACGTCAATATCTTATATGGTTGGACATTTAGCAGTTTCCAATGTTTTTCACCACAAAATAGGACTCTAATGATTATGGCATCCATAAATACCTGACTGAGATATGTAACCATAATTACTAAGTGATTACTGTTACAGGGAGATAAAGAGCTCCAACTCTTCCAATAAAAATCTTGCAAAAATACACATAGTGAAGTCAGTGAGCAAGCGCTAAAAGTAAAAAACTTTCATAAGAATCTTACCTTGAATTTTCTTGAAAACTCTGGAATTCATAAACTTTAGAAATCTGTCTGCATAGAAGCTTGGTCTATGAACTGAAACAGTGTCCTGAAAAGACAAATCAAGAGTCATGGGTTTACCTCTCAGATATTTCATTTCGAGCTAGAAGAAAGATCCACTCAATTGGTTCTCTCTTGGCCAATGTCCTTAACTAGAGGGCATGGATGTCGAGAGCTGGAAAAGAGCAACACCCAGTGTCTCACAGGGCCCAGGAGTCAGGTTAGGGGAGGAGGGCAAAAGACTCAATCGGAGCAAAGATTCTAGACACTCAGAATGAAATAGAATATTAAAAGGGGCAGGGGAGAGACAGCAAAAAGACTCTGCTTTATCAATCAGAACAGTGGATCCTTATTCCACTGTGTGCCATGAGGCACACACACATCATTTTTACAGACAGGCAACCAGTGCCCTGAGTGTCATCAGGAAGGAAGGAGGACACTTTTAGTGATAACCAAAAATTGGGGGCATGAACAAGCAAAACAACACTAATGTGAGAGTGACACCTGGGTCAAAAAAAGAAGTGTGCTGGTTTCATCTCCCAGTAACAAGGTGCCTTGACACTGGGAAGATTCTAGCAGACAAGGTTGACTGATGACCCCTGTTATGCTGAATTATTATTAATTAGATACTATATTAGATACTATAAAGTGTCTACAGTGGGTTTGGAAGAAAAAACACGCCTTTGACCAGAGGTCTGGAGACCTGGTTCTGGTGTTAGTTCTGACTTTAAAAAGCTGTGTGATCCCGGAGAAGAGACAGTGTCTCGTTGCCTCAGTGTTTTCACCGATGAAACACGGTGTTACACGAGGCATAAGGTGATTCTGTAATCAGCATGTTATGAAGGACACACTACGGAAGACCCTCCTTAGCCACGTTACAATGGTCCTCTAGACTACCAGTGATGCTGTAGATGGGTGGGAGATTCCCCACTGGTTTGACATGCACTATCCCCAGTATCCTGGCAGCTCCTGTCTGAAGCGGACACATATTCACAGCAAGTACAGTAATTTAGAAATATCGTAGGATGCAAGATGATTAAGACTCAGCTCTTGCCTTCCAAGAGAAGTTAGATTATGGTTCTCTTCAGTATGAATAAACATTGTTTAAATAAGAGGCACATTAGAAAACAAACAAAAATAAGAATTATTGCTTACAATTTCACAAATACATAATCTGCACAGAGATTTTCCTAAAAAAAACCAACACCAAAAAACAGAAGATATGTTTTAACTAGAGAAAAGTAGGGGCCCCTTAGAAGCATCTGATCAATAGAACACTAGGCCATTCAGATCAGAAACCTTATCTGGTAACAGGGAATTGAAGTTGTCTCAGAAAACAGGAGGGGAACACAACAAAGTGTTTACTCTCTCTCCCTTCCATGTTCAAGGCATTACGTAGTCCCTAACTTTTCTTAGCAGGAAGGGAAAAAATTAACCACCATCTTGGCCTTTCATAGAAGGAATCTTTAATCTGAAAAATAAGCCTAAGTTTACTTCTTAGGAAAAAATTTGTGAACCTCTTGTTTAAAAGTGCATTTTGACAGAGGTCAATCCTTAGCCTGTGGACCAAATGCAGATCTTTTATCGCTGAAAGGTTATGACCGTTCCTCCGCAGAACTGAGAAAGTAGCATCTATAATTTACCCTCTTTCAAAGGAAAGCTTCTGCTAACATCTGAAAAAGACGTGTAAGCAAATCTTTGACCAATATATTCTTTGGAAGTGTCACTTCAAGTTGTTAATTGAGGGAGGCTGAGGCCAGTAAACGTTCTGTCAGCAGCAGGAGGTTTACGTCTAACATCTACATGGGAATGCGTGCATGCGCATGCGTGTGCATGTGTGTGTGTGTGTGTGTGTGTGTGTGGTAGACAGAGAGAGATAGAGATAGAGAGAGACAAAGAGAGACTGCCCTTTGTAACTGACTTTTTTCTTCTGTTATGCTGATTCTGGGTCCAAAAGACATCCCTCATAGCAGTCAGCATTAGTCATGTATAAATCTGTAACAAAAAAGTTTCTGCTTCCTACATGCTGTTATATGTAAGGCATGGCGTAGAACAATAATGTGCATTATTTTATTCAATCCTCACATCAGCCCTATGAGGCAGGTACTAGGAACTATTACTATACCCCCGGTACAAATGGGAAACCAGGCTGAGAGAGGTCAAATAACAAGCAATGTGTGCAGGTCACATGGCTAGTAAAGTAGTGATGAGGATTCAAACCCAGGGCTGTCTGCCGTCAAGTCTGGTTCAAACCCCTCTGTAGCTTGGTCTAATGAGAACTTTATTTCAGCTGTCCTCTGATCTTTCCAGCGCCTATCAAAAGAGTCTCCTCATTTTTCTCACCATCCTCTCATAACTTGGCTCTTCAGATGTCATGCAGAAACAAGACCTCATCTTGTTTTCCTGGCCTCTATCTAGCCACCAGGCTGGATGTTCTCTATTTGAATAGCTATTCAAGTTTATGCTGTCCTTGTTCTTAGATTGGAACCAATCTGCTAGGCTAAGATTCTAAGGTTATAAAGATCTATACTTCTTCGCCTCTTCAAATCTAGTGACACAGCTTCTCAGACACCCTCTGAAGTCTCTTAGAAATGAGAAATATATACAGCTTAACAAGGAACATAAGGCACTTACCCCATCATAAACCAGTGCTTTCCAGGAATGTTCTAACTTCTTCATTAATCTAAATATAGACAGAAAAATAAAAATTACAATGTAAAATCACACCCATTTGGTGAATTTTCCAAACCCTTTGTTGATTTATTTTGAAATAACAAAAAACTGTTTCCCCAAATTTCTTACCTATATGATTGCAGAATGTCAATAATGCCCATAAATAAAAGTAGTTTTTCTCCCTTATGGCTTTTAGCTGGAATACCTCCCATTCTGTTGATAGAGAAAAAGCAAAAATATTTTATAAGAAAAGGAAGTTAAAAGTCATTTCTAATAAATAGACTATAAGTGAAAGTAGACAATCTTTAAGAATTCTGGACTATCTCTCCATCATTTTTTTTTTTTTGGCCTCAGTTAAAGTCTCCCTGGAAATCCAAATGATGTACTTCCCACAAAGGAGTATAATACCCTAGTTGTCAACTGTGAAGAGTTGGATGGGAAGAAGCCAATTAAAAAATTATTCCTATTTTGAAACGATGAGCAAGAATTTTTAAAGTATTTTAAATATTGTTTTTTAAAAAAATGCAACACTTTTATATATTCACTGTGAGATTTTGAAATATAGAAAAGCACAAAGAAAAAATATATAAAGAATCCATTCCTAGGATGCAAAGACAAATACTATACTAAAATTTGGTACATCTTTCCAGTACATGTGTGTGTGTGTCTGTGTGTGCATGCGTGTGCATGTGCATATATTCACTAATCCACAAAAGTGATTATTTATGTTTCATAACCTGAATTTTTCACTCGCTAAATGATGAACATTTCCTCAACGTCAATGCTTATATGTTTTTTAATGGCTGTGTAGTATTTCACTATAGTGATATAGAATAATTTGTTTAATCGATTATTGGACATTTAGATGGATTTATAGGCCAGGACTAAAAAAATGTTTAATATGTATGAATTTCCTTTATAAAAGTGAAACATGTCCGTGATTTAGTCATTGTTGGAAAATCCTAGAAGGCAGTCACTTACACCCAAGGAAAATGGTTTCTTCCTGTCAGTCTCCCTGCTCAGCTAGTACACATGTGGTATAGCCAACTATTTCAATAATTTTCATTGGCTGTAATTGTTTCTGTTAGTCAATATGCACTTTATACACGCAAACTAATCCTGCAGTTACTATCACATCCGGTTGAGGCAAGAGACCACATCTGCCAGGGGGTAGGACTAGAACAACAGAATCTTCTTATGTAGATAAAAAGCTCTGAATTGCGAACCTAATTCCTATCATGTATTTGCTTGAATACGTGTTTATTCAAATTCAAAGTATATTCTCCCTGTTGTGGATGTTTTGAATATGTAGTAAATGGGGGTAAAAACATTTCCAGCCATTGTTAAAAAATGGAGCCATTTGAAAAAAGAAACCATGTGGATGAAAGAATAACCTGAAGAACTGGCACTCATCTAGTTATCCATAGATGTACAGAAATGAAGGCTGGCTTAATGCATTTTAGCACCAGGTAGGAATCTATTCCTAAAGAGCCACTATGAGGGGAACATGATTGTGTTTAATTACCCAATGATATCAGCTGCCAGAATCAAGAGGATGAAGCGGGCAGGTGGCTGCACTTACGTTTCCGGGTTCTCTGTGATGATCCCATCTCCAGATTTCCCTGGACCCTGGATAGATTCCATTGCTGTTGAGTAGAGGACCTTCTGCATCCCAGGCCGCTTAGCATCAGGCACATTTTGTGAGGTTTCCTCTTCTTTGTCTTTAAGGGAATGGTCCAAGATGTGGATTCCCAGCAAAAGGCTATAGTCCATGATCTTGAAGCTTTCCAGCACCTGAGTAAGCAAAAGAACCAGGAGGCCGGTCAACTCAAATGGCTTGTAAGTCTCATTTGCACAGAATCAGAGAGCTCTAGATTTGCAGACACGCTTCCTGCGTCCTTCCCAGAGGGTAGCTGATAGAGGAAAAGTCAAAATAAAAACATCTGAGGTTATTATTAGGTCATGTGCAGTAAGGATTACCACAATGGCTCCAAGATGATATTTTATGCAAATTTAATGTAAGCATATCTTTTCTTAACCCTCCATGACAGTTTCACTAATAGTATTTATTGAACACTTTCCAAGTGCTTAGTGGCTCACTTGGATTCAAGCCTCACAACTCTTTGAGCTAGGTACTATTGTTGTCCCTATATTATAGATGAACAAAATTGAGACACAGAGAGATAAAGCAATTTACTCCATATCACACAGCTTGTAAGTGGCATTGCTGGGATTTGAACCCAGGTAGTCAACTCCAGCATCCACGCCCTTAAGCACTGGAAGAGAGAAACCAACAAACCAATGATCTCTACAAGCTTGTACCTTCTTCAGCACAAAGACTCAGCTGGAATGTGTTTCTGTCTGGATTCTGTTCTCAAAATCTTAATCTTGTTGGAGTTCAGGGATCTCCTATTCAAAGTTGCTATTTTGTTCTCTGTAGCAAGTCTTTTTAAAAATTATGATCTTGACAGAGAACAGGGCTTAATGCTTAATTGTCGACTCATCAAACAGTAGGAAAGAGAAGGCATTAAAAGCAGCTGGATGTGGCCAGACAAAGAAGTTAGCGATACTCTGACAAGAAAATAACAGGAGATAAGGTCAAGATAAGAGGCAGTCGACATGGGTTCCCAGTGGAGGAGGGACTTTGACACTCAGGACCCTTCTTTGATGGAGGAGGAGTGCTTAAAAATGGGGTATTTTCCCCTATGATAAAGCTCTTTTCCTAGTAGTTTGTATATATTCTCCTCTACAACAGATATTTTAATGCCTGGCATTTCTCACACAAAGCTGCTCAGGAAATCAAAACAGCACAGCCCAGAAAGTAAGACAATCCTGCGTGGCAGACAGCTGCTTCTGAAACAACATGATAATCTGTTACTATACCCTAGTTAGGAAATGCCTTTGAGGATCAGAGTCTATAGATAATTGTTTCATCAGGGATTGAATATCCAGAATTTCGTATGCTTCTCATTCTCCCTGAGCCAACTGCTTTTTGATCAGACATTTATGATGTACTAAAGAGAGGTCAGGCCTGAGGATTCAAGTATCTGTGGCTGCCACTTCAATGGACGTCCTTTGACAGCAGGCTTTGGGAAGGACGGCATACGTAGCCTTTGAAAATATGTTTACACCCGTGTCTTATGCACATTTGCATAAGTGAGGAAAAGTGAGAGTGGGCTGCAGATAAGTATCAATTATTCCAGAGTGTTCATGTTCATCTTTCAACATACGAAGCTGAGTACTTCCAGAAAGGAGGCAGGCAAGAAAGGAGAGTGGAATTATTATTTAAGAAGGTTAGGCCATGGAACTTTCTACCTCAAGAGGTCAGAGAGTGGCTCGATAGCAACAGGGAGCCAGCTTCCCTAACCTAAGGAGTGAAGCCAAGATTGGAGGAGGAAGGAAGGGTGATACGAAAAGCTCCTCACCACTGACCCAATGCTCCAGCACCAGACCCACTGGTTGGTTCTCCATGGAGGTGTATCAACGCCTTACTTCCAACATGGAAGAAAACAAGATTTCAGTTCTGTGTCAGGGTCGCCACGGACCCAGCCTCTTAAAAGAAAACACTAACAGATACTGGATGCTTTCTTCAGACAGAAACAGAGATAGAAGGATCTCAGCCTTTCTAATTCTCTATCACACACAAAGGACGGCTTGGAAGTAGTGGCCACCAGCGAGCTTCATGAACCCGGCACAGTGATCTGCATCTGCAGATGCCAGTTTTCCTACTCACATTTACCTGTGCTAGTGCTTCCTTTCTTAGAGAGACTCTTAGCTGGGGACGTGCAGGATAGAGCACCGACTCCGTGACCTTAGGCAGGTCATATCACCTCCCGGTATCTCACTTTCCTTCTCAATAAAATGGTGACAATAATATTACCTGCTGCATAGGGAGCTCATGAAAATTAAATACAGTAATGCGGGTGAATTGCCTAGAACAATTCCTGGTGCAGAGAAAGTGCTCAATTACTTGCCAGCTATCATCATCGTGATTATAATTCATGGTGACTCATTGCTCACATGTGTGCGAGAGACTATAGGAGTCAGCTTGAAGTAACCACCTGTAGAGTTACACTTCTGAAAATAAAAATTCATAAAAAGCCAACAAAAATATGACTGCATTTCTAGCCTGCTTATCAGTGCCCTTTTGGCAAGTCCTGACTCCTTTAAAAGTTCTGGGTTGGTGGGTACCCAGTAGTATCGCTTGGATGTTCAACAGGAAAATGTTGGCTGCCACAGCAATTCTGGTCAATGGGCTATCAAATGATGGCCCCATGATCTGTCTGTGGGAACAGTCCCATTTCCACTGGGCAAAAATCACAGCCTTGTGCTCTGCACAGCCCAGACTACCCACTGGTAAATGTTCCCTCCAAACAGTGAAGTGGCTTCCAAAGCAAATTCTAATCAGACCCTGTGACAACGTTGTGACTGTTCCTAATGGGCATGGAGAGTGGTAAAGATTGAAAGGCACTCCTGGATACCATCATATTTAGTTCACATTTCTCTGCAAAGTTTCCACCAATTAATTCTGCTTGTTAAAAAGCTTTCTTTGTAAAACAATTTTTATTATATTTTTAATGCACTATTCAACCTAAACTGTTCCATTTGTAGATGCAAAGTCTTTTCCTGCTCAAGGACAGGCCAAGGAGAGCACATGCATTTCATAAGTGATAGGAGGTCAGGCTGTGGTCCAACTTTAACTGTTAGATAAAGTGAGAAACTATCTCAATGCTTTAAGTGGTCAAATATTAGTCCTTGTTTACTTAAAATAAAGCCAACAACCTCAAGAGAGAATAAACTAAGAAAAATCTACAAATAAATTTTAAAAAGAGATTCATTTTCTCTGTATTTTTAAATTGGATTGTCAGCATCCCTGAATGATGCTGGATTGTCCTCAGGAGCCTAGGCTCCTACTTTCAGAATGAAAGGCTTAAAAAAGATAAATTCTATTCCCATTGTATGGAAAGTTGAGCATGATAGTTGGAATGTGGGTTAGGGAAAGTCACCATCCATAAAAAAATGTCAAGGAAGGAAAAGATAAATATATAGGCATATATTTTAAACCAAATTCCAAAACTTCTGTCATGAAAAATTCTGGGAACAGATTTTAGTCACGTGCATTGCAGATCTGCATCAATTAGGAACAAAATAATTCGGCTATTCATATCCTCCCAGTTCTTTAAAGGAATCAATAAATCTGCTAAAATCTTAACATGTGTGAGCACTGAGAGTGTGCAACATTCTGCAACATGACAGACACCAATCAGTCTAGCCTGTCACTCGGGCGCACATTTTTTTCCAGAATGTCTGCCTGACCCGGCTGTTGCTGGTGGATCCTGTATCTGTGCATTTGCTATGCAAAACGCACGCTGCAATGCAAACACAGGTGCTTTTCTATCTAGCTGGGCAAGACTTCATTTCCCCACTTGTAAAAAAAGAAAGCAGGAATGATTCACAGACATATGTAAAACTGAAAGCAAGTAGGAATACCACAACGCTTTTTCCTGTCAAAGCCAGATTATTTTTTCTCTTCTCTCTCAAGGACTATATTTAGTCAATAATAATATTGGAATGTAGTAAAAAAGTCAATGTCAAAGCAGCTGGGACAATATCTTGAAGACAGGATCAAAACTATCTGTTCCTGAAATGAAAGCATATTCTGCAGGCTCGCATGGCCATGATGCATCAGGAAAGCACTTATTCCATACCCTTTCTGCAGATTTGGTGACCTAACCTGGGAGATAACCCAACTCAGAATGATAGGCACTGATACCCTCTCTTCGTGGCCAAGGGTCATAATGAGTGGCCAGTCCTCCTTTTCCTTTTCTATTTTCTCTCCATACTCCTTATCCCAGTGCACACTGTTTTCTGCCCCACTGCTAGAAGGAGATGGAGTGGCTGCATGGTGGTTATGACTCCATGCTCTGGCGCCAGGTGGCCTGGTTTAACTCACGGTTCCCCCATTTGTTTGTCCTTGGGCAGAGTATGTAACCTTTCTGGGCCCTGTACTCCTATCTGTAAAATAGAGATAATAGGGACACCTATCTCACAGAGTTACTAAGAAGATTGAGTTAATCCACATCAAGTCTTAGGACAGACAGTAACTGGCATACAGAAAGCACCCAATAAATGTTAGCTATTCTTACTGTTGTTGACACTCCTCCACCTGTAGAATCAGTCACTGCTTACCACCCCCCGGAATCTCCACCTGCCCTCAGCTACTGTGTCCTGCCTCCTCTTGGTTCTTTGCCTTCCTATTTGTTTTTCCTTCTGTGCCCTAAAGATGTTCACCAAAGTTCTCTCTTCAACTCTTTTCTTTCTTCCCAATAGTGACATTCATTAACTCTCCTTGTTAGGGAAAAGAAAATCGAGTGCCTAGTCTGCTCCAGATCATCAGAGGGAAGTAAAACAGACAAGAATGCTGTCTTCAAAGTTACACGAGCCTGGGGCCGGCCCCATGAGCGAGTGATTAAGTTGGCAAGTTGCGCTTCGGTGGCCCGGGGTTTCGCCGGTTCGGGTCCTGGGCGTGGACATGGCACCGCTCATCAGGTCACGTTGAGGCGGCGTGCCACATGCCACAACTAGAAGGACCCACAACTAGAATATACAACTATGTACGGGGGGAATTTGGGGAGAAAAAGCAGGGAAAAAAAAAAAGAATAAGGCCTGGAAGGAAAAATCAGGGTGCCGTGGAGATACCCCACATAATGGATACCTACTATTTCAATAGTGCGGGTAAGATATGATGACACTTGAAGGAGGTGGCAGCAGGGGAGCTTGCAGGAGATGTGGATAGATTCGAGAATCTCTTAGTGGTAGATTCCAACTATCATCCCTCTACAGACCATTCCTATAACATTACCTTTAGTCTGAACTCACTCCTAAGCTCCAGCCCTATCTATTTCCAATGGCCTTCTGGACATTTCTAAATTTCTATACACCGTCTTGCTGGAACCCTAAATTCTTACTTCCCCCAAAGCATTTCTTTCTCCTCACTTCTTTGATTTGAAACCATTCTAATGTGGATTTCAGGCTCCATGACTTCATTGATCTTGAGCTTCATGATTACAATGCGTGTGAAAAATCTTCAGCACTGAAAATATTGACTGTGATTAGGCACTCTATGTTGTCAGAAAAATAAAGATAAAAGTCTACAGTGTTTTCAAACCTACCCACACCAGAGGTATTTATACACACTGTGTCGAGGGCAAAAATCAAGCTGTAATTTACAGAGTCTTTTAATTTGCTGTTTAGTAGGCACACAACTAAATGGCAGATAAAAGGCAAGCTTGTTTTGCTATAAACTAGGTTGAGCTTGGAGTCTGGTAAGAAGATGACATTTCTTTTTAGGAAACCTTTGTAAGGAGCGCACATCACAAGCTGGGTCAACTGCAAAGACCCTTTAACCATCCAAGAATGCTTGGTGTTGGCCCTAAGATGGCGGCTCTGTGGGATACAGCAAAAGCGGTTCTAAGAGAGAAGTTTACAGCAATTCAGGCCTACTTCAAGAAAGAAGAAAAATCCCAAACAGATAATCTAAAAGCGCATCTAAAGGTACTGGAAAAAGAACAACAAACAAAGCCAAAAATCAGCAGAAGGAAGGAAATAATAAAAATCAGAGCAGAAATAAATGATACAGAGACTAAAAAAACAATAGAAAAAATGAATGAAACCAAGAGCTGGTTCTTTGAAAACAGAAACAAAACTGACAAACCCTTAGCTAGACTCACCAAGAAAAAAGAGGGAAAGCTCAAATAAAATCAGAAATGAAAGAGAAGAGATTACAATGGACACCTCAGAAATACAAAAGATAATAAGAGAATACTATGAAAAGCTAGATGCCAACAAATTGGATAATCTAGAAGAAATGGATGAATTCTTAGAAACACACAACCTTCCAAAACTGGACCAAGAAGAAGTAGAAAATTTGAATAGACCAATCAATCCCCAGTAAGGAGATTGAAACAGCAATCAAAAACCTCCCAAAAAATAAAAGTCCAGGACCAGATGTCTTCCCTGGTGAATTCTACCAAACATTCAAAGAAGACTTAATACCTATCCTTCTCAAACTCTTCCAAAAAATTGAAGAGGAGGGGAGGCTTCCTAACTCATTCCACGAAGCCAACATTATCTGATACTGAAACCAGACAAGGACAACACAAAAAAAGAAAATTACAGGCAAATATCACTGATGAACATCGATGCAAAAATCCTCAACAAAATACTAGCAAATTGACTACAACAATACATTAAAAAGATCATACATCATGATCAAGTGGGTTTCACTCCAGCGATGCAGGGATGGTTCTGCATCTGCTAATCTAGCAATGTGATACACCACATTAACAAAATGAAGAATAAAAATCACATGATCATCTCAATAGATGCAGAGACAGCATTTGACAAGATACAGCATCCATTTATGATAAAAACTCTAAAGAAAATGGGTATAGAAGGAAAATACCTCAACATAATAAAGGACATATATGACAAACCCACAGCAAATATCATTCTCAGTGGAGAGAAACTGAAAGCTATCCCTCTAAGAACAGGAACCAGACAAGGATGCCCACTGTCACCACTCTTATTTAACATAGTATTGGAAATCCTAGCCAGAGCAATCAGGCAAGAAAAATAAATAAAAGGGATCCACACTGGAAAAGAAGAAGTGAAACTGTTACTCTTTGTAGATGACATGATTTTATATCTAGAAAACCCTAAAGAATCCACTAAAAAACTTTTAGAAACAATAAAGGAATACAGTCAAGTCGTGGGATACAAAATCTACGTACAAAAATTAGCTGCATTTCAAACCACTAACAACGAAGTAGCAGAAAGAGAAATTAAGAATACAATACCCTTTACAATTGCAACAAAAAGAATAAAATACCTAGGAATAAACTTAACCAAAGAGGTGAAAGATCTGTACACTGAAAATTATAAAACATTGTTGAAAGAAATCAAAGACGACACAAAGAAATGGAAAGATATTCTGTGCTCTTGGATTGTAAGAATTAATGTCGTTAAAATGTCCACACTTCGTAAAGCAATCTATAGATTCAACGCAATCCCTATCAAAGTTCCAACAACATTTTTCACAGAAATAGAACAAAGAATCCTAAAATTCATATGGAACAACAAAAGACCCCGAATAGCCAAAGGATTCCTGAGAAAAAAGAACAAAGCTGGAGGTATCACACTCCCTGATTTCAAAATATACTACAAAGCCATTGTAACCAAAACAGCACGGTACTGGCACAAAAACAGACACACAGATCAATGGAACAGAATCGAGAGCCCAGAAGTAAACCCACACATTTATGGACAGCTAATATTCGACAAGGGAGCCAAGAGCATAGGATGGAGAAAGGAGAGTCTCTTCAATAAATGGTGTTGGGAAAATTGGACAGCCACATGCAAAAGAATGAAAGCAGACCATTCCCTTACACCATGCACGAAAATCAACTCAAAATGCATTATAGACCTGAATGTAAGACCCCAAATCATGAAACTTCTAGAAGAAAACATAGGCAGTATGCTCTTTGACATCGGTCTTAGCAGCATATTTTCAAGTACCATGTCTGACTGGGCAAGGGAAACAAAAGAAAAAATGAACAAATGGGACCACATCAAACTAAAAAGCTTCTGTGCAGCAAAGGAAACCATCAACAAAACGAAAAGACAACCTAACAACTAGGAGAAGATATTTGCAAACCATATATCAGATAAGGGGTTAATATCCAAAATATACAAAGAACTTACACAGTTCAACAATAAAAACCCAACAATACAATTAAAAAATGGGCAAAGGATCTGAACAGAGATTTCTCCAAAGAAGATATATGGATGGCCAACAGGCATATGAAAAGATGCTCAACATCATTAGCTATCAGGGAAATGCAAATCAAAACTACAGTGAGGTATCACCTCACTCCAGTCAGAATGGCTATAATTAACAAGACAGGAAACAACAAATGTTGGAGTGGATGTAGAGCGATGGGAACACTTGTTCACTGCTGGTGGGAGTGCAAACTGGTGCAGCCACTATGGAAAGCAGTATGGAGTATCCTCAGAAAATTAAGGATAGATCTACCATATGATCCAGCTGTCCCACTGCTGGCTATTTATCCAAAGAACTTGAAAACGCAAAGGCATAAAGATACTCGCACCCCTATGTTCACTGCAGCATTATACACAATAGCCAAGACTTGGAAGCAACCTAGGTGTCCATCAAGGGACGAATGGATAAAGAAGATGTGGTATTTATACATGATGGAATGTTACTCAGCCATAACAAATGATGACATTCAGTCATTTGTGACAACATGGATGGACCTTGAGGGTATTATGCTGAGTGAAATAAGTTAGAGGGAGAAAGTCAAATACCATATGATCTCACTCATAAGTAGAAGATAAAAACAACGACAAACAAACACATAGCATTGGAGATTGGACTGGTGGTTACCATAGGAGAAGGGGAAAGGGGGGAGGGCAAAAGGGGTGATTAGGCCCACATGTGAGGGGATGGACTATAATTAGTTTTTGGGTGGTGAACATGATGTAATCTACACAGAATTCGAAATATATTATGATGTAAATCCGAAAAAAAATTTAAAAAATAAATTAAAAAAAACTGGTACCCAACACCAGAAGATATTAAGAGCGGCAAAGACAATGCAAAGCAAGTAATCTGTAAATGATGCCTTATGCAAGACGGAGTTGTTGAAGCTGGGTACAGAGTACATGGGGGTTCACTGTAGTATTCCCTCTACTTTTGTATATGTTTGAACTTTTCAAAAGTAAAGTTTAATACACTGCTTTGAAATGCTTAGATGAAATGCATTTACGTATCTCTTCAGAGTAAACTGACCACTATCTCTGCTGATGACAGGCTAGAGATGGTACAAATAAAAATGAAAATTTGGGATCACAACTAAAGTGGTTAAAGCACAAAATTTGCTATGTTCTATACTTACCTCACCTAATTTTTTTTTTTTTTTTTGGTGAGGAAGATTAGCCCTGAGCTAACATCTGTTGCCAATCTTTCTCTTTTTACTTGAGGAAGATTGTCACTGAGATAACATCTGTGCCAACCTTCCTCCACTTTGTATGTGGGAGGCCACCACAGCATGGCTTGATGAGCAGTGCATAGGTCTGCACTCGAGATCCGAACCCATGAAACCCAGGCCACTGAAGCAGAGTGTGTGAAGCTAACCACTACACCACTGGGCCCACCCTCACCTCATCATTTTTTGATGGAAGATCTAAAGAATAACCAAATAAACAAAATGTGGAGCTGACAGGAAGATGAATAAGAGCCCTGAGTAATTTTTCCAACTGGCCTATAGTCTAGTCCTGAATAAAGAGTATTCAAATGATTGGCAAAAATACTTGTGTTAATTCAACAAGATAAGATAATTCAAAAGAGTATCCTGGAGATTATATGGAAATAGACATTCCTGGACACATTAGTTTAGGGAAAAATAAATCCAAGAGTATGCCATTCCTCCCAAAGTAGATCCTTTGGAGTACAGTTCCAGAATTACTTGCATGTACAAGTCTAGTTAAAGCTGACTGCTGCCTTTTAAATTTAATTTAATTTCCTCAATAAAGCTCCGAGTGTTCTTTGCTAATATAATAAAGAGGAAAAACAGGCTGTGACAAGCCAGACAATTTTTGCTGGCAAAGCAGACTGAAATAAATATCCAGTCCTTAGCTTACTTGTAGCAATAATGTGTTTTTCACTGTGTCTAATGCAATGATTTAGAATTCTGAGCTGTGATGGATTAACCTGTACCAATGCCATTTTTGCTCACTTAAAAAGCTTTAAATAATAGAAGTATACCTTATAGGTATTAGAAATAGCCATCTATCATTTTAAACGATTATATATGAATATATATATACACTATATTCATCAGCTTTTACATTGGATGAGTTTTGTAGACATGTTTCTACAAATACAGATGTCTCATTAAATTATTTAATAGACATATTTAAAAGTAATATGTTATATTAAAATTGCCAAGTCCTTCTGATTAGTATATATCTCCTAGTTGGCTCCACCATGATTTGCTTCATTGTGGCTTCGCTGGTGGGATGGCTGAGAGCCCAGGGGTTGGCCAGCTGCTCAATGAGACTCAGAGGCTACGCTTGGTCCAAGTTTCCACATCCACTTCAACGCATAAGGTGAAACTCCTGAATCTGCATCACTGTCTATTGTAATCCACCCCGTCTGGTAAACTGCCTCCCTGGGTAAAGAGCAAAAAGGATTCTCTCTTCCTCTCTCCACTTTAATGGACAAAGAGAGGGAAGAAGAATGGGAGAATCTGTCCATGATAAATAAGACCTTGATGGTTTGGACTTAAACTTTAAACTCTAAGCGTCTTAGTAGAGAGGACCATAGCCTATTCAGTTTTTGTACCTCCCACAGACTTAGCATGGAGCCTTACATAGCGCAAGAATTCAAAACTATTTGCTAAATGACATGTAGTTAATTCAGTAGGAAGGTAAGGCAGGATTTGTCAACTGAGATTCCTGTGGTGGTTTGAAGGCAGAGAAATCAAGCTGGTCCATGCCCTGAGATCATAAAAGGTTCCACAGGGCAGGAAGAATCTCTGGTCTGGGAAAATCACCACTGGTATTGAAAAGCCTACAATTTAAGAAGAACAGCAAGGATCTACCTATGGGGTGAGTTTTAAGAAGTGATAGAAAACCAAGAATATGAGAGGTGTCACTAGAAATGAATTCTTTGGGGTCTTGAGGTATTTTATTTTTAAAATAATAATAAATGTAAGTGGTCAAAATTAAAGAAAGTATATGAAAGTGGCTCAATGCCAGATAGCACAAGGCCACATCCCACATAGCTTGAGGGTCATGGTTTGAGGTGGAAATAGAATATAGTAAGGGAGGGGCCTGTGGCAATGTTCTTGTGTCCATGTGTTACCATGTGATCAAGACCCTACATTTCCAAGGGTGTTTACCTAAAAAGATGGAGTGATAAAAGAGAGACAATTTATACCAGCCTTGAGAAGGAATTCAACTTTGAATAAGGAGAATATTTAAATTGAGAGGCAACTGTTTAAACCAGAAGAGAGTGAAATTGGTAAGTTCAAGTTTGGGGAAGTGGATTTTAGTAAGCAAGATTAGTTGTGGAAAATTAAGAAACTATCTTCCCTACACAGCTGAGTACAGAGAAATTAAATTTGCAACCTGGAATCAGTGCTTTCTCTGTTCCTTTAAAATTAGGTCATTGACATTTTTTCTGAAATTGCTAATAACTTAGAAAAAAGTTGGATAGCTCTTTTAGAAAGAGGATGGCAAATCTTCACCTCCAGAGAACATATGTCATCATCTGCAGCCAGATTACCAGGTGCTTGTGAAAATGTAGCAAATGCTGAGTTGCGTCTGGAACAGTTTGGAACAGCTGGACCTAGCTGAATCCAGGCAAAGTTTACAAATGAGGTCTTCGTGTGGAGAAACGAAGAGAAGTTAACGAGATGTGAACACCAGCCGGGCTCTCATTCAGGCTGGATGAGGATATTGTAAATAAACATTAGGTTTTAACTTCCCTGCATCTCTAATTGCTATGGACAACTGATGCTATCCAGTGGACTACTTATCCCTTTTTAAAAACTTTTTTGAAGTATACATGTAGAAAAGTGCACAGATGTATTCTTTTTAATAAAAAGTTGAAATTTAATATATACATTCATTAATAACAGGTTGTTCTTAGCCATCACTCTTATGAGGGGAGCAGAAATTCCTCCATGAAGATTTCCTTCCTCAGCTACAGAGGTGCAGAATTTCAGGGGACAAAAGTGAGGAGAGAAGAGTCACACTTGCTTGACCAAAATACTAAATTTAAAAATGTCTTTGAAGGGTTAACACTGGTGACATCAAAGGGAAATTTACTTGCAGAGGAAGGGGGAAATATAAAAAATGCTGACTGATTCTGACAGGGAAGAAGAGCCATTTTTGTGAGCGAAAGCTTCTCAGAAGCCAGTATGTGCTGATCTTTTTGGAAAGAACTAGAACCAGTATGTGGCCAAAGAAATACCTTGCCTTTCACAAGGCAGTCACACAGGCCCCATTCCTACAGCACTGTGGGACTCAGTAAATGGACACTAGGTGTGGAATGAATAAAATAAAGCCCTGTTAAAATCAAACCAATTTTCCTCTTCAAAAATGTTCCCAGTTGCCTACGTTGAAAGCTTCTGGGAGGAACATAAGACCATGTTTGACAAATGCACAGCAAGCTAGGTAACATACCACAGGGCATGTTTCTGAACCATTTCCTAAATTTTGTAGCATTTTTCCAGACCCTAGAAACTCTCAAATACTCCTTAAGCCTCTGTAACTCAGTTCCCTCACCAGATTCCAGAAGTTTCTTCTAAGCTATGGAGGCTTACGTCCATTTTGTAAGTTGCTAGGGTTTGCCACTCTTCTGTCTCCTTTGGTCTGGGTATTTACAACCCTGCGCTATTTCACATGGTGACCTGTGTGTGACTGACACCAGCATCCATAACTGGATCCGCACTAGCCAACCTCAAAGCTTTTCCAGGCACATCTTCAAAGCCAAGGTTGCTACCATTATGCCCCCTGTTGTCACTTCCCCTTCCTGTTACAGCTCTCTTCTCTGGTTTCCCAGGATTTCCAATAGTGAAGAGGCTATGGCCTATGGGGACATTTTCTTCCCTTTTCTCCCTCCACTCAGGTACTTTGTGAGTCCTTCCATTTGGGACCTACATTGATCTTACCTCTAGACTTTAGGTCATCCACAAAATCAAAACAGGTAGATTCTTTTCACACAAAAGCAGGGAACCCTCATATACTAGATCTAGCATCATTCTATTTCATAAATCCAAAGACTTTAGCTTCCATTAAGCTGAATTATTGCATATTTATATTTCTGTGTGATAAGTTATTTAAAATGAAAGCTAGCTAGGCAGATAACAACTACCACCTCAGGAAATATTTGAATTTCCTAATCTCTAGGTAATATTTCTTTTAGAAAGAAAAGAAAAAGGAGTTTACTTTTTAGGGCCGAAGAAGATATTTTCAGTATTCTATTTCCATTCGTTCTGTAGAAATTTTTATAATACTCCATTTGGTTTGAAGTGAGGGATTAAAAAAACAACTACTGGCTCAATAATCCTTCAGTTTCCGTAGTTAATGAGAATTCTCAAAAGCTGCTCACACAGGAGTCAATGGCATACATTTAGTCCCCAATCTCCCTTTCCACAAGATTCGAAAAACAATCACCTCCACTGTAACCATCACATTTCTCAGAAAGAAGTTTTACCTTTAATAGGATTTTATGCGCACACATGTCGGTAACAGGTGGCAAGTGTCAATGGACTTGATTATGCTTTTCATTAAACTTTCAAAATTAAATGTTCAGATTACTAATTTTACTTTGTGTCCCTCAGTCACTTGGCACTATTTTCTTCTTTCCCTCCTTTCTCAAAGTAGGTTGCAAGGTTTTACTAACTCATTGCTCTGTCAAACCAAGTTCTCTACTTTGATAGAGTCCTTTCCTAACGGCACCTTCTCCAAGAGCTCCTTGTCAGGGTTAGAAAAGCAGTCAGTGGGCACTTCCAGCCCATCCTGTCTGTATCTGTCTATGTTAAGACTTAACACTTTCATTTCAGAGGTTTTCCCTGATTACACTTGCAAACCCCTTAAGGAGAGTGTACTGATGAAAGAACCTGGGCTCTGGAGTCACAGAGGCCTGGGTATAAATCCTGGATCCAGCACTGTAAGCTCTGCAGACCCTGTAAAGCTTAACCTCTCCCGAGTCTCCATTTTGCAGAGTTGTTGTGAAGACTAATGAGAAAATCTATCTATAATGTCAAGTACTGCCTGGCTCAGCGAAAGTCCACAGAAATGTTAACTGAATCAACCTACGGATGAACTGAGCCTTGGAAATGTGTCTTTTCCGTCCATGAAATCATGTATTAAGAACTGTATGGTATATATGTATTTTATGACTATTTATTATGTATAATGCATGCTAAATATTAAGCTACTTTGATATCTCTAGGCTATATCTAATATGGAACCCTCCCTCCACCCAAAACTGGAATAGCTGGTTTTGAAATACTGAGAATTACCTGTCTGGCTCAAATTGAGGTATCTGTTACTGAGTAGAAAGTCAGGCATAAACAACATAGAAGAGTGTTTTGATTTTTGTAGCTACCCTGAAACTCTCTTGTACTGACTATCTTGTCCTTCTGTTACTGCCATGAGGAGCTCCTCTCCATCACCCTCCTGCATTAGAGCTGAACTGCAACAACTGGCAAAAGCCTGGACAAACATCAGCCTCTTTCCAGGACGGATGAACAGCTGTGTTGTACAGACAGTCTTAAATGGGGACACCAGTCAGCACCTAAATAAACAACTGAGTAGACTAAGAGGTCAACACAGTTGCAATTTACCAATTTACTGTCATTAACAGACAGTGGCCAAGTGAGCAATATAAATGTACTTCAGACAACTATCCACAACGTTGATGTGATGATTTGCTCTGACTCTATTTCATACCAAACCGTGCCTAGTATGGTAGTGTTCTGTGCTTTGGAGGGTAGGAAAATGAAGTCACATAGTTCCTGTTTTCCTGGAGGGCAGACTTTAGAAGGCAAACATTAAATATGTATCCAAGTAATTACAATATAATATATAAATACCAATGGCTATAAAGTAGAATTAGATGAAGGGCTGTGAGTATTTAAAGTCTCATAGAAACGCTTATTATTAGAAGCACACATGGTGAAGTCCTATGCCTTAGGCCTCCTTCTTAGGAATCCCTATCAATCACATTAAGTCCCACAGACACATAATCAGCCATTAGACTTAACTATGTTTTTCTGTTTCATTTTTCACCACTGTTTCATATACCCCCATACTAATTCTTTATTGGATTTATCTTTTGTTCTGCTGGAGTATATACTCAAGTAATTTTTTAACAAGAGACTTAAATATACACCTCTCAGAATGGCTAAAATAAAATAGTGACAAAAGCAAATGCTGGTGAAGATGAGAAGAAGCTAGATCACTCACACATTTCTGGTGGGAATGTAAAATGGCACAGCCATTCCAGAAAAGAGTATGGTTGTTTCATACAAAACCGAACGTGTGCTTACCACATGGCATAGCAATTGCAATCGGCATTTATACTAGAGAAATGAAAACTATGCTTATGCAAAAACCTGAATGCAAATGTTCACAGCAGCCTTATTTGTATAGCCAAAAACTAGAAAAAATCCACATGTTCTTCAGTGGGTGAATGGCTACACTGTGGTACATCCCTACCATGAAATATCACTCAGCAATAAAAAGGGGCAGACTATTGATACACGCAATAACTCGGATGCACCTCCAGGGTATTATGCCGTGTGAAAAAAGCCAGTCTCAGAGGTCACATACTGTATGATTCCATCTATATGGAGTTCCTAAAATGACAAAATTATAGAGATGGAAAACAGATTGGTGGTTATGAGGGATTAGGGAGAGGTCTTGAGGGAGGGAGGTGGCTGTGGCTATATATAAAAGCGTAGCTTGAGGGATCTTTGTGGAGGAACTGTTCTGTATCTGACTGTGGTGGTGGTTGCATAAATCTACATGTGTATAAAGTTGTAGAGAAGTATACACATGTGCACGCATGAGTGCACACACAAATGAGTGCATGTAAAACTGACGAAATCTGAAAAGAGTCAGTGGATTGTACCAATGTCATTTTCCTGGTTGCAAAGGTTATACAAGATGTATGACCTTTCCTGTACAAAGGTCATACAAGATGTCACCAGTAGGGAAACCAGGTGAAGGATATATGAGATCTCTCTGTATTATTTCTTCCAACTGCATGTGAATCTATAATCATCTCAAAGTAACATTCATAGAAGAGAACTTGTAGGTAGAAAACTTTTTAAAGTTCTTGCATACATGACGATGTCTTTATTTCTATTCTCACAAGGAAATCTGGCTTGGCTAGGCATAGACATCTATGTCCCAAATCATTTTCTCTCAGGATAGAGTGTGGAAGGCATTGTTCCACTGTTTCACAGAACTCTGTGATTCTCTCCAGCTCAAACAATCTTTGATTCTATGAATGGCTTTAATTTATTTATTTGTTCACCAACTTTACCTTAGCTTTATGTTTATATTGCAATGGTATCAAAGTAACTATTACAGATTGCAAAACTCACAATTTAAAACAATGGAACAAATCAAATATATCATGGGATTACAGGGTTTATAAAACATAATTTGAAAGACAGTGAATTTATCTATAACTATTTGGTAGGCAATCTTTCAAGGTATGGTACAGAGATTGGAGCCGATGATACCCCTATCCCGTGCTCAGGTTTTAGCTGAAGTCTAAAAACAAAATCCAATTCCTTACCAAGAAAGCAAATAGCTTAAACGTAAGCATTGTCATCAGGAAGAGCTGTACGTCTTTTCTCTAGTAAGTCTAAAGCACTTTTTGCTCTTTAATGATAACTGGGAAGGCAAACAATATTAAAAGAAAAGAACTGTCAAAACTAAATGCAAAAAAATTAATGCTAAATGAAATTACAGCTGAGGGGTAAACACTAGTCATAATGCTACATTAAGTATTCTAGAAAAGAACTCACATTGTAACCCATACAAACATGCCCATAGCTGAGAGGAAACTGATCTACAAATTTAGATCTTGCCAAACATAGTTAGAAAGGAAGATCCTAGTTTCCACATCAAAAAGTCTCAGTATTCTTAAGACTGGTTTCATTAAATTCTGAGGACCTATTAATATTTATGGTGACAGACATTTGTGTGAAAAAAAGAAAATTGGTTCCACACTATTTAAAAATTAATAACTTTGCTGCTCAACAAAAAATGATAATAAATGTAAAATAAGTCATTTAGGTCATTAATTATCCAGACTGTCTGATATGACTCCCACTTGAAGGAATAAGAAATATTTGGATTATAAACACAAGTTCTCACTAATATGCTTTGTGTCAATGTCATTTTCCCAGGGTTATCAATAAATATTGCAGGATGAAATAATTTGTCAAATTAATTAAATGACATGGGACTCTTTAGATAGATAAGTTATGTCAGAGAAGAAACAATTATAGCAAGTCAAAAATGAATATGAAAATAGTTCCTGTTTTTCCAAAATTAATACATAAATTTCCAATTCAAAAGAGTTTTTATCATAATCTTGAAACATGTACTAAGTGCATGCAATAAGCAGGTGTTGTAGGTGTAGACAGATAGAAGGACTGAGCTTTGGCTTTGGGATATTTACAGTCTAGCTGAGGAGACAGTAAATATACCCAAAGGAGACAGGGGTCAGCACTGAATAAAATAAAGTCTAATGACTATTTACAACATTGCTTCTTATGGAAAAATAACTGAAATATAATACACTTCTGTTACACAAATGATGTATAATATGGAGACAATAGTACAGTTTTTCAAATAATCCCAAGTGATTCAAAATGGAGATCATCTGCTTTATGGAATTCTCAATGCCATGTTTGGCAGGCATTGTAACCATACTGGATACTTCCTCCAAAATAGGCAGAACCTAAAAAACAGCTGGCTACATAAAAGTCACTAAAGATAGATCTTCTTGGAAGTGCACCTAAACCTGTCTCTCTTTATTATCAGATAGTTTACTGCATTTATTCCTTTGTTCAAATGCATATTTCAATAAACATTTACTAAGCACCAGGCCATGCAGATTGAAAACAGATTATGGTTTGATCCTCAGGCTTAAGGACCTACATGTGAATAAGTGAAATAGTGTGTTAAATCTCACTAAAGAGGTAAACCCAGGATGTCTGGGGACCCACAGCATGGTGGGCTTCAGGGAAGTGATGCCTGGGTAGTCCTGAGATGAGCAGATGAGGGCCAGGGGGAGAAGAGTGAAGAAGAATGACCCAGCAGAGTGAGGCACGCATGAAAAGACCAAAACCTTTAGACAATGTGTCCAGTAGAGCAGAATGGCTGGAGAAGGGAGCAAGAAGCTGAAGAAGGAAGCTGAAGGAGCATCTGGAGAAGGTGACAGGGCCCAGATCAGGAAGGATCTGACTGTTCCAAGCTAGGAACTATGGGCTGTGGCCCAAAGGCAGTGGGGAACCTCAGCTAGAGGATCATTAGGAGGTGGTGGTCTTGTGATCTGAGGATCACTTTGGCAGTTGCAGATGTGTTGGAAGGCAATGATACCGAAAACTACTTAAGAGGCTACCGCAAAACTCCAGGTGATGAATAATCAGGGTCTCAATCAAGTCCATGGCCATGCATATGGAGAGGAGAGGGCAGATCCAAGAGTTATTTAGGAGGCAGACTGGATGGGACACGGGGATTTACTGAGTGTGGAGAAAGAGAAGAAGAAAGAAGGAAGGAAAGGGTAGCTTCAGGGTACTGATGTAGGTAACTGGCTGCATGATGACCATGTTCCCCAGGCCAGGGACAACCGGATGAGGAGTGGCCTTGGGGTTAGATGATGGACTACCTGGGAAGAGCAGTTTTCAAACAGAACATGCATCTCAGCTTGTTTGTCACATGGGGACCACCATAGGGCGTGGTTTGAGTCAATCCTACTTCCTGTTTTTGATAGCAAGTGACCTGTGATGTCCTGGCAGTACTTCTTCCTTGCCGTCACAACTCTTTCCCTGGGCCAAGTTCACTTACAGGTGTAGATGGCTGTCACAGCAGGTAGAGGATGAGGCCAAAGGAGAGGAAATGCTCTGAGAAAGGGAACCCAATTATTTACATGTCCATTTTCCCCAGACACGGCTGACAGGGAACAGCAATGTAGGGGTCAGAGAGAACCCAAGATCTGGATCCCTGCTTTTGGAAAGAGCCCTTTGTCTGAATCCCTTGGCGAAGTGGGCTCAGCAGGATTGAAGAATAAAGTGAGTCCAGTTTTCTAGAAGAGTTCTGAGTGGTGACTATGCTATGTGGAGGAGTTAGGGATGGACCATCATAGGCGGCAGGCTTATAGACAAGGGCCCAAGGCCACGCTGAGGAAGCCAGGACAGGGATGTGGGGGAAGATGGCATTTGTCAAGAGGGCTCCTTGTGGGATGAGGCGGTTCAGGGCATTTCAGATGCTGAGCCCAGAAGCAGCAGCTCTGACTGGGAATCAGGGAAGTAGTCTGTGGGGAGCAGGCAACAACGTTCAGAGGTCAAGCTGGGTCATAAGTCATGCAGGTGTCTTCTGGCCAGCAGTTATGCAAGAGCAATGGAACCCTGGGGCCCGAGATGTCAGGCAAAAATATGAAAGAAGAGCAGGGCAGGAAGCAAGAGCAGGTCAGCAAGAGGTCAGGAGGCTTACGGTACTGCCTGGGAATGACAGAAAAGCTGGGGTCCAAAGGTCTGGAATTCTCAGATTTGCTACTTCTAAGCCCTTAAGAGGTCCCTGGCACCACCAGAAAGGGTCTTTGACATTATTTGGCTCCTGACTGCTTTCCTCTCCCACCTTACATGCTCTCCCTTACTATTAACTGCTGCACCACCAAACAACTCTAGTTCTTGGAACACGTCATGCTTTTTCATGCCTAGCTTATATTGTTTTCTCTTCCTCAAAATACACTTCTACTGCTTTGCCTACCTGGAGAACTCTTCTCTCTCAAAACCAAGGTATGCTGTCAGCTACTCTGATCCTGCCCAGGTCTGAGAACATTGTCATAGTACTTAATACACTGTCTGGCAATTGATTAAAAATGGAGGTCATTCACCTTATGCTGGCACATAGTAGGCCTGCAATATATATCTGATAAGTGAGTGAAAGGATGTATCCTAATATGGGTCTAGTTCACCTTTCTCTGGCTGGGCGCTGACACAGTAATGCAGTCCCGACTGGTTTGTTTCTACAGCCTTAGCAGTACTGCCTCACTTAGAGGAATGTTAACAGCAAAGAATCCCAATCATCTGGCGCTGGCACAAGCCCTGGGGTGACCTCACGTCCTCCCTGGATCTCCCAGCACCTCAGCTAGCACTAAAGCTCAGTTCTGCAAGTGAGGGAGATGTCAAGGCAAGAGATGCTCCTGGCAATGTCAAGCAGACACTCCATTCCAGCCATCCAGGGTGTTGGCCCTTCAGAGGACGGCCTGAAGAAAGAGAGATGACTACTGCACGGCTCCAGGAAGGGGGTTCTTAGCCTGGGGTGGGGAGGTGTCAGGGGACGATGGGCTCTAAGATATTCATGAACTGTTGTGTGGATAGACATTTTTCTGGGGAGATGGCTCCCAGCTTTCATCAGTTTTGCAAAGAGGTCCATGACTATTAATTATTAAGACCTATCATTCCAGAAACGTGCCTTCTTCAAGGCAGCTCTGCTCACAGAACCAGCTGCTGACTCCAGATCACAGACGCCTTGGTCACAGTCGAGGCAGATCATGGAAGAGACTCAGGTTCCCCCACAGCGAGGCATGTACACACTCCCTCCCACCCTGAGAAAAGACTTTCTGAAGATAAACATTGTGCGTAATTTAAGGAAGTTCTGAGATCTGCATCTTGTACAAGATCAAATGCAATCAGTGAGAGGGAGTCAGCCTTAGAATACCTCGCCATTGACCTTCCTTAGGACAACAAATCTTCCAAATAATGAAAAATAAAAAGGCAAATCTCCAGGGTCTCATTCCTGATGAAGAGTCATGTTTGACCTCGTTCTATCAGTAATGGGCTCAGGAAATACTAATAAACAGACAAATCCTGTGCAACGACTCCTTTACATTTGACCTTTCCTTTTTTTCTGGCGTAGAAGCCTGTGGTTTTGGAAGACAGCAGGAAAAAGGCTTTCCATATTAAAGAGGCAAGACGTGCACGCGCGCACACACAAAAAGAAAGCAAATCTAAAACTGGAGAGGCTTGTACTAAACTCTGGGGAATCGAGAGTTACTTTTCACCCACATCCTGTAAGGGCAGAAAAAGCACCGGAAAAGGTTTCTACTAAAATATGTGTGTTTTGTTTTTTCTTTTTTAAAGAAAAACATGAATCACTCATATCCACTCTGATATCTGAACAGCTCAGCTGGACACTTTTTTGTTTGCTTGGTTCCCACTGTTCTTCCCCCGACTTCTGAAAAGATAATTTTAAAAAGTGCTTACAGTAAATCTTTAAATTTCCATTGTTAAGAGCATGTAGTTTGTACCCAAACAGGTGTGGGCTCTGCCATTGACGTGCTAAGTAATGCTGGACAGGTTCCTTAACCTCTTTCAGAGCCTAATTATTGATCAATTAAAATGTGAGTATGAATAATACTGACTTCAAATGGTTGCTGAGAGAATTAAATGAAACGATGCATTAAAAAAATCATAGACTATACCATGTCTACTGAGGCAAGGGAAACAAAAGAAAAACAAACAAATGGGACTACATCAGACTAAAGAGCTTTTGCAAGGCAAAGGAGACCATGAACAAAACGAAAAGACAACCCATCAACTGGGAGAAAATATTTGCAAATCATATCTGACAAGGGTTAATTTCCAAAATACATAAAGAACTCGTACAACTCAAAAACAAAAAAACCCAAACAACTCGATCAAAAGGTGGGCAGAGGATATGAACAGAAATTTTTCCAAAGAAGATATACAGATGGCCAATAGGTACATGAAAGATGTTCAACATCACTAATCATTAGGGAAATGCAAATCAAAACTATAATGAGATACCACCTTACAACCATCAGAACGGCTATAACGAACAAGGCCAAAAATAACAAATACTGTAGAGGATGTGGAGAAAAGTGAACCCTCATACACTGCTGGTGGGAATGTGACCTGGTGCAGCTGTTATGGAAAACAGTATGGAGATTTCTCAAAAAATTAAAAATAGAAACACCATATGATCCAGCTATTCCACTACTGGGTATTTATCCAAAGAACCTGAGATCAACAATTCAAAGAGATCTATGCACTCCTATGTTCACTGCAGCATTATTCACAATAGCCAAGACATGGAAGAAACCCAAATGCCCATCAACAGATGAATGGATAAAGAAGATATGGTGTATATATATATACAATGGAATACTACTCTGTCATAAAAAAGACGAAACCATCTGATTTGCAACAACATGGACGGCCCTTGAGGGTATTATGTTAAGTGAAATAAGCCAGACCAAGAAAGTGATTTCACTCAAATGTGGAAGATAAACAAATACATGGATAAGCAGAACTGATTAGTGGTTACCAGACGGGAAGAGGGTGGAGGGGAGGGTGAAAGGGGTAAAGGGGCACATATATACGGTGACGGATAAAAATTAGACTGTTGGTGGTGAGCACAATGCAGTCTATACAGAAACTGACATATAATGATGTACACCTGAAATTACACAATGTTATAAGTCAATATGACCTCAATAAAATAATTTTTTAAAAAATCGTAGACTAGCCTAGCATACTCTAAGCACCCGATAAATGATAGCCAAAGAATAGGAGCTGTGGAGTTATATCTCTATCAATAAAACAAAAGATTTCAAGGACACACCCTTGTGCATTCTCATACACGTTATAATATGTAGAAAGAAAGACCCATAAATAGTAGGACTGCTTCTCAGTGAGGATTCCTCACTTTATAGGTCACATGGGGCAGTTATACTGCCTTCCTCACCTTCAGGTGAGCTTGAGTCTGGCACAGAAGGGACCCCCTCCCCTGAAGCAGCACAGGTCATCTGTCCAGGCCCACAGAAGGCCCAGGAAGCCACAGCCTGGAAGGCATACCTCGTATTTCCCAGTGACCAGGCCCTGTGAGTCCTATCTGCTCTTCCAGAAAGCCCTCGTCAGGCCAGGGCCCAACCCTGCACCATCATGCCTTCTGCCCACCTCTACTATGCCCAACTTAGCTGAGAATCTAGACGGTTCTCCCAAGTTCATCTGGGACAGGAAATGATATTTCTGAGAATTGTTACTCAAATGATCATCATCCTTCAGAAGCCATGAGAGTTGCATTTTTATCTTTTTCTCCAAAAGAACTTTTACCTATTTTCTGTAAATTCACCAATTCAGAAAAATCTTTCCCAGGTTTTGGCTTTCCTTTTGTTTTTTCTAAGTACTGCAGGCTGGGGGACTTCGAACTAGGAATTCTTCCTTACTTTTGACAATCACTCTGGCTAAGTTTGTAGTAATGGTCTTTGCTCCAACTGTCGAGCCTCACTCCTCATCGCCTCTTACTCAGATCACATAAGACAATTCCAGCAACGGTACTGCTTACCTCCTGGTGCCGCATCCACACCGAATATCCAGGGATCCACTTATCAATTCCTCCAAGCGCATTTTCTCTAAACTTCTCTCCCTGGTCGGAATCTTACCTCTTCCAAGATTTGTATATGGTTTTTCTTGCAAATTACTGCATTAAACCTAAATTTCTTTCCCCTCCAGTTTAACTACCTTTCCCACAGAAGGTGAAAAGAAAAAAAAATTCTTGTTTCATTTTATGAAAGAAAGCTGACTTAACTTATTAGTAAAATCAACAGAGACTCCAGACAATTCCTGTATCATCCAACAATTCCTTCAGCATCAAGGAAGCAAGGATCAGCACCAGGACTGGGAACAATGGGATTCTCCCTGTCCATGTTGGACATTCCTTACAAAGGTTACATTATCACAGATGACTTTTCAAAGGAAATCAAGCAACAACACTTCCTTACCCGGCAGTCTCTCTGAAGTGTTTTCATGAGTGCATTGTATGTCTCAGTATCAAAATACAGCCCTTCGTGCATGTCTTGCAGGAAATCTAAATCCTTAAACGTGGGGTTGGATTTCTCTCTCTCTTTTCGGGATGCTCTTCGCTTGTAAGTTGAGCCTTTCAAGTCATAAGTAAAGTGCATTCTCATGAAACGTGGCAAGACGTTGTTCATCACCACGATCCTGATGTTGATGCCCCCTGATTGCATGCAATACAGTCCATAAAATTTTGGCAAAAGAGTCCTTGGATTCTGATTTAAATTCTACAAAGAGAAAAAGGAAAAAATGTTTAAAATCTCCTGTTTTTACAAAATAATGCTCCATTAAAAATGTGTTTTCATCTAATATGATAATTAAAAATGGAATGTGATTATCTTTATTAATAGCCATTGCTAAAATTTTGCTGTTTTTAATCTAGTTCTTAAGTCGGCTTATTAAAACATCAACTTTATCTTTCTACTAAGGGCATTAAAAGCGACTGAACTGAAAATGGACAGAATCTCCCAAATTAGCTCTAACTAAAAACAGACAGAGAATTGATTAGTGCCCTGTGTGACTATTCTCTAAGATAGCTAAAGAGAAAATTAATTGCTGGGGTATAAGGAATGAACATTTTAAATTTTAATAGCTCCCAAAAAACTGTCTTCCAAAATGGCTAGACCAATTTACAATCACATTTTGTAAGATCCCATATGTCTCATCACTCTTACCAGGGCTGAAGATCACCAACCTTTAAGATCGTTGTAAGCATGGTTGGTGAAAAGCAGAAACTTGCTTTTCAAAATCTGAATACCACTGATTATTAGATAAATTCACTATTCTTTAACTTATTTCTAGCCACCTCAGAGATAATTTTAAGTTAATATCCTTTGCTCATTTTTCTATAGACTTTTGTCATTGTTGGAATTCTTGATATATTCTGGATATTTACCATTTTCCTATTCTGCATGGAGTATTTTCTCCCAGTATGTTGTCTTTTTTATTATAAAAATAAGGAATACATGTCTGTTTTTGTTCCACTTCAAAAGTAGGCAAGAAATTAAAAACAGTTTACTAAAGGGCATATCTATCTATAAATGAAAAATGTCCTAAGCCTGATCCTTCCTCTAATCCCCAACTTCTGAGGAAACTACTAATTCTACTTTCTATTATTCTAGAAATATTTGATTTACTTATATTAATTTTACTTATATTAATTTTGTCCAGTATTTTTTTGTTATACACATTTTTTTATGCCTTTTGTTGTAGTTACATTTACGTACTTGTTTCCTGTGCTTTTTTTTTTTTGCTTCTTGTTTGAGAAAGCTTTTTATACCGAAAGGTTATAAATTTCTTTTCTTTCCTTCCAAACTTTTAATAGCTTTGGTCATTACATTTGGTTTTTACTCTACATGAAATTATTTTTCATGTGTGGAAGATCTGAATTACGGAATTTAATTTGTTTTCTCAAATGGATAACCATTTATTGAACAGTCTGTCCTTTCCTCATCAAGTCTCTCCTACATCATACAATAAGCTGTCCAAAAGACATGGATCTATTTCTGGACGCTTTAGTCGAATCCATTGATCTGTTTGTCTAGAACTGTACTAATACCACATCTTTAATAATGGTATAGGTTCATAGATTTTTAGTATATATTATGGCAGGCCCACCATTTTTCTTCTTCATCAAAAATGTTTTGTCCAGGGGCTGGCCCGGTGGCATAGTGGTTAAGTTTGTGCACTCTGCTTCAGTGGCCCCAGGTTCACAGGTTTGGATCCTGGGAATGGACCTAGCACCAGTCAACAAGCCATGTTGTGGCAGCATCCCACATAAACTAGAGGAAGACTGACACAGTTGTTAGCTCAGTGACAATCCTCCTCAAGTAAAAAGAGGAAGATTGGCAACAGATGTTAGCTCAGGGCCAATCTTCCTCACACACACAAAAAAATGTTTTGTCCATTCCTACAACATTTCTCTTCCAATGTTTATTTTTTGAAATGCTCTTAACATGCTATTTGTTTTCACTTTCAAATGAATCAACTCTGTCAACTTCAGGGAAAAATCCTATTGTCATTTTCATTGAATTAGATGGATTTATAAGGTGATTTGGGAGTAAATGAAATCTTTACAAAACTGAGTTCAGGAATGATGCATATGTCTTCATTATTTCATATAGTTTTGATGTCCTTCAATAACACTTTGTAGTTTCATTCATATTGGTCTTATATAAGGTTGGGTTTTTATAGACCTAAGTATTTTAGAGTTCTTATTATAACAATTCCTTTTGGATTATTGTTCACGTGTTATATTTACTATAACTTGCTTTCCCAATCAGAATTATAGTATGTCTTCATTTATTTATATCTTTATTTTTTCAATAAAGTTCATTATAAATTATTGTCATCATGAATGAGATCTCTTTTTTCCCTTATATTCTTCAACTCTATATGATCTACCTAATGGAATACAATGGATTTTGAGGGCTTATCTTACATCCTGCAAATCTGCTGGACTCTCATTGCCTCTAGAAACTGTTGGTTTATTTTCCTCAAGCTTTGCTCATTTTCAATTGTATCATTTGCAGAGAACAGTGTTTATACTTTTCTTCTATTTATTTTCATACTCAAAAAGTTATTCCTAAGGATTCTAGCAAATATATCAGAAAGAACCATTGATGGAAGGCATCCTTGTCTTTTTCTATTATTTCTAGGGAAGGGGCTCTTGTTCTTCCCCATGAGCTATTATGCGAGCTCTTGGAGGATGATAAATGTAGAATATGTTTGTGTTCATTTACTTATGTTAAAAAAGCTCCCTGCCAATTTTTAATTAAGAGAAGATGTTGAATTTTGAGTGCCTTAGTTTCTCCTCAACATCTGTTTGGATAACCACATGATGTTCACATGTTTTCTTCTTAATGTGATGAATTATATTCTTTGCTATACTAGTTCACATAATTGGGATAAAACCACTTCTTCAGCTAAATTTTAAAATTTTATTTAATCAATTTAAATTTAATAGTCACAAATGGCTATGGCTACTACATTGGACAATGCAGTTCTAGAAGAAGAGACTAGTCTATTCCTAGAACCATAGAAGTTTAAGATTTACTCACTTAGCAGACTAGCAAAGAGAGTGATACCAGCCCTGATATCCGTTGAACCCAGCATATATGGGGTTAAAACCAAAGCACTAATTCCCTGCTCACTCCCTGGCTTCCTGGCTGCAGAATCCACTATCCACCATGGAGACAAATGGCCAAGGACAGCCACCTGGATTCTTTATCTCCTCCTCCTCCCCACTACAAGCAGCCTCCCCAGGCTGGTGGGAAAGCTCCCCCTGGCAAGGCCATATGCTCCCCCTCCCCTACCTAAAACCCCAAGAAAAACCCTTACTTTTAGTTTTTCAAGGAGTTTGGGATTTCAGCATTAGCTGCTCTTTCTCCTTGCTCAGCACTGTGCAATAATAAAATTCCTACTTTCTTTCACTATACCCGGTGTCAGCGATTGGCTTGGGTACAATGGATGAGCCAACTCACTTCAGGTTTGATATCAAGAGCAATGTCAGTTTGATCCCAATTTTAGATTATTTAAAAATGTATATATGAATAGAATACATCTGAACAGATATACACCATCAAATAATAGTAATACGTATCTCTGGGAAAGGAATTATAGTTGGTTGCATTTTTTCTTCTTTTCCATATTTTCTATTTTCTGTAATATAAAGTACACAATTTGCTCTAAAAAATAAAGAAAAAGCAAACTACTTCTTCAGGATCAAAACCTTTTAAATCTGTGCATGCTGGTCCACTAAGATTTTTATTTAGATTTTTGATACCTATATTTATATGTGAGACATTTATAGCATTTAATATTGTCTCTAGGAGATTCTGGAATTAGATAATACTTGTACATACAAATGAGCTGTGTGACATCTCATCAATTTTGTTTTGAAACAAAGATGTCAATTATCACCTCTCATAGCAAACGAATGGCAGAACTGGGGCTTTTGAAATCCAAACTTGTTCCTGTAGCCACTCCAATCACAGAAAATTAATAACTGTTATGAAAGTACAAAGAAACTGGAGCTATGAAAATGATAAGACTGCTTAAGGAAAAGTATTCATTTTGTTAAAATTGGACCAAATGTCTAGTAAATCCACCTGGGCTGGGCTAGGTTACTGTTTCTTTGTCTCTAAAGCATTACATACAAGATGATTTTCAGGTTATCAGAATTAACCTATGAAATCCTAAACTCTGAAGTGTAGTGCTAGGAACAGCTAATATTGAATACATGCTGGTACACAGTGCAGGGGATAAAGATGCAGCCTCTGGAATCCTACTACTTGAGTTCAAGTCCCACCTCTGTAGCTCACTGGCTGAATAACCCTTGGCAAGTCACTCCATTTATCTGTCTCAATTACCTCATCTATAGAACAGCAATGACTGAAGTATCTAAGGTTGCTGTGGAGATTAATGAGTTAATGCATGCAAAGCACTTAGAGTTGTGTTTAACGCACATCTTAGCACTCAATGAATGTTAACCATTCTTATTACTACTACTATGAGGTGGGTGCAAAGAGCTTTGCAATGCCTTGCTTCCTTTATCCTACATCCTGTATCCTTTCTTTACCACAAGTCCCTCAGAAGATAGGTGTTTCCCAGCTCTTAAATGCTGAGGGGACTCAGGCTCAGAGGTTATGTTGCTTACTCACAGTCACACACATAGTTGATGGCTGAGCTGGGATTTGAACCCAGGACTGAGTGAGGCAACAACTATGCTCTACAACTCAACTCCAGTTTACTTTAAAAAAAAAAATCTATGTGATGAACGTCATAGTATAATCTAAATGCAAAATAAAGTTCACCAAAGGGAAAGAAATGTGTCAGAATCACTAAAAAAATATAGAGAAAAACTGTTGAGGAAAGTGATTAAACCTCAAGTAGAAGCTTTAACCATGTGCAGTCACTTACCATGTAATAGCCTGGCAGTAGTTTCTGAAGGAACTCAGCTTCTTTATGCTGAACTGTTTTGATGATAAATTCATCATCACTGGTCACAAAAAACAAGGATCCACTGGCTCCGGGGTTGGACAGCTCTATGAGAGGCTCACTGCATATGGAATACTACAAGGGAAAATAAATTAACTTTTACAAACACAGGAAAGGTACGTGATGCTTCCAAGGAGGAAAACCACAGTATGACATATCTTGACAGTACCACATATCTTGACCATTTTGAAACAGGAAGTCCTCTCTCTGAGCTTTAAAAGGAGGCTCCAGGAATACTAAGAAGGGCCTTTGAGAGATTTCTAAAAATTTGATTGATCTGTTCATCTTAATAATCCTATGAAGGGAAATATAGAATGCCCTCCCACCCCAGTGCCATCTGATAACCGTGAATCATCATATCTGTCCAGTGAAATAACTCAAACTGCAGTGTTAACTACGGTCCTTTGTTTCTAGCAGGTGCCCAGAGAAGAAAAAGCGAAGGTGTGACTCACACTGTGGATTTGTCACGTGAACATCAAGACTTATTCTCTTCTCACTATTTATTCCCCCAAGGGATGTCATCTACTCATGGTTTCAACAATAAGGTGACTCTAACATTGGTATCTCTAGCTCAGATCTTTCTCTAGGGCTCCAGACCCGCACATCTAACTTTTTAATAGACATTTCTATTTGGTTATACCACAAACACATCATATGTAACAAGTTCAAAATCAAATTAATCTCAGGGCTGTGGTTAGTCCATATGGTGCCTTTGTGGTAGTTAGAAAGAGGTGCCTCTTTCTCCTGGCAGATGCAGCTCTGGGCCAGATACAAGGTTGGTCAGTAGACGAAGGGGTGGATGCCAGTGCCCACTTCTACACCTTAGCCAGGTATTCTTGGGCAGTGCAGACCCTGCACAATCATACATGGTTTCTCTAGATCATCTGCCCCTACCATCTATCTTCCCTCTCTTTTCTCTATCTTAGAGAACACAAACATTATTCACTTTGTTCCCCAAACCAGAAACTTGGGCATCATCCTTGACTCTTCACATTTTCTCACCTCGCATAACGAGGCTATTGATTATATCTGCTCCCTTCATGCCATCTCTTTTGTCAATACCCTGAGTTAGATGATTTCATCATTTCATGCCTTTATTACTATGGTAAGCTCCCCCTGGTGTCCACTATCCACTCTTGACCCCTCCAGTGCATTCTCCACCAGGAAACCAGGGATCTTTCTTAAAATGCAAGTCTGATCATGTCCTTCCATGCCTTCACACCTTTCAATGGTTTCCATTGTCTAGATAGGAGGTAATACCCAAGTTTTGTAACAGAAATTTCAAGGCCATGAATGGCCCAGCCCTGCCCTCCAGCCTTTTCTCTGATCACTTCCCTCCTTAAACTTTAGGTCTAGACATAGGAAGCTACTTTTCATTTTCTCAAATGTACCACACACTCTTTACTACCGGGCTTCCCAATTTTCCTCTACCAGAAACAACCTCCATTCCACGTTCAGCTTGTTGACTACCACTCATTCATGCGTTCATTCAACATTCAAAAAATATCTATCATATCTCAGGCACTCATGAAGCTTATATCCTAAAAGGAGGAAAGAGACAGTAAACAAACAAGTACATTATACATCAGAATGTGGTAAGTGCTGTGGAGCAAAATGAAGTATGGAAAGGCAGGCAGAGAATATTAACAATGACTGAGGAGTGGGTTCCAATAAATTTCAAGTAAGGTGGTCACTGAAAGCCTCATTGGGAAGGTGGCATTGGAGCAAAGGCCAGTGGAGATCTGGGGAAAGGGCATTCCAGGCAGAGGGAAGGACAAATGCAGAGGTCTTGAGACCTGGAGAGTTCAAGGCACAGCAAGGAGGCCAGAGGCCGGAGCAGAGTAAGCCATGAGGACAGTTGAAAGGATGAAGCCAGAAGGGTGGAGTGGGCCAGACCCAGTAGGGTGCCAGAGGCCACTGTAAGGACACTGGGCTTCCAAGGGAGCTGAAAGCCACTGGAGGGTCTGGAGCAGAGGACCACTCTGTTTGCTGTGCTGAGAACCCACCGCAGGTGGACAAAAGAAAGACACAGGGAGCACAGTGAGGAGGCTGTCACAGCGGCTTTGGCCTTCAGTACCTCCTGGACAGTCCTTGCTCTGGAAGACTCTTCCTGCTTCCCTGAGTCTAGATCAACTGCTTCCTTGCACTGCACATTCTCATCACAGAAGTTACCACAAAATATCTTAATTGCCTATTTACTATTCTGAGTCCCCATTAGACAGTGAAACTCTATGCAGGCAGAAACTATGAATATCTTATACCGTGATACAGTTCAGGACCTGCGCCTTGCACGCAGTAGGCATTCAATAAATTTCTGTCAAATAAACGACGAACTCCTCTAACAACTGAAAGGCTGTAAATCTCACCAAAATGCCAAAACCTGGCAGAGAAGTCAATTTTTGATTATTAGCTCACTGTTTATTAACTAATAATCTACATTATTTACTAGAGACATTGTGGCCAGAGAAAAAGGTAAGGAGACAATGTGTGGGATTCATGCTGTGAGTGGCAAAAATGGGGATTTAAAGAACCATATTCTGAGGATGGAGGCATCTGAAAACACCTGGGCTGAACATCTCCCAAAGCTTTTTATCTGGGCTTGTGAATATTTAAATCCTTATGATAGAAAAATCTGAGAGGAGGGGTGGAAGAGGAGGAGGAAGTGATGGTGGGAGGAGGTGGGAGAGGGAAACTGGGAGAAAAATGATTAAAAGGCAGTTTCTAGATGTCACCTTTTAAATTATCTTGCTTTGGCAGCACTGTGGATAAAGGAAACAAAATTGCCCAAGAAAAGAAACAAGTGTTTGCTGGCTTCCTAAAAGTCACTGGCAACTTCCATCTTCTACCTCCTCCTCTCTCTAGCCTTGCTTCTTGACGCTCTCTTGCTAGGCAGCATTTGAGCCTCAGCACTTATGGACGAGTTGAGGATAAGGCAGGAAAACAAAAATAGCCATCAGACTGCAAACAGGATGGCATAAAAGCCAAGAGGAAGCAGAGGGCACTTATCCTGCCGTGTATACAGAGTCCACGGGAAAAGGTGAGTAGTGGGAAGGGTATGGGACTTGGAATCAACTGATGTTTGTAAAATGGTGGCTGTGCCAGTGGCTAGTTGTGTCACCTTGGGTGAGTAACTTAGCATCTTGGAATCTTAGGAACCTCATCTCTAAAATAAAGATGATAATATATATCTGAAAGCAGCTGAAAGTTTAAAAAGTGGGCACTTTTGAAACCCCTGGCAAAGAGGGACCGCTTAGTTATTGCTGTCGCTATTTTTTATTACATGATCACATGCAGGGGAGAAGGCCACACAACCTGCGTCACGCACATTCCACAGGCGGGTGAGGAAGAGCTGCGGAGCTTGAGGCTGTCCTGAGGGTTCCAGCCTAACTCCAATGACAAGACAGCGACCCAAGGGTACACTGAGACATTCTCAGATAAGCAGGAAAAAAGGTGGGTCTTTTACATAATCACAAATTTGAGATCTTGGAAAATAAAAGCGCGGACCCCAAGCTCTCACAAAGAGTGAGAGCAGACCCCACTCTCTCTTTAGAAATTCTGATTCTTTGTTCCATGGGGTTTGAATTCCTGGTACAGAAGCTTCTTATGGATAGGAGTAATGTTATGAAAGTACAGAAACAACAAAGAACGCGGAAATTAGAGGCTGCAAATAGAGAAATTAGGGGGTGATTCAGGAAGAGCTGTCTAGAGAAAACTGGATTCAGACCTGAACATCTGCTTCCAATTAAAGTCTCAAATTCTTCTATAAGCAGTGACATAATATGGAGACTATTTCATGGGTTACTTAATTGTAAAATACTCCTTTACTATGTAATTTATAAATTAATATGAATAAGAAAATAAATTGTTTTGATGCATTTTCATAACCCTTTGGGGGTCACTCATAGCACAGCATCAGTGTGCAATAAACCAGCATTATGATACTGAACAGGAATATTACCATTGCCATCTATAATTCTTTGGTTTCTCACCCTGCAACTTGGTTATCATGCTCTTTTCCAAGCTACCTTCTCTGAAATGTTGCCTTTTCAGAGCAAATAAAGAGGAGAGATGGGAACATTTTAATTAGCCATGATCAACAAGCCCCCTTGTGTGCTCCTGGGTTTCAGGCACCTTCCAGGCGCTTTCATCTGTGCAAGCTGTTCCAATGCATTCAATCTCTCGCTTCTATTTCCTGCAGGCCCTCCCTACCATACCCACTGGAAAGAATGCAAAGTACAAGCCAGCTGGGCCCTGCCAAGGCAAATTAACAATGTCAACTTGTGCAGTGTGGTGGAGATAATTTTTCCTGCCATTTCTTCCCCTTGATAGTGCTAAATATTCACCCTGTTCTCTTTCTTATTGTTGCCAGTGAGCCTGAAAAGACATCAGATAAATCACCCTGGATTTTGGAATACCAGGGCACCTGGTGGAGGGGGAAATGAACCAAGGGCCTGTTGCTCAAAAGCAGAGATGGGAAAAAACGCTCTGGGGTCCCTTTGCCTTCCCTTGGGAGGCGTTTATTTAGGAACAAATAAGGAAGAAAGAATGTGTCCCCACTGCTGCTTCATCATTCTGTCTCACAATCCAAATTATGCACGTTTCAACATGAACTTGTAATCAGCATGCACATGGTGGATTTTAAGGGAACTAAGAACATAAACACAATAATTCAGGCTGAAATCCAGATGCAACAGCACAAAACTAAGTAGAAATACACACATATCACGGGATCCAGTATCAAATCTATCTAAAAAGTTACCAACCGTTGCATAATGTTAACCCCTCCCCCCCCATGTAGATCAGGATATCTTTACAAATTTGGGCTTGAATAGCCTTAGTTTGACAGATGCCAGGATGTACTTTGTGATTTGCACTGTATCCTTTTCTTCATCACGCAGTTTTTCAAGGGACATCTTATTTCATTTTTCTGTGCTTTATTTGGCCTTAACTCTTCTGAAATGTGCTTTGGTAGGGTTGTTTGACCTCTTTTGGCTGTATTTTTCAGGATGGTTAATCACAGTTCACAGTTAGATGCGCTAAGGGAGTGGCTACCTTTAGACCACATTTAACGAGAGGTCTGAGACTTGGTGGGTTAGGAAGCATGAAGCCAGCTGGGAAGGGAAAAGAGCACCAAGGGGAGGATGGGAGACCACTGTTCTGGTCTGGGCTCTGCCCCCACCAACGTGGGTAACCTTAGGGACCATCCCTTCCCTGACCCCAGCTTCAGATTCCTCATCTACAATGAAGGGTTGGGCTAAAAAGTCTCTCAGGGTTAAACCCAACTCTCCGAAGCAAGCTGTGTCATGCAAAAGACTCTTTCCTCATCTACCACACTCCAGATCATTGGGTGGGGTCCCCAGATCCAATAGTTTGGAGATGAGCTTCCAGAAGCTCCAAGACCTGTAGGGGGAGCTGCCTTAGTCCTGGGCTGTGCGTGTCCCCAATATAGGGCAGGCAGGTGGCTGTAGCCATTGGGGACCAGGCAGCCATGTTTAGGTAGAGGGCCACTGCCCTTGTTCTGTTTCTTGCAGGTCCCAGAGATGTGACCTGATATTGAACTGTGTGTACCATTAATAAGGGAGGTGGAAAACTGGAATCAAACAAAAGCACAACTTTTAGCTGCCAGGCCCTATCTTTCCCTGTCACCCTTTTTATATATATATATATATATATATATTTTTTTTTTTTTTTTGAGGAAGATTAGCCCTGAGCTAACATCTGCCGCCAATCCTCCTCTTTTTGCTGAGGAAGACTGGCCCTGAGCTAACACCCCTGGCCATCTTCCTCTATTTTATGTGGGACGCCTGCCATAGCATGGCTTGACGAGTGGTGTGTAGGTCCACACCCAGGATCCGAACCTGTGAACCCCGGGCTGCCAAAGCAGAATGTGAAGACTTAACTGCTGTGCCACTGGGCCAGCCCCAACCCTAACTTTGTATTATGGGAAATTTCAAACACAAATAAAGGAAATGAGAATTGTGTAATTAACATCCATGTGTCTGTCTTCCAGCTTCAACAGTTATCAACTCATGGCCAATCTTGTTTCCTCTACACCCCCCAACCACTCCCCTAAGATTCTTTCGAAGCAAATCCCAAACATCAAATCATTTCATCTATAGATATTTCAGTATATGTCTCCAAAAGATAGGGACTCCCTCTTTATAATGGAACCACAATATCACCCCACCAAGAAAATAATTCGTCAACATCATCAAATATCTAGTGAGTCTTTACATTTCTCTAATTTCCTATAATTTAAAAAAAAAAAGAACTTTACTCAAATTATCTGGCCCTATCTTTCTAATATTTCTGATCAAATCCTACCCCTCCAGCCATACTGGTCCATTCAAAGTTTTTCTAAACGTTTAAGGCATTTGCATCTCTGGTCGCACATCCCTAACAAGCTCCCCCCTCGCCGAAAATCCTTCTCTTCTTTCCCACCCACTCAAACTCCTTGTAATTTTTAAAGCACAGTTCAAATCACACCACACCCACAAGAAGTCTTCCTAATCATTACTTTAACAGAGAGAGACCCCTCCCTCCTCTGAAATCCCGCAGCATTTAACGTTTCATTTCAGTCTCTTGATTTACTGCCTGGTAGAGTTGGTTGTTTGCCCACATAAGCAAATCACCATTCCAATTAGATTCTAAGCTCTCTAAGTGTCATGACTCATAGTTTTAAAAAAAATTTCCCTGTAATTATTAGCAGAGTATTTTAGTTATAATAGGTGCTGAAAATACCCGGTGATTGATTAGTTTACCTTTTGCCAGGTACATGGAGGAGGACTTTGGCTCTAAGAAGACATCATTTAGTCTCCTGTGCTCCCTTAGAAATGCTATAACCTCATCATGAAAGTAAGTTTTCCAGCTTAAAGACTCACTAGGAAACTGTGTAAGCCGTGTGAGAAGTTGTTCAGAAAAAGGCCCTTGCCAAAGACAGCAACTTTGTGAGACAGGACGAGTGAAAGAATGGGCCTCCCAGCCTGCAGGTCAATGGCCGTGGGAGGGCTAAAGAGAGACCTACTCAGGTGAAGGTAGACAGGCAGCCATGTCATCATACTGACTGCTTCTGTGTGGTGAAGTGTGAGCCTGTGGCATCTCCTTGGCTGGCAGAAGCTCAAGGAAATTCAGAAGGAGAATCCATTAATTTCTTGTGTGTGGCAGAAGATGAGGGATGGATGCTGTTTTCAGTATTACAATATCAAGACCCCAGCGGGTTTCCCAAACACGTTTTCCGAATGACAGTGACCCTCAGTAATCACAGAATGGACAGAAACCAAAGAATCTTCCCTAACCGCCGCCCCCCCCCCCGCCACACACACACAATGTGTGTGTTTGTGTACTTGAGTGGTTGGGAGGGCAGGGTTGGCAATGCTGGGTAGAGGCACCTGACATCTCAATTAAGGGGCGCAGTAAGGCAGAGAGCTACAGGCACGCAACCATACAAGGGCAGCAGATGCCCAGGAATTTTCTACTAGGTTCCCACTGCTCTATGAAGACTTATTAATGTGCCTCAAGGAAGCAGTATTATCTCATCCGGCAGAAGTCATATGATTCTCTAGGGCCCAACTAAGAAGAGGGTCATTCATGGGTTTTCATCAGCACAGAACAGAATCAGCTTTGAAGTCAATCATTTACATCTTACCCAAATTATAAGACGCAGTTTAAATACTCTGTTACAAGTGACAAATGTTGCTATACTTCCTCTGCAAAGCATTATGCCAGGATCTGGTTCAAGTCTTATTAAGATCATCCCGAATGGGATGAACAATAAATATTTGATGGCATCCTTCCTACAGCTTCTTGAAAACCAATCTGGAAGAGCCCCAGGGTGTTAACAGTGATCAAATTATGAAATAAACCATTTTTCTCTTGAAACAGAAAGGAAGTTCCTGGCTCCTTGAAGAGGAATAACGTAAAACTCTGAGGTCACATCGGATTACCTGACAATAAGGCTGTTGTGTTTATATCTGCTGCATGCCAGAAGGAAGACAGGGAGAAGAGATAAGTCTAAGCATAAAACATGTCCTTGTACCCAATAAAAATACATTTAAAAAGAGCCTGCATGAAGAGACGCTGAGAACAAAACAATCCAGCTTCTTTAAAATGGTATTCAAATTGTAGGTCAAGGGGAAAATAGTTGTGGGCCAAGGCAGGTTTGCAATGAATGGTATAAACAAGGCAATTAAAATAGGAAGGCCTTCAAACAGAATCCAATCAGCAAAATTCACAGGAGTATTTAGAACTAATTTTAATAGATCTGTTAGAATAATTATCTGAAGTAGCAACCAATATCACAGTTATTTAAATATCAATTACCGGAACAGATTTTGTAGTTATCAGGTAAAAGTTGCAGAGTCAAATCACATTTCCTGCAGTTAAATTTATAATCATTATAAAACTTGGAACTTCTCCTATGCTCCAGAGCTTTATAAAATAAGAGACACAAGCCGCTTGTCGCTGTTGCTATGAGACAAATGTTTACATCACACATTTCTGGAGAAGGAAGGAAAATTACAGGTTCTTACCAAGTAATCATCAGGCTTGATACCAAAAAGTTCTCTGAAATATCGGAATGCTAGCGGAGCATATGTCTTAAATCTGAAGTCTGGGTAGTGATGTGCTGGGGTCAGATTGCTTCCTTCGCTGCAGTTAAAGTATTTTTTTAAAAAAAAGAGAGAGAGAGAGAACATTAGCAAAGACAATTTTGACTTCAAATTCTAGCTCTACTAGTCCTGGGCCAATTTCCCCTCTGGAAAAACATCCTCTGATAGTGGGGCTCTCTAAGCTCACATCACAAAGGCCAATGGCCATCAATTAAACACAGACGCTAACTCAGCGAGGGCTACTCCCAGGAGGCATTCCCTGACATTCACAGTGTGGCTTTAGTCTGAAAATTCTTTATCATCCCTCCTGTGCCTCCTTCCTGGGAATATCACTCCATCTTTCCCAGTGAAATCACAGTTGTAATGTGTTAGGTATAAGATCTATGGCTTAGTATGTGGGACAATTTCAAAAATGTACTTTTTTTTGGCCCTGAATTTTGAATATTGGATAAACATTTTAAACTAGAAATAAATAAGTAAAATAATTGTGTGTGTGTGTGTGTGTGTGAGGAAGACTAGCCCTGAGCTAACATCTGTTGCCAATCTTCCTCTTGTTGCTTGAGGAAGATTGTCCCTGAGCTAACATCTGTGTCAATCTTCCTCTATTTTGTATGTGGGACACGACCACAGCATGGCTTGATGGGTGGTGCAGAGATCCACGCCCAGGATCTGAACCTGCAAACCCCAGGCTGCAGAAGCAGAGTGTGTGAACTTAACCACTATGCCACTGGGCTGGCCCCAGTAAAACAATTTTTAAGGTATCTCACACCAACAGGGAGAATCATTCCACTGGAAATAGATGAGTCCTGAATCTGAACTCTTTCTTACATCCATATTTACAGGAAAAGAGACCTTAAACATTTTAGGGATTTAAAAACTTGATTTCCATCCTCAAATATATCATTACCTTTTTTTCTGTCCTCTTATGAATTCATCTTTGAAAACTGTTCTGCAATATTTATGATATATAAAAGGTATATAGAAATAGACCAGTGAATACTCATGAATTCAAAATGCTGAAGAAATAAAATGCTATCCATAGAGTTGAATCACCTTCTGTACTTTTTACTGATCACATAGCCTTCCTTCTCCTTAGATACATCCAATAGCCTGAATTTTGATGTTTATTATTCATTTCATTCTTTGACTACATATAATACACTTCACACGACATCAGACAAGTCGTTTAATCGACTTGTACTTAAATTTTTCATTGTGAAAAATTAGTGCAGTAGAATAATATAATTTTACATAGAGGTTCAAGATCTATTTTTACCACACTCTTAGTTGGGACACCGGGGCTCTGTGCAAGTTTATTTTGGTCTGGTTTTCAGGATACCACACAAATAGGACTGCAAATAAAAAGGCTTTCAGCACACAACGAACACTTGGAATCTACTACACTTTAAGTTTGTTGAGGTCAGTCAGATTTTTATATCAGTATCCAGCATACACAGACATTCAATAAGTATTTGTTAAATAAAAGAATTCATTTTCAAGATAACGCTAATACAGTAAAGTTGATTCTTACACGAAGCTTAGGTTCCAAAGTCAACACATAAGGTAAAAAACCACCATAGTCAAAAATTATCCTTGAAAACCATTTAGGAAATTATCTATTCAACATATCCAGTGAGCCAGTCCTTCTTCCCGCACAGTTACAGGTGACTGCTTCTTTTGGTGAGTTCCAGAGGAAGTAGTTGGCTTGTGTTGTTAGGGGCCATCATCATATAATAAATCTTACCTTTAAAGGCTAGGAGTATACTCAGGCAGCAGTAAGGCATGCACTTCAGGAGAGTGACATAAGAGCTAAGAGCGGAGTGACACAGGGAGAAGAGTGGTCCTCGCCAGCTGAGCCTCACTGGATGGAATGGCCCCCAATCACCTACTCTTTTAAATGGTTATTGTTTTTCTAAGCAAGTATATAGTTCAATATTCGTAATGTACGTATGATGGCCAGGTATTATATCCAAACATTTCCTCATTCCATATTTTGGATTTATAAGGGGACATACACTCAGTTATAGATCCTATGAGTTTGTCAAAAGGAATAATTCTGGAACTTATATAACATGCAATGATTTGAAAATGTGAACTACATAGAAATAAGGGGTAAAATCAAAGAGACTGAAAGTGACCTCTGACATCCTTCCTCATTTTTATAAGTAAGTGAAAGCAATCACAATGCCTTGGGTTCTGAAGCAGGGTGCTTGCAGTGGGCTAAGACTGTGGCCAATTTCTTATTTCTTCCACTCTTTCCTCCTTTCTATCTCATGCAATCAAAGTAATTCATTCCATTAGAGCAGATTACCTTCAACATGCAAAGAGGAAGATGAAACACCATGTTCCACTTACATTATTTGCATTATTCTCACCTATATTTGCATTATTCTTATGCAGTTGGGAATCTTTACTCAAGATTTATCAGAGAGCATACAGTATTTATTATTACTATTTTGTGTGTGTGTGTGTGAGGAAGATTGGCCCTGAGCTAATATCTGTTGGCAATCTTCCTCTTTTTATTTGAGGAAATGAATTCTGCTGTCCTTTGACTAGTATTAAGACTAGTTCGCATTCTCTTAAATCATACTGGATCTGCTGTATGGTAATTAAGATGCTCTTAAGTCCCTGTAGTCGAGGGAGACCCCGGTTCAAGTTCCATCTCTGCCATTTACAAGCTGTGTTTCCTGAGGCCTGGTACTGAACCTCTAGAAATGAAATGACAAAGTCAATGGGAACATGAACGGCAATGTGCTTGGCATGTGGGGAGCTCTCAGTATGTCTGGATGACTGAAGCTGTACAACGACGGGAAACAACCCAGATTGAACACTTCTCATGAAGAATGAGTTGACCACGTAGTTAAAAAAAAAAAAAAGGGAAAAAGAAAATGACAAGATGGGAAAATATTTGCAATCATATTACAGACAAAGGGCTAATCTCCCAACATAAAGAACTCCAATAAACAGTAAAGAAAAAGGCCAAAAAGTTAACTTTTTAAAAAATAGCCAAAGATATGATCAGGTACTTCACAGAAATGGAAGTATAATTGATTTAAACATATGAAAAGATGTTCAACCTCACCCATAACAAAAGAAATGCAAATTAAATGTCACCGAGGGACTCTTTTACCTATGAGATTGGCAAAAATCCAAAGCTTTGATATAGCTCAAGGGAAACTGGCACCCTGAAGCATTATTAGTGGGAAAGTACACTGATACTTTTCTTATGGACAACATTTCTACAACTTCTGTCAAAATTACAAATATATTTAACTCTTTGATCCAGCAAATGCATGCCTACAATTTATCCTATAAACTGGCATATGTACAAGATGACTTTTGTGTACTTGGTTATTCGGTTTAGCATTGTTTGTAAGGACAAAGGACTGGAGGCAACCTAGATGTTTCTCAGCAGACGGCTGGTCAAATTAATTATGGTTCTGCCACATACTGGAACAGTATGCAGCTTTTAAAAAACAAAGAATGAGGGGGCTTATTACGTATTGACATGGCAAGATCTTTGGGATAAATTAAGTGAAAGAAGCATGATACAAAATCCTGTGTATGGCGTCTATCATTTGTATACAAAAGGAAAAAAATTTTTTTGGCTTGTATATGCCTAAAAAAAGCCTTGAACAGTGATCATTGGAACTGGACACTGGGTAAAAAAGGCACAGGGACAAAAGGGACACTTTTCACAGCATCCCTCTTAAAGCACCAAAAGGATGATCTCTTCTATGTATTACCATTCAAGACATAAAATAAGTTTTGAAAGTTAGGGTTAAAAGCTATAACCTCACATACACACATCCCAAAACAGAGCTCTGAGTGCTCAGAACCACAGCAGGAGAGTTTGCTTCTGCATGTTAAGCTGCACCAGTGAAGGACAATCATCAGCTTGACCTGAATGAAGCTCTAGTGAAGGAAAGGCAAATCAATGGGACTGTCAGCCTGGCTGGAGTTCGTCAGGAGTTAAGACTACACAAGAGCAGAACCAAACAGCAGGCCCAGTGTGGGTCAGCCAGCGATACCAACCAGAGTTTTCTAAGGTCGTGCATTGGCAGACCTACTGGGTAGAGGTGTGGGTGTGGCTGCTGGCCCAAAGACGTCTAGCACAGAGGCTCCTCAGCCCATGTATGAAATGCTTAGCTAAGGCAGTTAAACACAACTGCAATCAGCATTAGTCTGCCAGCCAGTGCAAGAGTCCCACCAAAGATTCCTGCGGGCTTTCCTTGCCTGAGCCTGGGTGGTTTCCATCACCACCCAGCACCTAGACCAAGTCCCCAAAAATATTTCTTCACAATTTAAGATTTATATCATATTCCTTCAACGGATTTATGTAGTGTTCAGGGGGAAAAACCTCACTTTCCTGTTTTGGCATAAAATTGAGGCTTTGGAAATTTCAAATGTGAAGTTTCAAGTAGTTGTTCTAGAGGCTTGGTCCCCTAGGCAGTAACATTTCAACAATAAAAATTTGGAGGCCAACGTGGGATTTCCAACCTTATTTTTCTAAGTACGAACTTAAACAATTAAGCAAACACACGGTACCATCTCTATCAAGTTATAAAAGAAATGGTATATTAACTCCATTAAAGGAGGAGGAAACTTCGAATAAAGAACAGTACTTTCTCTGTCTTGTCCTTTTCTCCCTTATTTCACTAGGAAGCAGTCAAAGTTTGATCAAGGACTAGCTCTGGCATTTTGACATTCATCTCTTCTGAGTAGAGTTCAATTTTTAAGACCAAAACCGCTGCTTGTCTTAAATTCAAAAATACGTACTTCTTAATGGCAATGGATGTTTAGAATGATATAATGTTAAAGCTTGATGAAGCATTAGCCACCATCTGGAATTTCCCATTTAGCAGATAAAGAATCAGAGTTCAGGGAGGGAAAGTAATGGCTTAAACTGGTCAGACACAAATAAGACTGGGAGCTTAGATCCACACCAGAGCACTGGGAAAGTCATAAGCAGACAGGTACGCCTTAACTTGAACCTGACGTTCCTAGGTTAGTCTTCCTTTTCGGGATTCAGTTACAGGCTTCAGGGTACTCTCTGCCCAAATAGCCCAGTTACTTCTCCACAAGGGCCTTACACCACAGGGTCAGGTGGGCAGAGTTCAGCTTCTAGAAGCTTGATAAGCCACACAGGCATTCTCATCTGTTATGTATTGTGAACATCTCAGCTTTGTGTATGTGGTTTCAGAGTCTGATAACCACGTGCTATTTTTGGTGACTCTGGGAGGAGAGATTTGGTGCTAAAGAATGAGGGGAAACTAATTTAGCATCTCCAGGACACCTAAGGGGTCCAGTTTTGGAGCTGAGAGCCAGAACCTGGATGGTTTAGAGGCAGAATTTTATATTTTCTGAGTTTCCTTGATTTCAAATTGTAACAGTCAGTCATGTTTCCAGCCTCTTGAGAAAACAAGTGGGTCAACAACTCCTGGATGATAGATTCATTATGAGGAATTGGCTCATGTGATTACGAAGGCTGAGAAGTCCCATGATCTGCCATCTGTAAGCTAGAGGCCCAGGAAAACTGGTAATGTAGTTCCGGTCCAAACTCAAAGGTCTGAGAACCAGAGCAGTCAATGGCGTAAATCCCGGTCTGAGTCTGATGGCCCAGGAACCAGGAGCACTAACGTCAGAGGGCAGGAGAAGATGGATGTCCAGCTCAAGCAGAGAGCAAATTAGCCCTTCCTCCACCTTTTTGCTCTATTCAGGTCCTCAACAGATTGGATGACACCTACCCAAACTGGTGAAGTGATCTTCTGAGTCAGTCTACCGATTCAAATGCTCATTTCCTCTGGAAAAACCCTCACAGACAGACCCAGAAATAATGTTTTACTAGGTATCAGGCATCCTTTAGCCCAGTCAAGATGACACATAAAATTAACCATCACCGCAAGCATGACCTCCCCCACCAAGAAGCAGGATGAGTGAAAGGTCCTTCGTGCTAATGCATAGACAGTGATACAAAGAAAATTTAAGTCGCAGTACAGTTGGATGAGTGACACTACAGGCCAGTAACAAACTAGTGGTGACACCCAGTCTTCAAACCTGACCTTTGCAAGTCAGGGTGCATAGGAGCAGCCTTAGGCATTATTAATTGCCTCTGTCTTTTCAGGCAAGTGGAGACGTCTTAGTTTCCACATATGACTCTTTATTTAAGCAGTGAAATACCAGTTGGTTCTCTCTCTTGCCAAATTAGATAGTGGTCTTCAAAGGAAAAACAGAACAAAAGACACACTCCTTGCTGGTGCCAACCTCCCTCCACTGAGCACTTTTGCGACGGGTACATACGAGATGCCTTGTGCAACAGGAGGCTGAGCCATCTTTTGAGGCCAACCAGCTGACAGCCAGTCTTTAAAAGTCAGTGGAAGATTAAATTTGAAAACCAAAGAATGCATTCTGGGGTGTCATTTACTGGGAACATGTGACATCATCGATTACCTAAATGTTAAACCTACCAAGTAGTTATTTCTACACTTGGAAATTGTGTTTTGAAGGCAATTTCAAGTAAGTCAAAATGTTATATAATATTCACTGTGTGTAATACAGCTTTTATTTTGAACTAAAGGAAGGAGTATGTAACTTTTATTAAGAGAAATCAGTTTCTTCCCATGCCCACCACATAAATGTTGAACACATATTTAAAGAATTTTGACTTGAAGGGGCATCATATCATTGGCTTGCCCAACAACAGCCACATATCTCCTTTAACCCTGAGAAGAATATTCTGGCAGCTTTGAGTTCTACCCACGTATACAGAATGTCTGTATAGATCAAGGGTGGGCAATCTTTTTAGAGTGTCTGTTGCAACTACTATACTCTGCTGTTATACTGGAAAAGCAGCCACAGACAACACGTAAATGAATGGACATGGCTGTTTTACAATTAAACTTGATTTACAAAAAGAGGTAGGGAGCTGGATTTGTCCGAGAGGCTGCAGTGTGCTGATTCACAGTACAGACAGATTCTTGGATGAGTTCATGTCACTTGAAATGCAGGTAGATGGCTTGTCTGGCAAAACCTAACATTTAGTGCTGATATCTGGGAAGGCTGACATGAACATTTGATAGATTTGTTTGCTTGTCATTTAGAATCATGTTTTACCCTTACAGCAATTCTGTGGAATTCTCTCCCCTAATGAGGGCATTCCCTGGCAATTCAAATAAATCCCAAAGAACACATCTGTCTAGTCTAAGGGCTGTTTTCTGCAATGATCCTCACACCAAGCTTAGCTTGATTTTACAAGTGAGGAGATTAAAATGCAGGAGGCTTTCATAAATTCTTCAGTTAGATAATTATTCTTGGATATGGAAAGACACATAAACTTTTACTGCCAGCTTTCAAACCATAGTTTCCATCCCAGAGAAGGCAGTGATGGTGTCTCCTGGAGGGGAACAGAGGAAAGGATGAGAGCTGGTTGTCAAGGGACCAGAGAGGAAGATTTAAGTTTATAATTCTAAGGTAATAGCTGGACACTTTTTCTGATTCAAAAAAGCAGAAATACTGTTCCTGCGTTTTATCACTATACTGTAGGGAAAAACAAAACTTTGGAGCCAGTCAACTCTGAGTTCAAGTCTGGCTTTACCATTTATTGGTTCTATAGCTTTGGGTTAAGCCAATTAATATCTCAGGGCCTTAGTTACTTCATACGCAAATTTTCTTATAAAGATGAAAGGTAATAACTTATTATATATCATATAAATTTGTATCAGTAAAACTATGCTTGGTTCATAGTTGACTTATGAACTTGGTCTCCCTTTGCCACGTCAGGTTCTTGTTTACATGGTAGAAACATTATAAAACATCCTCTTTCTTCCTCATCTCATTTATACATGAAAATTTATCTATAACCTTGAGTTTATGATTGCAGCAGAGAATTTGGGGTGAAATGATTAAGGTATGGTCATGGTTCTCTTACTCATTGACTTTGTGTTTTTGGAAGATCATGGAGCCAGATCGGTGGAAGGAATTTTATATCATCCTTCAAATCTTAAACAGGTCCAGAGCTTTTTCCATCCACAAAATGAAATAATCCATAGAACAAATACATAATATCTAAAAATAACTTTGAGCCACTTTAAAATAAATAAATACAACATAACACAATGCATTTTGTTGCTAAGGGAAACAGACTCTGCAGCTTCACAGCAGTAGTAAATTAAAACATCTCCAGGCACCCTAAGCAATTGTTCTATGACCCAGATAGATTCATTGAATTTTAGAGCCACCAGAGACTTCACAATGTTCTGGTTGCCTACAACCAGGGCCAGCCCTGCCCTCGTCCCCTACTCTCACCCCCAGGCAGGTTTAGAAGAATGGGCGGATAGGGAGGGAGCATTATTTGACAGATTTATTGAGGTATAATTGACATACAATAAAGCGTACAGTTTGTTAATTTCCACATGTATATATACCCATGAAACCATCACCACAATCAAGATATTGAATTTATCTATCACTTTCAACAGTACTACTGGCATGGCCTGGGGCTCATAAATATTCTGAACCATGCAGTGCTATACATGGAGTTGTCTCATCCAAAAAAAGCCAATAGCGCCTCCATTGAGAAACACTGGGCCCAATCCCTTTGCTCAACCACTGAAGAAACTTAGCCCAGATGAGGAAACTGAGGCAAGACCCACATAAGTTTCCTCTGTTTTTATGTAAATACATATGGAGAACATATGTTATTTAAACAAAAAATATAGTATTTGCTGAAAGAAATTCTTGGTCTGAATCAAATGTTTAATGTCCTATGACATTTAAAAGCTATAAATACCTTAAGATGATATATTTTAAATGTGACAGTGCATTCCTCTGAATAGGGTACGTTAGCTAGCTGGTCCCCATCCCATTCCGCTGCTGCTGCTGCTGCTACCTTGGGGTAGAGTGAAGGTCAAAGACACAAATTCCAGATATTTACAACTTTACCTTCCTGCTCCTGAAGAAAAAGGTGAAAAAAGATCTCATTTTGTCTTCATGATAAAGATGCAGTATGCTTATCATAAATCGTCCATGAAAAAAGGATTCACGGCACTGAGAAAGTGCCTAAAAGTGCTTATGAGGACCTTAGTTACGCATTCTATGTTGTAAAGTATCTCGTACAGTGTCATGTATACTTTAGTTGCTAAACAGATATCTTAAATATCAAAATAAAATTAATTTAAAAACCATTTGGAGTTTTATTAGTTGCAAGAATCACGTAATAACTCCAAGAACAAAATTTGGTATCCACTGGAAAGACTGGCACTCTAAAATGGAAAGTCAGGTGCTAGGCCAGTGGTTCTCAGTTTTATGTGCTGAGAATCACCCAGAAGACTTGTTAAAACAGATTCCTGGGGCCCACCTCCAGAGTGTCTGATTCAGTTGATCTGGGGTGGGGCCCATAGATCTGCATTTCTAACAAGTTCCAGGTGATGCTGATGCTGTGGGTCTGGGGACCATACGTTTGGGCCATGCTTTCCCCCAGTGCCCATCAGTGGTTAGCTCTGTTGACTGGACAATGCGAGTAGAAGAAATCGGCAAGGATGGAGCACCCTGCCCTTCTTTATACACTCATCTTCAGTTGTAACTGCTCCCAGTGTCTGAACCCACTGCCAGGCCCCCTCCCACAAAAGACCTCTATTCCTCTTGTTCTTTGTAGCCAAAGTAAAAATAAGGTTGAAACGTCTAAGTAGAGGCCCTAGAAGACCATGAAAGCTACAACATCCTGCAAGCACATTTACCAGAATTATGAACCTAACAGATCATACCGAAACATTAAGATAAACTCGTGACCTCCTGACTTTAAGAGAAAAATGTAGTCAATCACACTTTTTTGGAATGATAGACTGCTAAAAACAAACATATATACAGGACAATTTCCAACTACAGAAAGGAGAATAGTGCCACGAGCAAACAGGATTATATCCTAGGCCTTGGGGTTGTCCTTTTTCTGTCTGGAAACTCATTCTGGTGGCTACTAGAGGGCCCCAGAGAAGCCAATTTCAAAACTTCTGATAGATCAACTTCACTTTTCAGCCAAGAGCATTTAAAGCAAAACTAGGCTATCTGGGTTCATAGCTGACTTTTTTTTATATATTTGGGCTCCTTTGTGACTATATGGCCACACTCACCTAAGATTTTATTTCTAGGTAGTTGGCACCTGGACATAGAGATAAATGTATCATTTCTCTGAAGATTTTTTTTTTTTAATAAAGCAATGAAGACACTGAGGGTAAATCTGTCACCATAGCCATTCTCATCCAAGCTCAGTAATTAATGGTAACAAAAATGGCTTATTTGGGAGAGAAATATTTATTTTAAATATAAATGTGTCTTGTAAGTCAATCTTCATAGCCCAAAGACAAAATATTTCCCCTCAACTCCCTAAATTGAATACCTTTATTTGCTAGACCATTTTCTTTGAAAAATCCTGGCAGAAGTGGTGACATTTCCAATTTAATAATGATTACTTCTCTTCCTATACTAAGGTAGTAATAGACTTTTAAATTTTTTTTATTGTTGTAAAATATACATAATATAAAACTTACTATTTTAACTATTTTTAAGTGTACAGTTCTGTCGCATTAAGTACATTCACATTGTTGTGCAACCATCACCACCACATGTCTCTAGATTTATTTGTTGAATTGATTTTTTTCCCCAAAATACGATAAAGTTAGAGATGATATGTGTGGGTAACTTTGGGGTTTTTGCAAATATGGTGTCAAAACAGCAAGATTCTCATAAAGTTTTCTAGAGGAAATTTAAGTTAAAGTCATCACAAAAGAGGAGCTATACGACTGAACTCAAAAATGAGGCCCAACTGGGGGCCCCCCACCCCATCTTTTAAATTAGGAGTAGCGAAAACCTGGCACCAGCTGCTACTTCTTAGGTGTCCTCTTTTTCTTAACCTGTGCAGACGTTACTCTGTGATTACTGCATTCTTTCTCTTCTCCATACGGTCTTCCAGGCATTATCACAACTGATAACAACTGGCCCCCATAGGATGAAACCTATTGACTATCTCCATATAAAAAATGCAAGCCACCTGATGCAACAGAAAGTAACAATGGTTTGGACCGCTTTTGGCCCTGCCCCGGCTCCAACATGAACATCAGTACATGTACACACACTGGTAGAAAAGTCTGCAATACGAGGATGTCACAATAAAACCATCACAAATAAAAATGTTCTTACCTAGGTAGGAACACACTTTCCACCACATAAAAATCTTGCATGAGAACATCTCGATCTGGCTTGGAGGTGAGATTGCCCACGGTGTATCCTATTCCCAGCTGAATAGCACCTTTAATGGCAGATGATGCCGTCTGCAAAGAAAACAAGGGTCTCAGCGTCAGCCTCAACAGTCAGGGCCTTGTTCAATGTCACAAGCAGCAAAAACAGGAGAGGGAGATTAGATTTTCTTTCTTGTTCCTAAGCAACGAGGAAACTAGGTTTGGAAGGAAAATAGGTTGCTTCTTTTGATGGACAGTCTATTCCAAATATTAAAGACCCTTCTTGTCATGAAATTATTTTTGTGGTAATCTTTCTACAAATGCTTCTAAGGTCAAATTACAGTCTAAAAAATCTCCATCTTTATTTCATTAAGAACTTAGAAACTTGGTAGAACACTTTCAATATACTGCACCAAAATTATGACCAAAAGATAAATGGTAGAGAGCCAATCCTGATGGTCTAGTGGTTAAAGTTCCACGCTCTCCACCTTGGCGGCCTGGGTTCGTTTCCTGGTTGTGGAACCACACCACTTGTCTGTCAGCAGCCATGCTGTGGTGGTGGCTCACAAAGAAGAACTAGGAGGACTTACAAGTAGGATATACAACCACGCACTGGGGCTTTGGGGAGAAGAGAGAGAAAAAGAAGAGGAAGACTGGCAACAGATGTTAGCTCAGGGCGAATCTTTCTCTACCAAAAAAACCCCAAAAAAGATAAATGGTACAGTCACTTTTTTAAAAAAATCAGAAGTTCTATAACATACCTATGGATCAGGAAGAGTATTTTATCTTCATAAGGGATGAGAAAGCAAAAAATAATTTGAATCTTTGAAATATACAAAATTTAATTTGGAAACTGCTTGCTAGTTTGGCATGGATCCATAATCCTAATTTCCTACACTGATCTGTGATCAAAGACATAGCACTGGAACGGCAACATTTCCAATTTACTACCTTTCTTCATTTCATTCCATAATTAAATTGACATAATGTTAACTTGGGGACTGCCACATATATGTGTATATGTATATATATATGTACGTGTGTGTACAATTTTAAGCAACACAATAGGAGAAATAGAATAACTCAATTTAGGAAAATTAGAATGCATTCTTCTTAATGATGAAAGGGTATCATATTTTTATGCCTTACAGTGCCTAATGTAGTACCACGTACACAGTGGGAGCTAAATAAACACTTAAATCAGTGGTTCTCAACCAGAGATGTTTGGCGTTGTCTGAAGACATTTTTTGGTTGTCATAACTGGTGGTGGTGGTGTCACTGCTGGCATCTAGTGGGTAGAGGCCAGGGATGCTGTTAAACATCCTACAATGCACAGGACAGCTGCTCATACAAAGAATTATCCAGCCCAAAATATCAATAGTGGTGAGGTGGAGAAATCCTCACTTAAATGAATGTAAAAGATCATCTGTTTTATAGAAAAAATACTTTCTTTTTCAGTTAACATTTTCACTTAGCAAGTCCAAGACCCATCCCCACCTCCCCACATACTTTATTCTTTTTTATTTCTTCGCGCTTTGTAACATCAAAGGATACATCTCTCTTCTTGAAAGAATTTATCCTCTTCATTTCTATGATAGAACATGGTCCCGGGGCCACTTCTACCTTTTCTGATGGTGTCTCCTTTCATTTATTCACTGACTTCTCATATTCTATTTGCTATGATTTCAGGGGCCCTGAATGCTTGATCCTTGATCTTCAGATTTCCCTAATTTCCTCAGATCCTCAATTATGTAGATAATCAATCCACTCTTAATGGCTTCCAATATTGCCTCTACATGGATGACTCTTAGACCTTTTAAACCTATTTCAATGCTTTTCTATCCTCACAAACATAGTACATACAGAACCAAACTTAATATCTTACAACCTTTCCACTCCACCCCCAGGGCTGGTTTTCTTTCCCAAGGCACTGTAATCCTCTGTCACTCAAGATTGAACCCCAAACAAACCACATCTAGCACAGGGCTAGGTCCCCAATAAACCCATGTTGACTTCACCCGAAATGGGCAAGGTCAATCAGTATTGCTCAGTGAGCTCCACTATACAACTAGTAACAGTCGCTTTCCCATGGAGTCACTCAATCACTTTGCTTGCTCTACTGCAAATATTACGTCACCCTTAGTCTGAGGACAACTACCCACCCCCTCCCTGCAGGAGGTGGGAAAACGTCTTAGTGCTTTTCTTTTTTCACATGCCTTTTTACTTAAGATTCCAGGGCAGCAAGATGGCAAAAGACTGAGACTCAAGCCCATAGTGCAACTAGTGCTTAAAAAACAAGTTTGCTATTTTAATACTCCCTCTCTGAGCTCCGTGATGCTGCCAGTTGGCATCAATGACCTTTTGTACCAATAGCTTTGACTTCTGAAGGCTGAAATGGACTTTTCTCATTTTAACCTCACATAAAAATTCAAAAGCCATCTCTTTTCCTATCCATCACTCAGAGAAGTATGGCACAAGATATGACACCAGGACTTTGCAGAAGACCCAACACCCCAGAACGTTCTGTTCCAGACTCATCAACAGATTCACAGGCTCTCAAAGCGCTTTTCCCCCTCCAGATCCTACCCTGAGTCTGCTTTCCAGACCTACCTGTGTTTCTGCTTAATTCAGTAATTTAACACTTCTTGGGCTGGAACACCTGTCAACGTTCCAGATAGAGTGCCAATTCTTTGTTGACCCCCCACCCCCAGCGACGGAAGGAGGTCAAAGTTGTAGGAGTCTGTATCTGTTGTTTTTAAACTTGAGAAAGCATGAGAATCACTGGGACACTTGTTAAAATAGACTTCAAGCAAAACTATGGAAACAGTAAAAAGATCAGTGGTTTCTAGGGGTTGAAGGAGGGAAGGGATGAAGAGGGAGAGCACAGCTCTTTCAGGGCAGGGAAAACACACTGTATGATACTACAATGAAGGAGATATGTCATTAAACATTTGTCTAAACCCAAGAGTGAACCTAATGTAAACTATAGACTTGGGGTGATTAAGATGAGTCAATGCAGGTTCATCAACTGCAACAAATGCACCGCTCTGGTGGGGGATGTTGATAACGGGGGAGGCTGTGCATGTGTGGGGGCAGGGGGTTATATGGGCAATCTCATACATGCCTCTCAATTTTTCTGTTAACCTACAACTACTCTAAAAAAAAGTCAATGAGCATTGAAAAACAAAAGCAAAAACAGACTGATGGGTTGCATCCCCACAATTTCTGATTCAGAAGGTCTGGGGTGAGGCTCAAGAATTTGGTCTTGCTCTTAGGAACACTGAAAAAAAATCTTTCTGTTATGGCATAAAATTAAATTTTGAGTTCCTGAAGGAACAAGATTTTGGAAAGGACTCCGCTGACATCTGTTTAGTTAAACCAAAAAACAGACTTGTAATAGTATTACTTTCCTTTCAGCCTCCTTAAAATTCAAGGGCTCCAATGGGAGAAATAATAGAAATTGTAGTAACAGTCAATCTTTTTTGATCAACTATCTGTGCCAGGCACTTGATACATGGATGACTATGATCACAATCCGTCATAATCATAGCATATACTTAAAGAGTGTTGACTAACTGGCAGGCGCTGTTCTAAGGCTTTGGTTATATTAACTCTTTTATCCTCACAATGACCCTATGAGGTACGTACTGTCATTATTTCCATTTTACTGACTCAGGAAGGTTTGTGACTTATACTAGGTCACACAGCTAGTGAAGAGGTGGAGCTGGGACTCATAGCTGGGGAGTTTGGCTCCAGAGGGCAAGTTATAAACAAGTACACTGCTGCCTCTAATGTCAGAATCTCTGAACTCATTTAACCTTTTCAAGGACCCTCAAGAATAGTGACAATCGCACCCACTTTACCGGTGGGGATTTAAGGCTCAGCAAGGTGAAGTGACTTGCCCCAGTCACATTGCTAGCATGTGGCAGAGTCTGGCTGCAAAGCCCTTGCTGCTTCCACGTCTGTTTTCCCAAGAGGAGCCTAGAATCAAGGTCAGAAGTTCTCTTTTAAGTCTGGCAGTTTGACCTCAGCAAAGGAAGCAGCTCTGTGGGAGCCATTCCTTTTGATGAAATAGGAATAAAATATTTTATTTGCTTCTAATCATACCCAACGATGGGTAAGCCTAAAGAAAACTTGTAAGCCACTTAGTAAACCAGTATAATCACCATCATTAATGTCACTATTAGTAACACGGGGAGGTATAAACAGGAGATACTTTGCTGCCACTGGAGGAATGATGCCACAAGTTTTTCTCCTCCCCATCTCCACGTGCTATTAAACACTTCAGCATTGATGCATTAGAGTATGATTCAAAAGCATCTAGTCTACTTCATGGAAACATCTGATTGTATTCACTGTTACGTGGTTTCTCAAGTCACCATCACCTGACACTTTCCCATTGGACATTAGGCACACAGGCAGATGGGTGGTGCCGTAGCATTTTCAACAAAACCCCTCTTGAGCAAGATGTGCTGTAAAACTGTAAAACTGCAACGCTACCTGGAGCGTCTGACGAGATTAGTAAATCATGATGACGACAAAGAAACTTCTGTGTGTAGTGCTGGCGGCTGCTCTTCTAGAACCAGCAGTTCGTTCCCTGCAAACGTGGAGCCACCAGCCCCTCCTCCTTCCTCAGGGATGCCACCACCAGACCAGCGAGTCTGCAGTGAGCCCGCACCTTCAACGCACACACTCAGCCCCTCCAATTTTCTCTGCATGGCTTTACAGATGTGCTCTAAAAGTGCTGGACGTGATGATCACCATCCCTTCTAGCTCCAAGGGGGACCTTTGACGCCTTTAAAACATATAGTAGCTCTAGATTTCAGAACATGGCAAAACAGAGTCTATTTTCAATTCAGGCCTTTTCAGGGCTAAATGGAGACAACATGTTGCTTAGATACTAGAAAAACCTCTAAAGCGTTTGCTACTTGGAGAAAGAACCATATAATATCACAAAAGCAAACCACAAACACTTTCATAGCTCCTCTCTACTAACTCGAACTTGTTTGGAGATGACGGTAATACTAAGAAGAAAATGAGTGTCAGCTTGCATTTGTGTAATACGTTACATTTTTCAAAGCACTATCTTTTAATAATTGCATTTGATCATCACAGCTGTGACGCAGGTAGGTAGGGTTTATAATGCCCATCTTATAGATAAAGAAACTGTGGCTCTGGGAGAGTAACTTGATCTAAATCCCTTGGTTAGTGTGTGGTAGAGCGAGGAAGGACACCCTGCTCTGGAAGGCCCCCAGTTCGGCGCTCTGCCATTGCACACTGCTTTACTTCCCTGAACTTTCTCTGCTGGCGATGGATCTAATTGAAGCTGAGAACTGCTTGCACAATGAGATAATAATGATGATAGTAACAATCAGACTAAATGTCTATGTAAACCCGCCATTAGGGGAGCAATGATCCTGACAACAATAAGATTTTACCGATCTTACATTGGCTACAGGAAACTGCTTTCTACAGCACATTGTCTACGAAATTAGATCACTTAATAGGCCATCTGATATCACTGGCTTTAAAGGAAGGATTAAAACATTTCACATCAGTAGCATTTTTCCTCCTAAGGTACTCTGATGAACTAATTATTGGATTACAGCCAATATATACGTGCCAGAGAGACTTTTTTCAAAGGTACGGATCTAATCGTGTTACACCGCCTTGCTTGAAAGCTCTAATGGTCCCTAGTGCCCTCACCACAGGATAACGTCCAAATCCCTTAGCTTGCCAAGAAGGGGAAGCACACCCTGTAATATTACTGCCCCCCACCTCCCACTGACTCCTGCATCCCAATATAAAAAGATCTCGAACACACATACTCTATCCTTTGAGCAAGTTGACCTGACAGGTACATGAACCCCTAACAAATGCATGAGAAATTTTCTGCTTGTGTGTATTTTCCCCAAGGAGGGGGTCCAGCGCTTTCTCTTTTTCTCAGAGGGTCTGTTTTCCCAAAACCACAGATCTAGAGAGCCTGATTCCAAATTAGAGATGTTCATTGACAAGGCACCTTAGACTAGGCCACAAAAAGGAAAAATGGCTCAGTAACACCTCTTAACAGCACGAGGAGGCAATCCTTGTCCAGCCAGGGAGACCCTTACCCCACCCCCCGTTTCTACAGCTCAAGTCCAGATCCAAGTTCTCCCTCCTGCCTGTGGACTTATACTCAAGACAGAAGGCCACGGACTTCCTATTTGTCCCAACGATGGAATTAAGGAAAAAGAAAGAGGCATAGATTGCATGAAACTGGTTGTAGGACTATGGAAATGGGGTGTGTGTGGGCAGGCAAGCCTAATGCCTCCTGAAAGGAAGTGGGACCACCTCTCGCCTTCAGCTTTTTCAAACCATCCTCCAGGCCAGTCTCTCCTTGTATTAGTTTTCTATCGTTTCTATAACAAATCACCACAAACTTAGTGTCTTCAAATAGCACAAATTTATTATCTTACAGTTCTGAGGTCAGAAGTCCTAAAATCAAGGTGTCAGCAGGGCTGCATTCCTTTCTTCAGGCTCTGGGGGAGAATCTGTTTCCTTGCCTTTGCAAGCTTCTAGAGGCCACCTGAGTCCCTTGACTTGTGGCTCCTTCCTCCATCTTAAAAGCCAGCATCATCTTCAAATTTCTGTTTCTCTCTCACTTCTGCTTCTGTCACCACATCTCCTCTCTGACTCTGGCCCTCCCGAATGCCTCTTATGTGGACCCTGGTGATTCCATCGGGCCCACCTGGATCATCTCCCCCTCTCAAGATCTTGAACTTAATCACACCTGTGAAGTCCCTTTTGCCATGCAGGGTAACATACTCACAGGCTCTAAGGATTAGGACGTGGACAGCTTTGGAAGTCCTTTCATTCTGCGCACCATACTCCTCTATTTCAGGATTAACTCTGGCATTTTTTCCAGTGTTGCCCAGGCAAAGAGAAGAGCTCCCCTCAGAACTTCACTCAGTCAGATGCTGTTCATTCGTTTGACAAAGATTTGAGAATTTTCTGTGAGCTAGGCATTGTTCTAGGTGTTGGGGAAAGCACGAATCAAAAAAAGGGCATGGTTCTTGCCCTTATGGGAGTTTCTAGCCTAGTGGGGGAAAGAGATACTAAATAAAGATATACATAAGGACAATTGTAGTCCGTGATATAAACAACAGGGTGATGCGACTGAAGCCAAAAGGGTGGAGATCCTATTTAGCGTGGTGGAGTTAGGAGAGGTCTACCTGAGGAATGATATGCGGGCTGAGACTTGAGAGGTGAGACTGAGCCATCTGCAAGTCATATCAATAAAGGCTGTCTGTGTGCCCACCACATGCCAGACACTCTTCTACAAATTGGGCATACAGAAGTGACCTAGCCAGAGTCCCTGCCCTCGAGGAATTGAGAGTCACATTAGGAGGTTGGGGGGATCAATTTCCAGGCATAGACAAGAAGCAATTCAGGGACCTGAAAGCAAATCATTACGGGTAAACTATAGTGGGCAACAGGGAAAGCGTCAGAATTGGAGGCTGGAAAGATGAGATGGATCAAGATGTGGGCCTTATACAGCATGCTAAGGGTTTGATGTGTTTTAATAAGGGAACAGCATTCTAACTTGAGAAGGATCACTTTGGCTTCCCTGTGGAGAATAGACTGGAGGAAATATATGAGGGAAAGTGACCAGGAGGTAGTTGTAGGTTTCACATTGAGATGTGGATGGCTTAGGGTAGGGTGATGAACAAGAAGATGGACAGCAGAGTTGAATTTCAGATATATTTTGGAAGGAGAGAAACAGGACTTGCTATGAGCTAGAAATGAGGGAGACAAAACTACTGAAATGCCTCCTGGCATTTTCCTTGAGCAATTGAGAGGACTCAGGTCGCTCTACTGAGGGAGATGGAAGGGAAGAACAGGTTTTGGGGGGCAGATTGAGAGTCCCATTTGAGGTGTCAATGAGACATCCAACTGGAGATGTCAAGATCCAAGTCTGGAGCGTAGAATGGAAATTTGGCTAGAAAATTTGAATTTGAGTGTTTTCAGCACATAAATGGTATTAAGAACCAAGGGACTAGGTGAGTAAGCTAGGGAGAGAGGGTAGCACTCTAGAAGGCCCTGAGCATGGTCAACATTTAGGAATTAGAGGAGGGAGAACCTTTGGAGGAGATTTAGGAACGACTGCCAGAGTGAGAAGAAAATCAGGGAAATATGGCTTCAGAGAAACCAAGAAAAGAGAACTTGAAGAAAGGAGTGACAAATTTCAACAAGTGGCTCTTTCACTTGATAACATGAATGCTACCATTTGGTGGAATATCAAGAGTTACAGGTTAAATTCTATATTCCTTTCTTTTTTGTATCACTGATTCATAATCAAGTCTAGAGCTACAATATTTGACAAAATTATTTGATAAACTCCAAATTATGCCATCATTTAAACCATATTTTTACAATGTTCTATAACTTTAAAAATATTAAATTAAAAAAGAACACAAAATACATGAAATACAATTTGAAAAAGAAAAACCCCACAAATGTATTTGTATACATCCACAGAGGAAAACAAGACAGGAAAGAAACACAGTTACACGCTGCATAACAATGTTTCAGTCAATGACGGGACCACATGGACAACAGTGATCCCATGAGATTAGTACCACAGAGCTGGGCACATAGTAGGTTTAATCATCTAGGTTTATGTAAGTACACTTTATGATGTTCACACAACGACGACATCGCCTGATGACGCATTTCTCAGAACATATCCCCGTTGTTAAGTGACACACGACTGTATATCAAGCCGTATGATCATCTCTGGCTTGTGAGATGTTGGGTGATTTTTACTTTCAAGCCTTCTACTTCTCAGGTTTTATAAATTTTGTGTTATGTATAGGAAAGGAAATGTCCTCCAACGAAGGTACTCTTACTATGCTTAGAAATACATTTTGAAGGATGACAAAGGCATGTTTGGGATTTGCTCATTTTTTAATCTCGTTTTCTTTTAGGTCAAGGCTCCATGCTAGAAACTGATGCAAATTCTATACGCTTATGAAGTGTAATCATAATCAACTTTTTTATTTTATTTTTTTGGTGAGGAAGATTGTCCCTGAGATAACATCTGTGGCAATCTTCCTCTATTTTGTATACGGGATGCCACCACAGCAAAGCTTGATGAGCAGTACGTAGGTCTGTGCCCGGGATCTGAACCTGTGAACCCCGGGCCACTGAAGGGGAGCATGTGAACATAACCACTAAGCCACTGGGCCAGCCCCATAATAAACTTTAGTTTTTGTCTCCCACTGTCTCTCTAAATTTATTCTGGGGTTAGATCTTCCCCAGTCCCAGGATGAAATTTAGGGCAGGTCTATGACCCTTCTGGTGACTCCTAGAATAAAAGGTCTTCTGCTCATTTCTAGTCACAGATCATAAAAAGTGGTCTCACGTAGGGATTTGGTATGTCCAGTCCACTTAATAATAAAAACTTTAAACATCCTTTCAGTAGACATCTCCCTTTCCCCCAGCTGGTCTGGCACAAGCTGGCCACCAGCAGTGGGAAGAGTTGGGGGCTTCTTTTCTCTTTTCCCACTGATTGCTGGAGGGAGCAGGCAAGTTCTTACTTAAGGAGTACAGTTAAGATGTCCCAGGCACTCAAAAGCCTTGCCAGGTGTATACATCTCTCTCTCGTGGGATGCTTTCATAGGATCTGCAGTTATCCCCTCTAAATGGTGGCTGTGTTCTCACCTTTAGGGGAAGAACACATCTCTGGCTGGTAGTTCCATATGTTCTTCCAGGTCTTCACTTGCACAGGCTCAGAGATGACCACATATCAGTTTAATCTCCAGGTCAATGCCCTTAACTGGCCACATACCATTTATCCTGAAACTCTGGGAGTTGATAAGCAGTCCCTCTGCCCTCCCCAAGAACCCTCTCTTAGCTTTGCCACCATCAGAGCAATTCTCTTGTTCTTTCAATTTCCCAGAAAATACTAAGGTCTATTATAAGCCTAAGGCTCCAGGGAACACATATGACACTCTTCACTGGTCTTATCAAAGCCCAGTTCTCTAGGCTTGAGATGATGGGCAGACGCTCTCCTAGCACTCCCCCTGTGGGAGTTACTCATGACATACTAACAGTTCTCTCCAGAATTCCTTTTCTAGTCTCCACATCTCACAGAGGGCCAGCCAAGCTCTTTCATAGGCCCAGGATGATCACTAAACTGGACTTAGACCATCTCCTTCCCCAAGGTCTCCATGGTGGGCTGGCACTTGACCTTGGAATGTGATTAAAATGCTTCTACTCTTCTTTCAGCTTGTGCTGACCTACAATGATTCATGGGTCTTGCTAATAATATGGGGTTTTGGTCAGCTGCATCAGCCGATTGCTCACTGTGTTCCATTCCACCTGCCACATGACTGCCAGACTCATCATTCTCAGGGTTTTTTTTTAATACCACCTCCCAGCACAAAAATCTTCACTGTTTTTTTCACTATCTGTAGAAATGAATCTAAATTCTTTGCTTGGCGTTCAAGATTTTCTACTATCTAATTCCTGCTAATGTTAACTGCAGTAATAACTAAGTCCCCCAAATGTTAACTTCTGTAACAAAACCACACCCTTGAAATTTGGTATCCTAATTCAACGCAAGTTTATTTCTTAAACAGGAATTGTCCACTTTGGGTGTCCCTGATTGGTGTTCTGCTTTCCTCTGTTGGGTGGTATCCTGCATCCTTGTGGCTCTGACATCCCCTAGGGTCTCAAAGTCCTGCAAATCCAGCCGGCTGATAGGAGAACAGGAATGGTGAAGAAACACCCACTTTCCACTTCTTACTATCTTTTTGGGAAGACAGTGCAGGCTATCTACCCCAGGACTGCTCCTCAACCCTTCTCCACACTACTGTGTGTCCCAGGACACTCCCTGTGCGGCTGCATTAAAGGGCTTCCTAGCCCTCTGGCTTCCAATTGTGGGACACCTCCACAGACTGAAGGGAGGTTTGAGAATGACGGCAGGGTGTTTATGCCCTTCCTTCCCTTCCCACAGGTTTGACTCAGACTGGTGTGTCCTTCTGAAGGCTACAGCCCCTTTCTTGTGGGCCTCTCCAGATAACTCCTATTTTCCGTTCCAGAAATTGTACCATTCTTTTATATTTCAGGCCTAATAGAGGTAACAAGGTAGGTTCTGGCCTCAAGACACTATAGTATCCTTTGTAGTTTCCTTATACTCTTCCTACATCTTTGCAAACAGTGCCTTTCTTAAACTCTCTTCAAATTACGCAATTTGAGTGTGCCATCCATTTATTGTCCAGACCCTCCAGATAATGACCCACTCATAGTCCATTAGCAAGGATGAGTCACACTGCCCCATCAAGACACAAGGAGGGCTGGCTTTGCAGCTGCTTTCCAGCTCCAGCTTTGCTATGGAAGAGGGACCGCAAATTCTGCTGGACAGTTTGCTGTCTTAGCCACACCACAGATCCTATTGCCTCTACACAAACCCACAACTTTAGCTGAAGTATCCCACTTAAACTTGCCTGTGGTTCCTGGTCTCGGCACACATCATTGTCCATGCTTTCAGTCTTGTCCTTGCCCATTCTCCCTTTGGTCTCCCACCTGTTCCTCTAGGTGCAGGTCTACCACCAGTCTCTCCAGACAGCCTTTGTTCACATGGCAGCCAGACACGATTCCTCCCTTCTCCAGTATGAGTGGCTTCATAAATGCCTTTCGGGGTATTCCATTTCTTTCATGGCTGGCAACTACTTTTCTGACACAATTTCTGAAGCCATCTACGTTTTCCAAAATAAGAATACTGGCATACCATTATAATAATGTCCTCCCCTGTGCCTGCACAGACCATCCACATGGTGAATCTGCCTCATGACAACGTCATTCTGACACAATAGGACTAAACAACCTTGGAAGAAGCCCAAGACAAAGTCACTTTATATTTTCCTTTATTACTAAGCAGCCATTTAATAAGATCCCAGTGTATCCACTTGTTTAAAGGAAGATTTAATTCTCTAAATGTGATAGAAAAGGCAGAACAAAGAAAAGGTGTTTCATGGCTCTTTTAAATTCTCTCCGCCTTATTGATAGGATTGGCAGTGAAGCACATACTCTCATCGGAATGGAAAAGCATATTAAGCAAACACTTCTCATCAACAGAAAAATACTGTACTCTTAAGGTATTCAGCAGTGGCAAATTATGCACACTTAATTGCCCTTAAAAGAGATATGCCATCAACAGCAGATGAAATTTTTGATTTAGGATAGAACAGCATTAGGAATGCTGCTATATTACTGTTTCAGAATATTAGAGTGTAGACTGAGACATTCATCATAAATGTGGCACAGTATGACATCCTTAATCCTATTGCTATGCACTAGGGAAGAAAGTTCTATTTGTTTGTATTTTCAAATAAAAATAGCATTTATCTGATACAAGTATAAGTTTAGATTTGATAGATAAAGACAAGAAAGGGTTGATTTTTCATCCTTCTAGAATCAACAAAACCAAATTTCACCTTGTCTTAGAGAGTTACGTTTTCTGGTAAGGGAGTTGTCAATTTTAATGATGAAATATTACATTGGTGCTAAGTACTGTTTTGGGGGAACACCACAATGCTTATGGCAGATGTTGCTAGTTGTCCCTAGTATCTATTTGCCCTTATTTAGCAGTTGTTCTCAATGAGTGTTGATTTTGTCCCCCAGGGGACATTTAGTAGTGTCTGGAGACAATTTTGGTTGTCACAACTGGGGAGTGCTACTGACATCTATTGGGATGCTGCTAAGCATCCTATAATGCACAGGACAGACCCCACAAGAAAGAACTATCCAGCTCAAAATGTCAACCGTGCCAAGGTTAAGAAACCCTATTGTACAGTAACAGAAGTTTTAATTGGGTGTTTTGCCTGGTTCTCTTGCAGCCAGGGGTAGTCATGTAACTAACGTGAGAGGAAATGATGTGTCCAATTCCTAGGTCACTGTTCACAGGAGGGGGAGTCTTCTCAGCCGATGTGATCGCTGGAGATGAAGCAGCCTTCCTTGAGCATATTTAGAAGCTGTACATTGAGAACGACAGAAAAACAAAATAGAAACCTGGGCCCCTGATGACTCTGCAGAGGAAGTAAATTACCTCTGCACTGTTATACAAAAGAGACACACACTTCAACTTACAAGCTATGAACTTATGACCAAATGTTCTTTACCTGAAAAGTGATGCAGATTCAAAAACATCTTAAACTCAAAGAAAACTTAATTAAAAAAAATTAAATTTACCACAACTAAAATATACAACTATATACTGGGGGGATTTGGAGGGAAAAAGCAGAAAAAAAAAAAAAAGATTGGCAACAGTTGTTAGCTCAGGTGCCAATCTTTAAGAAAAAAAAATTAAATTGTAATCATGCTCATTGAGAAAAAGTAAAACGACTCAACTACAGAAAGTAAAATACGAATGTGCCTTTCTCAGTCTTGCTCTTCATAGTTAACTACTGTCACTTCTTTGGTGTGTGTCCTTCTAGACTTTTTTCTCTACACATTGAAAATATATGCACATGTATATACATTAAAAAATAAAAATGGGATTTTACTATTAATGCTTTATCATGGTTTGTTTTTTTCACACAATACCCTTCCATGTCCATCTATACAGATCTCATTATTTTAAATGGTTATATAGATTTTCATAGTTTGAATATAACACAACTGTTCCAACTACTCTTCTATTGATAGACATTAGGGTTCTTATTCTCTTTTTAATAGCAAATAATGCTGTAATGAACATCCTTGCTCATATATCCTTGCATACTTCTTTCTTGAGTATTTCTGCAGCATAGATTCCTAGAAAATGAATTGCTAAGCTAAAGGATATGCACATTTATACTTTTGGTAGGTACTGACAAAATGTCTTCTAAAAGAGATTTCATCAATTTATACATTCACCAAAGAGTGACAAGACTGTGCTTGTCACCAAACACTCACCAACACCGGTATCACTAATATTGTCAATTTTTGCTCATCTTGCTGTTTTAGTTCTCGTTCTCCTGATCACTAGGGAGGGAGACCTTCTGGGTGTTCAGTGTATTATGTGCCTTTAACTTCATAATTTTCTTTTTTTTTATGGTTATACACTAATAACCAAGCTCAAGTATTTTATGCTAATTACAGTTAAACTGCACTTACACAATAATCCTTCTGGAAGCTCCAAAACAATAAGATTCCATGCCTGCTCGTAGGAGTTTTTATTATTGAAATTGTAAGCTCTCACCGGGCAGAAACTATAGCTATTCTTTATCACCAAATAGTTCTTCTTCATTCGTTTTAACCATAATAAAATTTTGCACTTCTCCAGATAGTTTTTAAAATCTGAAATAGTACTTTAGAAGAATTTATACTCATATTCACAGTTAAATTTTTCTTTATGCAATAACAAATAAGAAATGTACTCCATAATTGGCTCACTGGGAAAGGGACTGTCTTGGAGAGACACATAACAACAGCCTGGGGGTGAGGTATGGGGTTGAGACACACACCTGGGCAGAGAGAGCGACTGTAAACGTGCTTGAGGACCTGTCCTTAGGAGTCTTACACGGAGGCCTGGAAAGGACCTTCAGGACTGGCCTTGTGCCCCGTCCTGAGAAGCAATCAGGTCGCTTTAGCCAGGACTGTTTCACAATATGGTAGCATCTTTCTTGTCACAACCCTGCTTCATTCCTTTTTGGGGGTAATGAACGGAGCATCTTGACACCATTTCACCATTCTATTAGCTTACTGTGACCCAGGCATTGTATTAAGTGCCTTAGGGGCATTTTCTCCTTCATGTGCATTTATCCTCACAACAACTGACAAGAAGGTAAGACTATTACTCCTCATTTACTTAAGATGAAACTGGTTCAGAAAGACAAAGCCACAGTGAGGCGGTGACAAAGCTGGTCCTTAAACCCAGATCTGTTAACCGGGAGTCCATCCTCACCATCATCACATCCAACATCCTAACTGGACAGAGACACAGAGATACCAGCTTTGCCAACTGCACATTTCAATTCAGCACAGGCCCAGATAAATTCTAGGGCTAGCCGAACAACTTGTTCCTTGGCTGGGTGGGCCTATTTCCAGGCAATACCAAGCCAGCTTCTCTTCCTCTTTTTGTATTCTCCATTGACCAGCAAGTCCATGGTTAACTCTCTTTGCTCAGAGGTGTGGAGGTGGCTCAGGGCCAAAGCCAAGCCTCATTCCTGTAGAGTTTCCAGGAGACGTTTTCACAGAACTCAGTCAGTTCAAGTTCATGGAGACATGAGCACTAATTTGAAAGGCATCCTAGATGGGGCCAAAGTGGAAAGGTTTCACTGCAATGTTGGCATTTTGGAAGCTTTAGAAAAGGAATTAGAATCCAGGCTTGTGGACTGGTTTTCCATAGGATGGATCTAGGACAAACAACCAACCCCACCTCCCCAAAAGAAACCCTTCAGCCATCTCCACTTTCTCATCCATCCTTTCTGGCCTTATATTGTCCCCACACACTCTGAGAGCAGACTAAGGCCTCGCCCTGCCCCTACACCTCCTGCGTCCCCAAGTTCTTGCTGCATACGCGCGCACACACACACAGACACACACGGCTGTTGTGGCTGTTTTAGGGAAGGGGCGGGGATAATCACCACTCCTTCCAGGAAGCTCAGACCTGCAGGGAAATTTCATCTACTTCTGGAATACCAGTGGCATGCAAGATCTTGTTGTCACATCTTTTATCACCTACTCCAAGAGACTTTGCCTTTTCATTCCACTGACTGACTTCTTCCGTTTTTAAAAGAAGAACGGATTAGCCAAGGACGGGAAATAGCCCTCACCTCTCAGTGCTCTGATAGTGTTGGCAGGGCCACTGGCCACTGTTTTGCAGTTAATTAATTCAGAAGGTAAATTCTCTGACTTCATAAAATGGAAGGGCTTAATTGCTTAATGGCTATCCATTTACCTAAATAAAGACAACAAAAACAGAAATGAAACTTCTTACGGGGACAGGAATCATTGGAATGTTTTTTTTCATTCGTGCCTTGATTTATTTTAGTCACTTAACTTTTTTAATAACTAAGTTTCTTGATCTGTAGAAAATAGATAAAATAAGGAAAATAATAAATGGTATAGACACAGGCTAGAAGAAATAAAAATATCTTGGCTTCTCCTTTCAAATCTCTCCAATTTTTTTCCCCTTAGTTTAATTTTCATGATAAATTCTATAAGTGGGTCAGAGGAAATTTTATAAACATATCTCATATATATGATATTCACATGATCTATATAACATATACATATATGTTATAGAAACGAATGTTTATGGAAAAATATACACATCTATGCATATATATTTTTATAGGAATAAATAATATTTATGGAATAGAAAGGCAAAGCTCAGGGATCCAAGATTTAGAAGGAAGAAAGGGCAAGGGCTATGATTGCTAAAATGAGACAATCATACATAAAACAAACATAACTTTACAAACTGAAAATACAGCGATTTTTACGGGCTGACAATGAAGAGCATCACTTGCTAGCCATGTGCTGTTTGCCAGTCTTTAACCACTTTTTTATCTGTAGGCCCTCAACGCTCCTTATAGAATGGGACCAGCAGATGTAAGGGCTAAGGAATGATGGGGGTTGATAAGGGATGGAAAAAATGGCTTCTCTTCCAATTCCCATGATCAAGCTGTCTTTTCTGAAAGAATGGGGAGCGAAGCTATCCCTCCTTTCACAATTAAATTATTTTAAATGATTGTAATAGTAATTGTTACCAGTATCATTACTGCTCGCTTGGTAATTCTGCTCATCTTTCTGGAAAGCCATTAAAATCAATGCCAAGAGAGTTTTAAACAAAAAGATCTGAAACGTTAATACCAGTATTTATCTGAATGGGCTTTAAAAATTTGGAATTTTGGTGTTTCCTTAATATAAAAAGATCGGTTTTAAGTATTCAAAGGGTCTGATATAATAATTTCTTTTGTGGGATATATTTATGCACTTATTTATGTAACATTGCCTTAAATTCTGCTGTAATTGTTTTAAGTGCTTATTACGTGCCAGGTCAAGTTATTTGTATTATTGACTTCTCACCATAACCCTATTACCTCCATTTTACAGAAGAATAAACTCAAGTTCAGAAAGATTGCACCCCTGAAAGATAAATCCTAGGTCATTTTTCACAAAAAGACGATTTAAAGTATATAGGCTGATAAATCAGAGGGTATTTACATATTTTTCAAGAATCTCTATAATCAGGTTAAAGTGTCCAATTTAGAGGATAATTTTAAATATTACCCACACTCTCAAGTTTGGATTAAGCTTTCTTTGCCCACGTAACCCCTATCTTTCAAGATCTAGGATTACATTGCATTAAAGATGTGATTTTCTCTCTACACACTTTCTCTTTTAGAACCCAGGAATGTTGTTTCTAAAATCCTCTTAGAATCCTATATTTAAACAAAAACTCAGCCATTTGAGGTGCTCAAGACTCTTCTATGTGCCTGCAGCTCCCTCACCCCATGTCTGATGAATTTTCCTCCCTTGCCTTCCAGATCTCTCTATCATAGCCTTTCAAATCATGTGGTTTTCCTGGTCCCAGAAGCTGGGATCAGCACTTCTGCCAGGAAAGCTCCTTACGTCTTTGCAATAGAAGCACTATCAAAACCCAGCTGGGCACCCAGGCTGCAAATAGGGATGAAAGAGAAGAGTCCTTGACCAGGGGGCTTCCGGGCACTGAGACGAATGTGATGGACTGGCAGGGGCCAGTATGTTCCCCTGTGTCCCTGAGAAGCTCTACTATGGGGTCCTGTGTGCCTAAGATGCTTCTGTATTCACCATGCTCTGGCTCATCAGAGAAGCTTCTCCCAGATTCCTTCCATGGCACCGTGCCACCATCCTACTGTCCCAGGCTCGCTCTTTTTGTCACTCGAGCCGGAGGTTGGGGGCACAGGATAGGTGATGAGGCCCAGAAACAAGTGAAAAGACACTTGTAGCTCCGCCACCAACCAGCTTTTTGACCAAACGCAGAAAGAGAGGAGCAAAAGCTTTCCCAAGCAACGACTATTATGCTCATTTCATAAGGCCTACTATACTAATTTGCAAACATGGATAGACACTTGGGATCAGTAATAGGCAGAAAAATCTGAGTCTGGGGCCCCTTCTGTTACCAGGGACTTGTGACACTCTAAGAAAATCACAGGCCATCATTGGGCCTCAGCTTCCCCATCTATAAAATAAAGGCGTTCAACAAAAACGATTGCCAAAATTTCTTCCACATCTAAAATTCTATTAGTCTACTTCCTATTTTTCAGTATATACAGTCACCAACCAGAAGGCACTTGTTTTGTAAGGTTTCACATATCTCATTCCAACATTTTCTGCTTTTTTTTCAGTTATAGTCGCTCCATTAAAAAATATAACAGAAAGGAACTGCATGTTGCCTATTTTGGATGACAATTCTTAAGGCAAGAAAGACTGATACCAAGAAAGGAGAACAGGGGAGTCATTTCCCACAGATGAAGCAGGAGGAAGCAACCTCCCTTCACCCATATGCATCCCCCACGTGCAATTTCCACAAGTGCCAGCTGGGTAGAGGCTAAGAGTGCTGCTTATTTCTGTTTAGTCCTTTTCTCTCGAACTCAGAGCATTATTAAATTGATTTTGATTCTGCCTAAGGGCATAAAAGTTGGTGTCAGGGGCTGGCCCAGTGGCATAGTAGTTAAGTTGGTATGCTCTGCTTCAACAGTCCAGGGTTGGCAGGTTCAGATCCCAGGTGCACACCTACACACTGCTCATCAAGCCACGCTGTGGTGGCATGCCATATACAAAATAGAGGAAGACTGGCACAGATGTTAGCTCAGTGACAATCTTTCTCAAGCAAAAGACGACGACTGGCAACAGATGTTAGCTCAGGGCCAATCTTCCTCACCAGAAATAAAATAATTGGTATCAGAGCTACCAACAGGTAAACACCTAGTTCAGGATTCTTCCCACCAGAGCTCACCACCACCTTTCTGGACTGTCAGGTTACGTGACTGCTCCCAGCAGGTTTCTTAGAACCTCTTGACTTGACCCCAACAAACCTGTCTTCCAGTGGCCCAGCCCAAAATGGAGCACTGATGGTCCCAGCTGATGGATGACCTGCTATTATAGCACAAGTGAAGGTGCCTGACCTATAGCCCTATATATAGGACCTATATAGTCCACTGCTCAGCAGAGCGGTGCTTCCTTCTCCCTTCCCTGCTAACAGCGGGAAGAATCTGTGGTGGGTTTCTGCAGCCCAGACCTCTGACCCCACACTCTCTCTCCACTACACTAACCTATGTGCCATCTAACTACAGTGCCTTGCTCAGTGCTCAACTCGGTGTTGGCTGAATGCCTGAGTAGATGATATGAGATGGAGAAAGACCATCTCAACCCTAAGAGTCTATGAGGCTATGGATATATCACCCCTAATGTGGAGGATCGCATTCTTCAGGCCCTGCAGCAGCCAAACTTTCATGATGCATATAAGCAAGCGGTTCTCTGTCTAGAAATTTCTGTGTTATTTTCTCTCGCATGTTCCTTGAGTCTGCTGTACAAAAGGACTGGCTGATTCCCGACCTTGTCTTGACCTCCAACAGCCTCTGATAACCCCTCTTCTGATCCACTCCTTCAACTTCTGCTCTTCCAAGCCCCTTTGATACAGCCTGTTCCTGTGCATAGTTCTTTTACCCTTGTGTCTGACAGTTGACTTTAGGTGGCTACGTGGAGGGTTGATTAGAAACAGCTTGGCTTGTGAAATAGACGTACCTGATATAGTATACAGCTTGGGGGAAATTTCTACAGTCCAGCTGGGTAAGAGAATAGCTTTTCCCAAGAGGAGCAGTGTCTCACTGGGAACTGAAGTGAGGGAAAGCGGTCCCAGTCTCTCTGCTCAACCACCACCAACCAGGACGGCTGGAAAACAGCACAGGTGGTCTTGATGCCAAGCACCACAGCTGCTCATATTTACAGGTTTGTGTGGTCAAGGGGTGTTATTTTCATGAGAGGGGAACCACTTGCTATCAGCCCTACAAAATGAGCATGATTGGAAATACCTGTGTCTCTATCCCATGATTTAATTTGTTTGGAATTTAACCACCTGCCAATGGAGGAAAAACCCAAACAATACGGAAATTTTTTTCCAAAGATTCAAAAAGGAACAAGGAGGGGCCGGCCCCGTGGCCAAGTGGTTAAATTTGCGCACTCTGCTTCGGCGGCCCAGGGTTTTGCATGTTCGGATCCTGGGCGCGGATGTAGCACTGTTCAGCAAGCCATGCTGAGGTGGTGTCCCATACGGCACAACCAGAAGCACTCACAACTAGAATGTACAACTATGTACTGGGGGGCTTTGGAGAGAAGAAAAAAAAAAAAGGAACAAGGAAATAAACAATTCTTATAACACTCAGTCCCTGAGCAGAACACAGTACACAGGCAGGGCTCTCACAGCCTCCTAACCATTTCCTCCCTCCAGGACTGCTCTCCTTTTCAACTACTGCTGCCACGGTAGGCTTTGCCAAGACTTGACCATGCTGAGGCCCGAGTCCTCACCTGCCAGAGGGTTCCATGATTGGGGATATTTTTGTAAAGAATGGACAAGGGTAAGGCATTTCTTAGTTCTTTATATTCTTAATCATCTTCTTTACTTCTGTGTTTGGTTATCCAAACTATATCACGATCCCCAAACAAAAACATACATCTAAATCCTCAACTACAGAATCCAGATGTGAAGAGCAGAGGGAAGCTGATTTTCAATTCCGGTCCGTGAGAACTGAGACCTGAGAGAGTGCACAGGAGCAGTTCTGGGACTGCTGGGCAAACTCATTCCCTTACCCACTGGACTACAGAAATTTCCCTAAGGCACATACTGTACTGGTATGTTTATTCCATAAGCTGAGCTGTTTCTAAATTAATCTACTCTCTACATAGTCTTCTAAAGCCAAGTATCAGGTAAGTCAGAGATTCCCTTAAGCCAGGGTTTCTGAACCTTGGCCCCACTGACACTTTAGACTGGATAATTCTTTGTTCTGTATATGGGGGACTATCCTGTGCCTTGTCTGATGTTCAGCAGCAGCCCTGGCCTCTACCCACTAGATGCCAATAGTAACTTCCTCCAAACGTGACAACCAAAAGTATCTTGATACATTGCCAAATGCTCCCTGAGGGGAAGGGGGCAAAATTAGCCCGGACTGAGAACCACAGCTTCATCTAAGGGCAACACTCTCATCATATACACCAAGATGAGTCACCCTTCTACCCACAGGTGAATGTTCCACCCCAAAACTTGTTTTGTGGTCTGCATATATGCCGTTCACGTCAATGGAATGCCTCGTATTTTTGGTTTATCAAGAACGCTGTGTTAAAATTTCACAGTTGTTTTCACTCACATTTTGTTTCATCAGGCCAAGTGCAAAACACAAGTACTGAAGTGATTTAAAGACAAAAAAACCAACAATAGGGAAGCAGGACAGGAAAGTACATACTGTTCACCTTTGTCTTGATCTGGTCCTTTAAAATGCAGCCAGCGTTGTGTACACAAACAAGCCTGCCCACCCTCCTACCTTCCACGCATACATATGCACGGACACACAAACACAGGGGCTACTGGGTCCCATGGCAGATGACACTCTAGTTCTCAAGAGTAAACTACACAGGGAGTATTTTTGACATCTGCGCATGAGAAATGCCCAAGTGGAAATTGATACAAAGGGCATTTCTGGGGCAGATGGCTTGGTCTGGTCACCCAGCACGGGCCTCAAAGGCGCTAGGGATGAGTGCAGCACGCTGAGCAAGGCAGAGGATGCAGAGACTTGCAACTGAGCTCCAGCACTGCTTCTGCACTCAGCACACTCTTGGCCGGGGACCTAAGTATTTGGGCTTCTATTTCCTCACATGCTAATGAACACTTCTATCAGAGGCCTTTCCAACTCTAACAGTCTACGTTTCTAAGAATATAATGCAGACAAATGTCACTTCCACCCACCCTACAATCCTTCTCCTTTCTAAATTAATCATTTCTGCTATTTCCACCTCAAGGGATGGTGACTATTCTCAATTCAACAGAAACTGCAAAAACACACAGGATATCCAATTACTTTCAAGAAAAAGGACCAATCCTGTCATCAGAGGTGATGACCTTATTCCTATTTTTTACCCAAGATTAAATCTCTGTGGATAGCTAATGTTCCATTTTCAAAGAACTATTAAAAAGATCCATCCAAGTCTATCTGAACTGTGTGCTGAAAAATGGAAAATACCAGTCCCATGGTACCTATGAAGTCATCAGAATATTTATAGCTCTTGACTCCAACCAAGGGACCACCTGACTCTATACCCTATGCAGAATTTTCCATGTATCATTTCCTTCTTCTGCACACGCTTCATAAACAGGAAGTGCTTCAGTAAACACCAAAGAAATAACACGGCAAATGGTACTGCGGGAGATGCATAATAATACAGGAAATGAAGGAGACCGTCCATATTATCTCCAGCAGTGAGCTCAAAATTTGATTTTCAAAACTATCTTCAAAGATTGGCTGCTTCATGCCATAGTAGTAACATGAACCATGTTTGCTTTTCAATCACATGGAGTAGCATCAGAAGCCCAGTTTCATGCTTACACCTTGTAAAATGATCTATTATCTATGCAAATTTATTACAGGGAGATTTAGGTCCTGGAGGTGTGTTTATTATGCTTACTGATTTAAGAGAGGGAGTTAATGGGGCTGGCCCCGTGGCTGAGTGGTTAAGTTCGCGCGCTCCGCTGCAGGCAGCCCAGTGTTTCATTGGTTCGAATCCTGGGCGCGGACATGGCACTGCTCATCAGACCACGCTGAGGCAGCGCCCCACATGCCACAACTAGAAGAACCCACAACGAAGAATACACAACTATGTACCGGGGGGGCTTTGGGGAGAAAAAGGAAAAAATAAAATCTTTAAAAAAAAAAAAAAAGAGAGGGAGTTAAACAGAAGAGGGATGGGAAAGAGGAGAAGGAAATACAGACATGAGACAGTCTCCACACTTCAGGACCTCAGTCAATGACTACTGGGAGTCCCGGACAGACTGACTGTATATGATATAGGGATGGCAGAGTGCTCCAGGTGTGCAGAGGAGAACATTGTTAAATTATATTGTGGTACACAGCACAATCGCCCCAAATATGTGCATGTCCTGATCCCTAGAATCTGTGAAACCTAAGAGTACGTTACCTTAGAAGGGAAAATGTTACCTTACAAGGTTGCAGATGCAATGAAGATCGCTAATCAGCTGATCTTGAGATGGGGAGATTGTCCTGGATTATCCAGATGGGCCCTATGTAATAACATGGGTCTTTAAAAGTGAAAAAAGAGGAGGCAAAAGAGAGGGTGTGTGAAATACAGTGTGAAAAGGACTCAACTTGCCATTGCTGGCCTTGAAGATGGAGGATGGGACCACGAGCCAAGGAATGCAAGTGGCCCCTAGAAGCTGGAAAAGGCAAGGAAATGGATTCTCTTCTTGAGCTTCCAGAAAGGGACACAGCTCTGTCAACACCTTGCTTTTAGCTTGGTGAGACATATATTGAATGTCTATCTTATAAAACTGTACGATAATAAGTTTGCATTGTTTTAAGCCACTAAGATTACAGTAATTCGTTACAACAGCAAAAAAAGATTAATGCATATATCCATTTTAAAATGCTCTTAATACTTTTAGGTCCTATTTATACAAGGCATCCCAACCTTTTCACTCTTTTCTCCACTAGCCCCAAAAGGTGGATCTATTTATAGACAAGATATTCTACTGGGACCTGTCTAGAGTGGTTTGGAATCAGTTTTTGTCTTTAAGACAAAAGTCACATGTGCCCATTAGTATACAGTGTGTTTAAACACAGTCAAGTCAGACCAAAGGGACTGATTGTCGGATGAGTATCTCTTTCTTTAAACTCAATGTTTACAAATAATTATTTCCAAGGTACTCTTCACAGCTAATTTGCACTGGGCTAAATTAAGGAGATGGGTTTGCATGTCTGTGGTCCCAGTGCATGGTACAAAAGCCCTAGCTGATCATTTCTTGAACGAATGAGCAGGCAGGTGATGACTTTGCAATGGAAGAATGGACTTGAGGCTTCTGGATGGGAGAAGGTCTCTACAGGAGCTCTTTGGACTAGAGATGCCCAAGGTTGGACCCAACAAGAATCCAGTCCTCTGGGCTTCCTCCTCTTCTTCCCACAGGACCTCTTCTACATCTTAGGCTCTGGTTATGGCAGGACTCCTCTAGGCTTGAGGAGCAAGACGGGTGGGGGACACAGTACCAAGCTTTATGCACACTTCAGTTTATTTTCCTATAAGATTGAGACTCTCATGACAGACTTGTGATAATTTTCTGGTGTGTTCATTTCCCTGCAACATAGAAGAGAGAGGAAATCTCCACTTTTTCCCATAGAGAATTAATCTTTTTAAGCTCAGAGAATCATTTGAGTTTCTAATCGACAGGGTATTTAAGGAAGGGTAGGAAAATAGGCAAGATGTTATTGCCTTTGCACCAAAGAAAAACCAACTCAGACTTTCTTGAAACCGATGAGAAATAAAGCATAACCTCTCCACGACCATTCACCTCTGTCTCTCTCACTTTTCCACGGCATCCTGCATGGCCTGAACAAAGCAACTGCTGCAGGGGAAGATCACAGAATAAAAACAAACAAACAAAACACAAAATCAACATGAAAAACCCAAGAAACTTCAAGGGCATTTAGTGGTCATCCACACCCTCAATTTTACAAATGGCGAAACGGAAGCTCAAATATACCATGAAATTAGATTCAGAAGTAAAACTGAGATGAATAAAGAAACAATCTTAGGCTAAACAAAAAACCCACCTTTGTTTGTTTCTTATCCCAAACAATATTTCTCAGGCAGAATGGTTTCAACAACTTGCCTAATGCCAGAATAGCTTGTGAAAAGCATTAAACCTTAGGATAATTTCCACACAGATTAATCTGTTATGGAGGAAAGATCAGCAGGCTTATAGGAAAAAACTCTACAAATTGCCCCAAAGTATAAGGAAATAATACAATTACCCTGTCCATCTGGACTGATACAAAATCTAAATTAAATAATATTTTATGAGAAACATGGCTTTATTATTTTCCAATACTTGGAGTATCTGAAAAAGCTAACTGTGTTTCCAATGACTGCCTTTCTGTGGTCTGCTTAAATCAATTACATAAAAAAGTCAATATCCAATGAAAATTTTGAGAAACTTTTAGTGAAACTAGGATCAGAAAGAAACTTTCTTAATATGGAAAACAATTCTTGTGCTAAGTGACAACATTATACTATTGGAAACACTAGAAGGACACTTCCCAAACGTTTGCGACCAAGGGATTTTCATTTATGTATCTATTAATAACCTGTGTGTGCCGAAAAATGCACTCTAGGAAACAGCAGAAGAGCCATTTGTCCTTTAAAATCATGAACAAGCCAAGGCTGTCCTTTTATCACAGAGATTCTTTGATACTATTTTGGAAGATCAAGCTAATAAAATAAGACAAGAAAACCAAATACAAAACGTTAGTTAGAAGGAGAAAAGTTACAATTTACAGATGACATCACTGTTGCCAAGAATCAATCAAGAACCTAGTAGAATAATATAAAAAAATCAAGTTGGCAGTTTACAAAATAAACTCACACAAATCAAGATCTTATATATTCCCAGCTAGAAAATGTAATTAGAAAAACAACGAATCCTACTCACAATAGGGAACCCCCCACAATAATTATAACAAAGAACGCCACAAAAGTTACTCAGAAGTATATTTAACTAAAAATAGGTATAGAATCTCAGAATAAAATAAAAATTTACTGAGGAACATAAAAATAAATATATAGACATTTCATTCTTGGATGGGAAGACTCAATAGTGAAAGATGCTACTTCTCTCTCAATTCATTAAAAATTTTTTTAAAATTTCAACAAAAACCACAATATAAATCTTTTTAGAGGTAATGATCTTATAATTCTGAAGTTCAATTAGAGGAATAAATGTAAAACATCATCAGAAAATTTTTGAAAATTAAGAATACCATGGGAAGTCTTGCATTACAAATATTACAATTCAGACAAAGCATTACGAGCACAAAATAAAAAAATGAGAGCAAAGACAAAAGCCTTAAGGGAAATATTAACAAATTTGATTTTATAAAAGCTTGAGTCAAAAACGAAAAAACAAGCAAGATTGAAAGACTAATTTAAAACCAGAAAAACATTTGCAACAAAAATATAAGCCCTTAGTATATAAGTAGCTCTTATGAATAAGACAGATAATTCTCAAAAGACAACATACAAATGAATAAAAATCATCTGGAAAAAAATGGTCAAACTTATTAGTGATAAAAATGGATACTAATGAAAATTAAGGCATTTTCACCTGTCCAGCTGGCAAAGAATCTTAAAAAGAATAGTGCTCAGCATTAGTGAGGACCTGGGAAAACAGACCCTCCCCTAAATCAGCTGGAGGGAGGCTCAGCTGGGATAATCTTTTTGAAGGTAATTCAGTAATAGTGCTAAAATATCCAGATCCTTTAACTTGGTTCCACGAGGTCACAGGCCTTGTCTTCACTCTGTATCCCTGCTGCCTAACACAAGTAGGAGCTCAGATGTATTTAGTGAGCGAGAAGACGTGGGGAAATAAGCATTCTGGGGCCTTGGAAAGCTGAGAACAAAGATGCTGTACCAGACCACTGGGTGCTGACTTCTCTGGTCCAGGTGACCTTGCTGAGGATGAGTTTGGGTCACTAAGCAGGAAGGATGAGGGTGGTTGCAATGTTTCCTATTCAAAAGTAGATTGTTAAATTCTTCCTTCATGGGGATGGGAGCTTGAGGGTAAAGGGCTATGGCCTGGTACCCGAGATTCGGCCAGACTCTGCCTTGTGCATCAGCCACTATGTGTGTCCCCGAAGGGACTCTGAGGGCCAAGGATGCCCCATTAGAACTGCCGCATCTGCTTCTGCTCTGTGCAGCCACCTGGCTTCTGGCAAGATACCTTTTCCCTTGGCTAGGTCAATCAAGAGCCTGATCATACTATGTGGCTTCTTCCTACCCATCTGTAAACTCACTTGAAACAATTCAGGAACTCCATAATCCGAAAAAATACGAATATGTCAATGGAAGATATATGTCAATGGAAGTGTCCAATATGCTTAAAAAAACTTGCTTAAAAATAAATAAATACATGAATAAAAAATGTGGAGTTAAACACAAAGGCAGCTTAAGCTGGCATACTCCAAATTCCGAAGGAAAGGGAAACTTAGAACGTTTTTCTTATGTTGAGTACTTCCTTGAAAGACAAGATTTCATCTTACCAAGCGGAATCTCAGATTTTGTTCACAAATGCAACTTCACTGCTTCAAAATCTCTTTTGTACTCACAACTTTAAGATACCCCTAAGTTATAATATTACAGTTACATTCAAATTAAAGCTTCCACAGAACATAGGAGGAGAAGGAATGGTGAAACAGATTTGTCTCCAACTTTAGAATAATTAAGTTAAAATAAGGAAATTATCTTGGGGGAGGACTGTGTTGACTGTGCTTAGTTCTTCCGTGATTTTCTTTAAAATGCATGCAAAGCAAAGCTGGACCTTCCCTGCCCACCCCCATCTTCCCCTTTCCTGCTGTCTTCAATGACACACCCTCACTCATTCTATTGTTGTCTGTGTCCTTAGCGAAAATCACACTGTGTTTTCCCCAGGAGACTTCCACTGGCCCAGAAGAGACGCTAGAACGTGTGAAGGCAGAGACAGAGGAGGGAAAAGTGCTCTTGAAACTCCTTATAGTTTTCTCAAACTAAATCACCTTAATAATCAATAGTAGGGACTACCATCAAGAGAGAACAGGGTCCCAAGCCATTTGGAATTCCAAATTTGGGCAGTGTCCCAGTATGGAAAAGGGTGGAAGTAACAGTTGTTCCTTGACTAAGTACTGAGTTCTACCCTGTCTGCCAAGTCCTTGTTCTCATGGGGCTCAAGTTCATTGAGGGGGAGTGGGGATCCAGCAAAATTAGTAGCAATTTAATATTTGTATAGCCAACTACCGTCTTCCAAGTGCCTTCTCATACATCCTCAGATTTAATACTCAAACCATCCAGTGGTATTGCTATGCTCAGACATTAAGTGTCTTGCACGAGGCTGAGGTCATAAATGGCAGAGCCAGCCTGACTGCCTCCCCCAGACTCCCTTCTCAGCCCATCGCTGGTGAGGAAGGAAGGAAGAGCAAAAGGGCCAGTGTCCTGTCTGCTCTATCACTGCCTGTCTTTGGGTCCTGAACGCAGCTTTAAAGTCTACACTCTTCCACAATTTTGGAGGGATGTAGCTGCTTTTAAAACTGCTAGGTTATTATTTCCTCTTACTCCCTTTGAAACAGCAAATCTGAAAAATCATTGATCCTGTTTTTTTCTCCACATTACAAAGAAAAGTATGTTTACTATGCTGCTGTGCTAGAGAAATTGTTCTGCCAATCAATCCCAAATCCTGATTCCCCCCCCCCACCCCCGGCAATTACTGGCATCTTTCTAGGGGTAGCCTTTAATTGGCCCAACATCTGTCAAGAATAGAACCTATCAGGAACAGAGTTGGGAAAAGATTGCCTTTTAAAATTCATTGTTAAAGCTCTTTTATGAATGGCTGGTCATAAGCAGTCTGTAGACCATAGACAAGGGGACTTAAGGATGCCACATCATTAATAGCCAACTTTCCAATACCCATACCGACGACACAGATAATCAATATTATCTTTGAAACAGAATAAGCCAAAAGAACCGAACTGAGCTCTTTCAAAATCTTCCTACGATTCAAATATTCAAAGCAAAATTTCACCCCCTTCCTCCCCAACTCCCTCTCCCCAACATATCTCACCTCTAATTGCAGATCTGGAACAGTAGGCTCAAGAACATCTCTCTCTGGAAAGTCTATAAGAATTTTAGAATTAAGAAGAAAAAAGCGATACATCTCTTGAACACTATGTGCCAGGCAGTGTGTGGGACCCTATGGACGTCAAGCTGATTGGGCAAGCCCCCTCCTCTCCAGCTGCTCAGGGTGCAGTTGGCAGGACATAACCGCAAACAATTATGACAAAACAAAGTCATCTATGATATAACAGAGGTAAGCGCAGAGCGCTGAGGGAGGCCTGGGAGGAGTGGCTGACCATCTCTGTTTGGGAGGGTGGAGAAGGGGGATGATAGAGGCGTTTCTGGAAAGAAGACATTCTAGAGTGATCAACATGTACAGAATGGAACAGAGATGGACACGTTCAGAGTGGCTGGAGTTACCCATGTGTCGAAGTAACAGAAGGCCAATGGAAGATTATAAAGGATAACTTGGTCAGCTTTGTTTATTTTAGGAATATAACTCTCTGGAGGAGGGTATCAGAAGGTAACATCAGGGGCTGGCCCTGTGGCCGAGTGGTTAAGTTCGCACGCTCCGCTGCGGGCAGCCCAGTGTTTCGTTGGTTCGAATCCTGGGTGCAGACATGGCACTGCTCAACAAACCACGCTGAGGCAGCGTCCCATAAGCCACAACTAGAAGGACCCACAACGAAGAATATACAACTATGTACCAGGGGGCTTTGGGGGTAAAAGGAAAAAAAATAAAATCTTTAAAAAAAAAAAAAAAAAGAAGGTAACATCAAAATGGAGATGTTACCCAGTCCTCTCCTCCATCCATCCCACTAATTCCTGTGGATCTATGGCTCGACAAACTAAACCAGAGCCCTGGCCCTCTCCACCGAGTTGCAAATCCACACGTCCAACTGCCTACTTGACTCTCCCCTTCAGTGGCTCACTGATATCCCCAAACTAACATGTCCAAATATAAGACTTGATTTTCCCTCACAAACCTTTCCCCCACACCATCCCTGTCATCCTTGATAAATGGCCACATCATCTACCCAGGTGCTCGAGTTAGAATCCTGGGATCGTCAATTATTCCTATCATTCCTATCATGCCCTCACCCCCTCAGGCAACCATAAGCCAGTCCAGTCCATAGTAACTCTGAAATATATCTCAAACTTGTCCCCTCCTCTCTTCCTCTTCCTAGTCTACCACCTTAGCTTAGGTCACCACCCATTTCTCTAACTCAGGCTTTCTCAAATTAGCACTACAGATGTTTGGGGCTGGATAGTTCTTTGTTGCGTTCTTTGTCCTGTTCACTGTAGGAGTATAGCAACATCCCTGGGCTCTAGCCACTAGATACCAGTAGCACTTTCCTCCCCCAGTTGTGACAGCATTGTCTAAGGTCCCCTGGGGGATAAAATCAGCCCCAGTTGAAAGCCACTGCTCTCACCCCACCTTGCCTCACTCTTCCTTGCTCAGTACCCTCCATCCCACAGGCCTCTCTTTCAGTTCCTTGAATCCACCAAGTTCCTTCCTGCCTCCAGGGCTTGGCAAATGCTGCTCCCTCTGCCAAGAATGCTCTTGCTTTCACTCTTCTGTTGGCTGGCTCCTTCATGCTTGTGATCCCAGCCTCCCGTGTTGCCTCCTTAGGCCCCCCTGAATACATTATTAAAAGGCAGCACCCCCGCCCTTGTTTATTTTCTTCATAGCACTTGTAAAGTCAGTAATTATTTTATTATGTTTACTTTTTTTGGTCTGTCTCTATGAAGATAATGAAAGCATTATTAGGGCAGGGACTTTGTCAGTCTTGGCATACCCCCAAGGCCTAGCACAGTGCCAAGCTAAATAAATATTTGCCAACTGAATAAATGAATGAATGCATGGACAATCAAATGTATGTCTTCTATCCTAAGCACTAACCACACCCTTAAAAAAAGGACAAAGCCACAATATGAAAAATTAGCTCAGGAGAATTAGAAGGTCACCTAGACAGCCTATATTTCAGCTCTGCACTCAATAACCAGATGCTCCCTGATCCATAATGCAGTGTAGACAGCAGCACATCTTGGATGAGTAGAAAGCACTGACATAAAAGTAACAGCAGGTCATCTTCTCTCCACTGGGGAAAAAGTACAGTTAGACCCTGTGAACAGTTAAAAAATTTCCTTATAACTGAACCCAATTTGTGTCTCTGGGTTTCTGGGTGTACATATGTATCGGGAGTTAGGCAAAAAAGATACCGGAAGACTGAGAAACTTAATGTTACAGTCCCCAGAGACCACAACCACCTTTTTGTTCTCTCCTTAATGATGCCTTGAATGTCTCTGGGACAACAGCTTCCATGCAGAGGGCTGAGCTGCCCAATCTTCCTCTCATATAATAAAAGTCACAGACACACGATCCACAGACAGTCAACTGAACTCACCAGAAAATAGGGGAGTACCGTCTGAAGGAACTTAATTCCCACAGGGGAAAATAACTTTCAAAATATTCACCCTCCTGCCTGATACTTTATCAGAGCTTTTTTGCTATTGAGCAGATTATTAGTGAGTTATTCCTCCTTCTGTGACAGCCTACAGAACAGTTAGGTTTGAAACGTGTTCTTCTCCTAATTTGACAGTTCAAAATATGTCACTCTCTCCAAGTGGATCCTACATCTCTTACTGTCAATTTTGAGTTCTGTACTTAAGAATAAGTTTTGAAATGATTACTTTACTCGTCATTTTATTTCCAGGGTTTCACACAGTGCCCAAGAGATTGATTTGTTTTTCATTTTGAAATTACTATGTACTTTCTAGAAAAAGGTATTCTTGAGGCTACAGCTCAGATTACGTTTTCAGAGGTGAGACACACTTTGGTAGAGGAAAGTTGGCTTTTGAACCATTGAATGAGGGGAAACGTTTTCAAATTGTTCAGTTCTATTCATTTTTTTCCCATCCCAAAGATGGCTGGGTTTATCTGTGTCACTGGCCCCCACTATTTTCCATTTTAATGTCATAGGCATGACAGCGTTCAGACAATACTGCAGTGGTTAGGGTCCAACAGACCCGAGAGAGAGATTAATAATGGGTTAAAATCCCAGCCTTATTCTGCTACTTACTTGCTATGTTCCCTGGAGCAGGTTACTAAACGTCTCTGTACCTCAGTTTTCTCATCTGTGAAATGGAAATAATCGTACTACCTCACAGGGCTGCTCTGAGATTAAATGAGTTGACGATTCTAAAGAACTTAGAATGGTGGCTGGCATGTGCCAAGCACTTAATAACTGTTAGCGCTTACTATTAACACAGCTTTTAAAATTGCTTCTGATTGGTAATTATTATGATTTAATTTGCTGAATTAATAGGTTTCTGGCTAGAATAAACTCAATGCAATTTGATAAATAAGATTCTCCCAGCAACCAATGAGTGTAACTCCATAAAAGTGCACAATTTCTGAATAAGCGCATGGCATACGTCCCATTACTGTTTGTTAAGTAGAGAGAAGACTAGAAGCTAAGCTACAACGTTGGTTTTCTTTTTTGGAGTCCAGAATAAAGAATTCCAGAATCTTAAATTTCTCTGTTCTTAAACAACTTCTTAAGAACCATCTTTAGAAATCTCCATTAAGTTTCCAGGCAAGGGAAGAGTGATAAAGAGGGATCAGCCACAGGCCTTGCGACAAGGAGCCTGCTGGCCACACCAGAACCCTGCTGGCCAAGCTGTGTAGGAAGGCACGAGGATCGTCTGCACATATGAAGCCTTTAAACTTGAAAATAAAAGCAACGTTGTGCCCTGAGAGCAGAAACTCCAGCTCAGATGGCCCAACTGGCTGCAGAAACACTGAAAACTCCAGCCTCGCAGCGTCCCATTAACACCAAACTCAACAATGCAGTGGTGGTTGTTGCCCCTGAAGGAAGCTGTGCAGCAAGCTTGGGGTAGGATATTATCTCCTAGAGTCAGTGCTTTTGGAACACCAATGTGATGTTTATTGGAATCAGGGACCAAAAGATGGAGTTTCCATGGTTATCCAGAAGGCAGAAGTGCAGCAAACCTGCGTGGCTTAATACAGATACTCCCTCCAAAGCGAATGCTAGAACAGGTCACTTCGAAACAAACAATTCAGGGAAACAACCCAATAGGAGGGTTGGCTTCTCCTCCTATCTGAAGCTGCCAATTGTTTTTGCTTAATTATCTGCAACATCTTGCTTAAAAGTCATAAAGGCAGATTTGAAATCGCTTGCTTTAGGACTTAGCGAGGAAGAAGACAGAAGCACAGGGGATCCCACACAGAAGCTGAGGGATTTGGAGGGAAGATCTGCACAGCGGCGTGGATGGTAATGGTACATGATTATACACACTTCTAAATCGAGTGAGATTATTTAAAAATTCTCCCTCTCTGAACGATGCAGCTCATCTTGCTGCGTAATTTTAAAAACACCACAGCAGCCCATCATCAGGAGCACATCTTTCTCTCTTATTTCCGAAGCTACTGCCATTGGGAAGGAAACAGTGTCTTGCTCCAGCACTCACTGTCTACTCTCCCACGCCCAGGACAGACCGGAGTCGGCACCAGGATGCTAAGTGACTGCTCTCCTCAGGAGCCCAGTGCCGGGAGAGGTAGTCACACTGGCTGCCAAGCTCAGTTCTAACAGAACTAACCCAACTGGCAATCAGAGGCTGAGGGATCTTGCTTTTGCGAACAGAAACAGTGACATCACTCATTGGTGTTCTACTTTTCCCAGGATGATGTGGTCACATCTGTTAAATTTTTTGATCCTCACAGCACTATGAGCCGGTCAAGGTAGGTATTAATTACATTTCGTCAATAAGAAAAATTAAGATTCAGATCAATTAGGGAGAACGCCTACGGTTGTATAACGAGTATCTAAAAGAGCTGGACTCACATCCACCCTCTACTTAAAAGGGCAGTTTGGTCTGGGTGAGGGTTTTCAGCCTTGTTGCTACTAAGATTTGGATAATTCTTTGTTGAGCTCTGTCCTGTGCATTGTAGGGTGCAGCACTGCTGGCCTCTACCTCCCAGATGCCAATAGCACCAGCCTCACAACTGTGACAACCAAAACGTATCCAGACATCACCAAATGTTCCCTGGGTGCTGGTTGCGAACAACTTGGTCAGTGTTTTGGATTAAGGTGAATTGAGAATAACACTTGGAACGCCAAAGGATCACTCTTCCTACAGACCAGTGTGGTTGCTATTCACGACAACTGCTGCTCAATGCAAAGACACGGATGTCTCTGTTAAGCTACAGAGTGTACCTCCATCAGTGCAGAAAGCAAGTGCCTTGTTTTACGGAAGTGGTGGCTTTGTAGAATCTGAAGGAAAGGAAGAGTGGTCAGGGCACAGGACACTAGACAGCCCTTCCCCACTAATCTTAAAATGTTACTCATTTCATTTCTGAAACATTCACATGATTCGAAATTAAAAACACATACAAGGTACATACAGAAAAGTTCCCCCAACTCATGATTCCCACCACCTGGGTCTTCGCAGCGGCAGCCAACGTTACCAGCTGCCTATGGATCTTCCCAGAGTATATTATAAACGAGCATGTATTTAAATGAATGCTTCCTCTTAGAGGAAAGTGTCTCTGAGTCATTACCTCACTCGTGTTTGAGAAGTCATAAAAGACACCTTTCCCTGCAGTGTGGCAAGGGGCAGGCATTGTTCTTCCCACATCATCACTGCCTGCCTCCCCTGGTGGGGAAACTGGCGTAGACACTGGAATTAAATGACAGCCAAGGTCTTGAAAAATAAAACAAAAGAAAATGGAAAAAAATGGGGAACTTTGATCAAGAACCCTGTTTGTGTCTTAGTCTGGTCAGGTTCCTGCTAGGGCATTCTGAGTGCTGTCATCAAGTGGGCCTGTTACGGCGGAAATCAGTTAGAGATTCACGGCACACCCAAAGCTGGGGTGCTAGTACCAAAGGCGGGTGATCTCCACAGCCATGGCAGCCTGCAGCAGTTATCAAAACCAGAATCTCCCAGTGGGGGCCTATTGTGGGCAGGCTCAGGAAGGAAGGAAAAGTACAGAGAGGAGGGGCGACAGGCCTGGAATGACAACTTTTGGGTGGAAAGTGGAGAGACGAAGAAAAACAAACGGTGGCAGTAAAAATTTCCTGTGTCAGCCCAAGCCCAGGTGATAGGGACACACAGATAAATTCTGATGGACAAGTCACAAAATCAGGACATGATATGGCTGGAGATTTTAATCATCTCCCTGACAAAGAACTGCTAGGTGACCTGGGATAAACCACTGAACCACAGTGACATCTGTTTGTTCTATAAGGGTGGGGCTGGGGTGGGCAATTTCTTCACATAGAAAAGAGAGAAAACTCAGGTCTCTGGCATTGGTAATTTACCTGAGTTAAACCATTCTTAAAGTGAAATGATGCCCTGTTTTCTGCTAAGTTTATCACTTTCTTAAAAAAAAAAACTCCTCTTCTTCAAACTTCTCCGGTTCCATCAATGGCAGAAAATTTCTAGTAGTTACTCTGATTGGAATCATTCAGGTCAGGCGTCACTGCGATTTGTACTGTCATTTCACCATGTCGCTAATCTCCAAACCAATGTCGTGGTACCATACTGCCTAGAATTGTGCTATCTAACGTGGTAGCCATTAGCCAGATGTGCTTATTTAAATTTAAATTTAACTTAAAAAGAAAAATTCCTCCATAGATACATTGGCCACATTTTAAATGCTTAATAGCCACACACAGCTTGTAGCTACCGTATTAGCGCAGATTATAGAACATTTCCATCATCGCAGAAAGTTCTAATGGACAGGGCTGGCCTAGAACCTAAAATCCAAACTCCTCAAACCAGCAACCAAGGCTGGCTGTCATTTAGAGCCAGCCCATACTTCCAAAATTGCCGGTTACTTTCCCCAAACACTGACACTGAGCTCTGTCTAGGCCAGGCTCTCCCATCCCTCCGACAAATCATGTTCACCCCTGATTCTGTGCCTCTGCTCACCAGGTTCCTCATCACTGACACAGATGAGTAGAGAAATCAATGTCAAGTCGCCTAAGGAGCGGCATTTTCTGCCATGACAAAAGGCAATGAGGTATCTATGAAATTTTTATCCCAGCAAAATGTTCTGCTAACAAACAACTCCAAGAAAAGGACTCTTCCTCATAAGACTGTAATGAGCTTCAGGCTCGTCAGGACTTGCTAGAGGATTAAGTGAAATGCCACTTCTCTTGGCACTCAGTACCAATCTGAGTTGTTTAATTTTTTCACAGGGGCCTATCCTTTTTCCTCTTAAATATACTGTATGGACATAGGGAGCAGGGAGCAGGTCTTGCATGCATTTCTTCCGCATCTTCCTCTCCTATCTCACTTCTCTACCCAAACAGAGCAGAGGGTGCAAATTGGTCACTGTGTGAGGGCCGGATATGATCAATAGCATGTTGCTTTGTCCAGAGTATATTTTTGAAAAATTTTGGATCACTTGTCAACCTTTAAAAGTTGGGAGATTTCACATCAGAATCCACATTTTTGGTTTCTTGAAAAATCAGTAACTCTAGCAACCCTGGGTGAGCACTCCTGCATAGCTCTATTAGCTGGAGCTGAGTGCCACCTACCCCCTTTTAAGACGGCACGTATTCTCCTGTTTATCACTTTCCCTCTGGTTATTTCACTCCCTCCTTTCCTGCCTGGCCCCTGCAGGCTTCTGCGTTTACAACTCTTGTGGAAGACGATAAATGAACTGAGAATGGAAAAACTACACTCTGTAAACACAGCCAGGAGGCCCTTACTGCCTGTCTCAATGGGCGACATGTTTGTTTTAAGCAGCTAAAAACAAAACTCTTATTTTAGCCATTAGCTGAAGACCATGACCTCACCCGCTGATTTTAGCTATTCTTCCTGGGCTCCACAAGAACTGATAATGGATTAGGGAAATGGTCAACTGGAAGAACAGAAGGCAGCCAGCCTAAATAATCACACGCAAACAATTGCAACTCAGAGTAGAACATTGTTCCATGAACACAGAATGCTTCCCCCAAATGCATGGAAATCACAGCACTCATGATGCTGAGTGTTGCTGGCAGCTGCCCAGTGAATCTGCGGCTTCACACAGAAAGGCTAAACTTGTTCACTCTAACCCATATCGATTTCTCCTCTTTTGAACACTTCATTATAGACTGCTGTGTTGTCAAACTGTCTTCGTGTCTTGTCTCTCCCACTCAACCATTAAGTTCCTTATACACTCTTTGCTATCCTTCTCACGGCTAGCACAGCAGATCAGGGAGCTCTTAACCTGGGGTCCATGGATTGGCTTCAGTCACAGGCAAACACTAACGGGTTATCAAAGCTCCTTATAAAAAAGGGGCATACCCATGGTCAGTGCTTCAGGACTGGGAAGAAAATTAACTTTAAGGTATTTGTAAAAGGCACAATAGTTAACGAAACGCCTGGTGGCCCTGGTGACATTCATCTAGTCTGTTAGTTATCATTCTCAGTGTTTTGGCAGCTGCACATTTCCAAAGCACAAGTTTCATGTTTTCATTAAGGTCATGGGTAAAAAACGTTAAGCTATACAGGGCCAACTTCTGTACCATACTGTAGAGACTAAGTGAATAGGGAGCAAAACTGCCATTCTGTCCAACTGGGTACAAACACACTAACCATAATATTTAATCCCTACTTCTCCACCTTGTCTGAAAGGATGCTGCAAGAATCTTCCAGGTGCCTTTAATTCAAGATTCATCAAACTTGAGCATTCTCCTTATCTGCGACTAATTTAATGACTCCTTCTTAATAGGAAATGTAGTTAATTTGACATAAACTATATCTTTGCGAAGCTCTGCAGGTTTGTGAAACACGTGTGTCTTCTCCAAATGTACATAAGCCATATCTTTACTAACCTATGCTCAAGTTATGCTGAGCAATGGTCTCACTTACATCTGGTTTCCAGAATGTATCTTTTCCTCATTTTTGAAAATAAGGATGATATGTGCTTATTTCCTGCCTTTTGAAACTCTCCCATTCTCCTGATTTTTCTAAGCTCACACTCAGTAGTTTCCCTACTCCAGCTCTGAGTTCTTTCATCTGGGAAATGGTTCACCTGGGCCTAGAGGCAAATAGATTTGCAATAGCTAATGTAACAGTTATTATCATCTCTCCTAACTCCACCATTAACACCTCCAGTTTGAAGATCTTTTGCCTTCATTGAGAAGAATTAAATTGAATAGTTCAGCTTGGCTTTTACCTACTAAAGCACCACCTTCCCTTAGTGATTCCTTCTTGCTGTGCCTGTCAACACCATGTTTACTAAGCGCTCAGGTCTAGGCACTGCGCTCTCTTCTCGGTGCTTGTCTTACAGAGAAGCTAAATACCTCCTCCTCCACTACTTACCTTCCTTTTAAAATCAGATCATCAAAAAGATCCCTATGTCATCACACATTTAAAAAAAATCATTTATGGTTTTTTTTCCTCTTAAGTTTCCTGCATCTTCTCTTATTTTTCAGAATTATTTGCTATCTTAGAATGTGACTTTTAGTTTCTATAACCTTCCCAACATCGCTGATTTCAATATTCTGTTAGAGATATTAATCATAGAATCATATCTATAATATGATTGAAAACATACTTTACCAAATTCTTGGGCAGGGCACACTTAGCAAACTCCAAGATATTCTTTCTATTACTTTTATATCAATAAAGAACACCTATAGGTCAGAATTCAGTCAAGAATTTAGTGCCTCAATGCTGATAGGGAAAATTGCCTGAAACTGATCGGAAGTAATAACAGGCTGGCAATGTGACCATCTCTACATTGGTCTCATACTTGACTGAATTTACAAGGAGTTTTGGGTAAAAGAGATAAGATTTGGTTTTCCACCTGTGTCTAAAAATAAATAGTATATATTTTTTTTAAGTAGAAATCATTTTTTTTAAAGATTTGCCCTGAGCTAACATCTGTTACCAATTTTCCTTTTTTCTTTTTTTTTCCTCCCCAAAGCCCCAGTGCATGGTTGTATATCCTAGTTGTAAGTTCTTCTAGTTCTACGTGAGCCGCCACCACAGCATGGCAACTGACAGATGGGTGGTTTGGTTCTGCAACCAGGAAATGAATCTGGGCTGCCAAAGCGGTGAGAGGGCCAAACTTCAACCACTAGGCCATCAGGGCTGGCTCTAAATAGCGTATTTCTGCGTTTAGCCAGATGCACAAATTCTGTAAGATATACAACACGACTTCCAAGCTCTTGAGTCTTCACCCTCCTGTTCCCCAAACACATCATCACTTTGAGTGGCAACCTCTCTGTTTATATTTCTAGGTTTGGCTGAGTAGGAAAGTCAGAAGAAAAGATACACCAGGAAAAGGGGCATATTTTCCCGCATGAAAATTGAACAGGAAATACATCATGTTAGTTCCATGACCTGAATATGTGGACAGATCAGATGGCTCATGTACTTTATGACAAAACTTCTTGCTAGCTATTCATTCAAGAGTAAAAGACAAAAGGAAAAGTTAAGATATAATAAACCTTCAATACACAAACCTCCTACTCCTAAGAGGAAAAGAGGGCAAGAACTTTTTAAAAGCTAAAATGTGTGGTCAATCTAAAATCAGAAGCAATGGTGCCTGGGGGCATATAGTACCCAGTCATGTTCCTGAACATTAGATTGGTTGCTGGCAGACAAGAATTCAAAGTCAAAGAATGGTAAGGTAAGACACGCTGGGAAGTCTGGAAAGAGATTTTTGTGTTATGTTATATGGCAGTTAGGAGTTAAGGTTGCAGAGGAAATTAAAGTTGCTAATCAGCTGACTTTAAAATAAAGAGATTATCCTGGATTATCCAGGAAGGCTCAGTGTAATCACAAGGGTCCTTTGAAGTGTCAGAGTGAACAGCCTGAGAAAGACCAGTCTTGACTGGCTTTGAAAGTGGAAGGGAGCACGATGCAGAAAATGCAGGTGGCCTGAGATGCTGGAAAAGAGGAGGAGATGGCCTCTCCCCTGGAGCCTCCAGAAAGGAACACAGCCATGTAGACACCTAGATCTTGGCCCAGTGAGACCCATGCCGGACCTGTGACCAACAGAACCATAAGATAATGCATTTGTGTTGTTTAAGTCACTCAGCTCATGGTAATTAGCTGCAGCAGCAATAGAAACTAAGGCAGTAACTTACATAGACTGCTTTGGAGGAAAGAAAGGCCTATGACGATCTTAACATTCCAAACAGTAAAAGTATTCTTTCTGAGCTGAAGAAAGAGAATAAAACACTCACTCACCTTTTTATAGGTTTTTTCTTCATTTTGTTTCCCAGGTGCTGCATCTCCATTTTCAGCAGCAGACGACATCTACAAGAGAAAAACATACCTATTTGAATTTACAGCTCTACTCTGAAATACAATATGCTAATAATATTGCCAACTAGAGGATCTATTTTGGTTAATCACGGTTTTGTTGTTATTGTTATTGTCGCCAAGAAAGGACGTGATTGCTCACAATACTAAAAACAAATCTTTGTTTCCCAATCTTTCAAAAGTAAATTTTTGCCTCCAGATCATTTTGGTAGTATGCTTTACTCCATATGCTATAAGAAAGATGTTATGTAAGTTCAAGCCCATATCATGTGGATAAGTTGCTTTCTACAAAGCTTTTTTTTAAAAAAAAATAACCCTTATTTTCTGGTTATAGATGATTCCTCTAAAAGTATCTGGAAAGTACCAAAAAACATGAATGAGGACAGAAAAAATTACTCAATTCTGCTGCCCTCAGGCAACTCCATTATTCAGATTTTTGTATATTTGTTTCCCCCTTTTGTTCCATGCACTTTCACACTAAAAATACGATACCATCTTACCCAGCATTTTTCACTTGAAGTTTTTACTTTATGTAATAAGCATTTTCCCATTTGATTATAAAAATCTCATCATAAGAATAATTTTTTCTAGTTGTAAGCTACACCACTGTGTGAACACAATTGTGTGTTAATACTTTAGTTAATAATGCTAACATGGAAGGATAGTTGAGGTGGTCCATGGGTTTTGCTTCTAGAAGTAATATAACAATAATTATTTCATGCTTCTTTCTTTGTCCAACTTCAGTGTTTTCTGGGATTAGATTCCTAGAATCACTAGGTCATTGAAAAATTGAAAGCTCTTACAACATATTGCTAAATTTCTTGCCAAGAAGAACATACCCATTCACACTATCAGCAGCAAGTGGGAACTGGTTTCATGACAGGCTTAGCAGTGAGTATTATCATTTTAAATATCTTTGCTAATTTGACAGGTGAAAGAAAGCAGCTCTTGATTTTAATTTGCATCTTTGAAAACTAGCAGTGAAGGTTAACATTGTTTGCATATCTTTTTTTAGCTGTTTGTATTTCTTCTTTTGAGTTTTTTACTGTTTTGTCCATTTATCTGTTGGGGTCTTGGTGTTTTAGTTACCTATTATGGTTATTGATATTAGTGGTTTCCTTATTGATTTTTATGTATTAAGGTTATTAATCTGTTTCCAAGTGCATTATTATTTTCCATGCTGCTGTCTTTTGTTTTATAATTATGACATGAAGAAATTTCGTATTTTTCATACTCAAAACCATTGAATACTTTTGTGATTTCTTCCCAATGCTTTTAGATAAATATTTTTTCATTTGGAGATTATCAGATGTTTAAACATGGGTTCCTGTCACTTTTTAATGATAAGATTTTTGCATTTAACTTTTAATTCATGTGAATTTTTAAAGCCAGTTACTTCTGCGGTAAACAAGCATAGCTACACAATCAGGGAACCATATTTAAGGGTCTTATGTTAAACTGCATGAAGGGCTAGAAAGTTCTAGACACCACAGAGGGACAAAACTTCTGACTTTCTCACAAGCCTTTGAAGCACATTTTAAATTTTGGACCTTTAATAAACAAAGTGTGTGCCAAACCTTAGAATTTGCCAGCCATTTCTCTGCACTGGAACTAAATGACTGATTTTACCCCCACTGCCATGAAGCTGATGTGACTAAAAACCATCCAGGAAGATGAAAGAATGGACCACACCGAGCCAACCTCACCATACCTATTACTGCCCACCACTCAAACCATCCCCTTAGATCAATTTTCAATTCCATTCGTGTCCATTCAATTTGTCCATATCAGAATACGGAGTTTTCAAAGACAGATGTTTCATACACTACTGCTGCCCATGCTGTATCTGCTTAATTCGTTTAAAGAATAATTGGTCTTTCTAGTGTCTTCATAATATTTTGGTGAATTTTGAATATATGTAAGTGGAATTAAAATGTCTGAAAAGTTTTGTAATATCAGGCTCAGGGTAAAAAAAAAAAAAAAAAAAAAATCCAAACCCTCTATCATCTCCCTCCAAAAAAACTTAAATTATACAATTACTTTAAGACTATATAGGTATTTATCTGATATTTGATCCCTGAATTGGCAAAGATTTTTATAAGCTTAAGAGTTGTAGAGGGGGGCCAGCCCCATGGCCCAGTGGTTAAAGTTTCGTGTGCTCTGCTTCAGTGGCCCAGGTTCGTGGGTTCAGATCCTGGGTGTGGACCCACTGTACTCATCAGCCATGCTGTGGAGGCAACCCACATACAAAATAGAGGAAGATTGGCAGAGACGTTAGCTAAGGGATAATCTTCCTCAAGCCAAAAAAGAGAAAGATTGCCAACGGATGTTAGCTCAGGGAGAATCTTCCTCACCAAAAAAAAAAAAAAACAAAAAGTTGCAGAGGAATCACAAGTGAAAAAAAATTAATTGATTTGACTATCCAAAATTATCAAATTCTTACTGCCAAAATAGATCATAAGGCAAGCAACAAGTTGGAAAACATGGCAAAGAATGTGACAAACGTGAAAAATTCCCAAACATAAAAAGCTTATTTAAATTGTGCAGATTCCATCCCCTCTCACCCATTCCAGACATTACTCTTGCAATTCTCCCCTTTCTCTCCTCATCGTCAATTTTTCACTCTACTTCATTCCCATCAGCATTCTGTCATTTCTTCCATCTTAAAAAATAAAAACCCTTCTCTTGATTCCACTTCCCCCTCACTTCCTTATTCACCCTTGTGGCAAAACTCCTTGAAAAAGATGTCTCTACTCTCAATCCCTGATTCCTTTTCTTATCTTCTCTCTTTAACACACTCCAATCAAGGTTTTGCTCCCACCACTGCCCTGAGAACGTCTTCATCAAGGTCACCAATGACCTCCATGTTGCCAAAACCAAGAGCTAATTCTAAGCCCCCATTTTGCCTGATCTATCAGATTACTGACACACATGTCGTGCCCTCCTCGATTGATTTTCTTCGCTTGGCTTCTAGAGCACCATACTCTCCTGGTTTTATTTTTTTCCCCCTATCTTCTTGGTAACATTCCAGCCTCTTTAGTTGGTTCCTCCTTCTCTCTGCCTAACCTCTTAGGGTTGGAGTGTCCAGGACTGAATCCTTGGGTCTCTTCTCTATCCATACTCGCTTTTTGGGGGATCTCTAAATCTCTCTTCGAACTCCAGACTTGCATATCCAATTGTCTTCTTGATATCTCCACTTGGATCTCAAACAGACGCCTAAAATTTTGTAAATCTGAAACTGAATTCCTGACATTCTCTCCCAACTTCCTTCACTTATACTTTCCTCATCTCAGTTAATGGCATCTCCAACCTTTTGCTGTTCAGGCTCCAAATCTCAGAGTCCTCCTTCTTTTATACCACAGTCACTGTGGCAGCAAAGCCTCTGAAAGACATCCAGAATCCGGTCACCTCTCACCACTCCTGCTGCACATTCCTGGACAGAGCCATCATCTTCTTATGCAGGGATGACTTTCACGGCCTCCTACCAGGGCTTCCTGATGCCACCCTGTCCTCCTACAGTCTACTCTCACCATAGTAGCCAGAGTGATCTGTCTCTAAACCTAATGAGATCATGCCACTCTTCCCTTAAGACCCTGCAATGGTTTTCCATTTCACTCAGAGTAAAAGCCCAAGTCCTTGCAACGGCCTGTAAGGCCCTATGCGATTTACCCACCCTCTTGCCATTCCTTCCCTGACCTCGGCTCCTCTGAGTCCTCCCCTGGCTCCCCCTCATTCACTGGGCTTCAGACACTCCCAGTCTTCCTCAAACACACAAGAGCTCTGTTGCAGCTCTTCCCTCCGCCCAGACCATCTCCCCCAGACACCTGCTTATCGCCTTCAGGTCTTTGCTCAAATGTCAACTTCTCTTTGATGCTTAGCTTGACCAGCCTATTTTCAACTGCAACCTGTTCAGCTCCTCCCTGCCCCGGTGCTCATCATCTCCCTTAACTTGTCTTCTTTTTTCTTTTTTTTTCTGTAGCGCTCACCAGAGACTAACATACTACAGAGTTTCCTTATTGATTATAGTGAATTTTTGTTCTTTTGGTCTGTCTCCTCCTGAATTTAAACTCCACAGAGGCAGAGACTTTAGTTCACTGATGTACCTCAAACACTTAACTGTACCTGGCACATAGTAGGTGCTTAATAAATATTTGTAGAATGAATGAATAAATAAATTGATAAGGAAGATAAAAAGATGCCATTAGATGAATGTAGGCAGCATCTGATTCCGTCTGCCTGGGTGTTTGGTGCTGGGGAAGAGAGCTGACCCCCTGAAGGAGGGCGATAAAGACATAACTTAGGCGTCTGACACCATCAATCACATAGATTCTTTAGAAGGTGCCAGTAGCTTGGGAACTTAAGATAGCTGTCATGGAATAAATGGCAGTATCACCAACTCCTTATAACTTCCTCCACCAACGAAAAAGACTTAGGCTGGAAGTATTTCAGTAGAAATAACCTCCATGTAGGAGTGAAGCCATTTTTTAAAATGTAAAATGCTACTGAATATGCCACATTTTCATTTTCCTGACATAACCAGCTTTCAAAACTATCTGTGAACTCATTTGGAATGAAATCAAGTTTCAAAAAATATGAGGAAGGCTTCCTGGTTATTTTAATCAAATGTATAACTATTCATTATTTTTCAATCACTTTAAAATTTAAAACTAATTTTAAATTTAGAATTTTAAAATATTGGGTTTTCTCCCTAAGAAAAACAGATATTTGAAAAAAATATACAAAGAAGAAAATAAAACTATTACCTTTAATCCAACTACCCAGAAATAATAATTGTTAATATGTGGCTATTTTACCATTTGATCGTCTCCAAATGCAATTTTTTTAAGCAAAACTGGGACCATACATTCTATACCATTTTGCCCTTTTCACTTAAATTTATATCAGAAATATTTTCTGCATCACTAAACACTAATTAGAAACAATTTTTTTTTTTAAGATTGGCTCTGAGCTAACATCTGTTGCCAATCTTCCCCTTTTTTTCCCCCCTCCCCAAAGCCCCAGTACATAGTTGTATACTCTAGTTCTCCTATGTGGGATGGCACCACAGCATGGCTTGATGAGCCATATGTAGGTCTGCACCCAGGATCCGAACCAGTGAACCCCAGGCCGCCAAAGCGGAGCACATGAACTTAACCACTTGGCCACAGAGTTGGCCCCCAGAAACAATGTCTAACGTCTGAATAATTCTATTATAAAAATGCATTGCAGGGACTGGTCCTGTGGCCAAGTGGTTGGGTTCACGCACTCCGCTTTGGTGGCCCAGGGTTTCGCCAGTTTGGGTCCTGGGTGCAGACATGGCACCACTCATCAAGCCATGCTGAGGCGGCATCCCACACAGCACAACTAGAAGGACTCACAAATAAAAACATACAACTATACCAGGGGGGTTTGGGGAGAAAAAGGAAAAATAAAATCTTCAAAAAACAAACAAATAAACGCATCACAGTTCAATGTTTATTAACAGACATTCAAGATGCTTCCTATTTTTCTGTTACAAATAAAACTGTACTCTGTATTCTTATATTTCCAGCAGCATGTCGAACCGAGCTGCCATAGAGTCCTAGAACAGTGACTATTGGGTAAAATAGCATATCTACTTTATAGCAGTATTTTCAATTAAAATCAAACACAAAATATTTGCCAATTTAACTTCTGGCAAAAATATCATTTTATTTTGCACTTCATGATTAACAGTAAGGATGAACATTTTTGTCACGTTTATTTGGTTCTTTGTATTTCGTTAGTGAATTGTCTGTACAAAGCTTCACCCCATTTCTATATTGGGTATGTTTGTGTCTCCAATTTAGCATGTACTAATGATAACAGGTAAGAGGAAGATTTTCCTTAGCCTTCAACTGTTTAACAGAGACAAGAGAATGAAGACCTAGCTGAAGAATGCCATTTCAGTAATTTCACCTCGAAGACTTTGCAGCTTTTAAAACTGAAAAACTTCAAGAGCAACTCTGAAGGCTGTTTGAAAAAACAACCTTAATGAGGGGTTGACTAATTGGCATGAATGAAGGTCAGATGATGAGATGGTCTTTTTTATTGCTTTGTAAATTACCTCTGGACAGTAGGGAAGAGGAGGAAAGAAGGAGGTAAACTTCTATTTTTAAAAAACCAATTCCCTGTAAGCAGCACAAAATAGGCCATAACAACAAAGGGAGGGCATGAAAAGTCACCTGGATTTACAGGTGTTTTGTATATGGCGAAAATGAGATGCTTGGGGATCTTCTGGTAAACTGCAAATGTCTATCACAGAGGTCACAGTGGTCATTACTATTTGTTCCTAGACTTGCTATGTTCCTGCACCAGTTAAGGTGCACCATTCATAACTATGGAAGCCAAGGTAAGTATGGACTAAAAACATTGTTTTTAAAAACATTATAATCATATACATTTCTACATACACAAAAAAGGACGAAAGAAATTCACAGAAGTACTGGTGATGATCCACGGATGATGGGATTATGAATGCTTTGCGTTTTCACTTTTATATTTTGCTATATTCTCCAAGCATTCTGCAGCGAGCACTGCAGCATTTAAAAATCAAGAGAACACTAATGCTATTAAAGAGTTTAACTACACACAGTAATTAATAGCAGAGATCACATCTCCTGGGTTCTGTCCCTTTAGGCATGCTGACATTCACAGAGTTTCCCATGTTTCTATTTGCTTGTTGTTTGTTTTAAATTTGATAATGTCAAAGTTAAAGGTCATGAACTAGATATATGATTTAGAACATGTGTAAATAAATATGAAAGAGGTAAGAGCTCTATAATGAGTCAGTTGGAATTAATTGTCACCATAGACTGCATTTTCTTACCTTTGTAAATGAAATGGCAAGTCATCTGTAGTTGGTCGCGACGGGTGGCCTATTCATTGTTGAGACTGTCTTCCTTCTCAGGTTCCTGTTAAAATAAAAATCACTGGTTATTATTTACACCTATCTCCACCTCATCTCCCAGAAAGGATCAGAGTGGCTGTAGGGATACATACAATGTAACCAGTTAAAACTAAAATAAAGGAAGGAATGTGTGTGACGGAAAAATAAAGGTGGAGAATGAGATGACGCCGGCAATATAGGGTATGCATAGAATGTAAGCCATGTGACCCTGTACAGTTGAATACCCTGCACAGTCTCCAGTTCGACTCGGAGATTCCTAGTGGCCACAGCAAAGGAAGAAATGATCAGTTACCTAAATGCCCAATGTCCATAAGAAAAAAGCAAATCAGTTGTTCAAATGAACCACAGGTATGGGGGATTAAGGCTGGAGTGGAAATTTCTCCTGGGGGTCTTCATAAAGGAGACCCCATGAGATGTGTGGGCAATTTTCCAATATTAACCCTGTGACAAATCAACTTTGATTTTCATGAAGGTTGTTTAGATGACACAATCTTAAAGAACAGTTCAACAAACCTCTTTTGCTATAATTATGTTTTTATACAGAAGAGATGCTTGCTCACGGTAACTAATTTTAAAAATACAGAGAGGTGTGAAGTAAAAACGAATAAGGTCCTATCGTATCTCCCCGAGATAACCAATGTTAACAGTTTATTGTATACCCTCCCCAAATCTTCCCTATGCTTGCTCATGTATACACACACGCATGTTTATTTCTGCCACTTACCAGTATATCTTATGTTTTTTCAAATATATATATCTAACTCATTTTTAAATAACTATCACATTCCACAAGATGGATTTACTATCATTAAATCAACCACTCACTTGTCGATGAACATTCAGACTGTTTCCAGGTTTGGCTACCATGACTAGAGCAGGAATAAACAGCCTTATTCAAACATCTTTATAGTAATAGCACTTTTATTTCTGTGGAAAGAATCCTAGAAGTTGGCCCAAACTTGATAAGCATATTAACCATTTGAAAAGCCACTGCTACATTCCTTTCTGCAAAAAGGTTGAAGCAATTAGTCCAACGGGGCATGAAGAGTACCTATTTATTGACATACTTATCAGCACTGGATGCTCGCCATCTTTAAATGTTTGCCAACTTGATGGGCAGATAATGGCCTCTCAGTTGTTTTAATTCACATTCTCTCACCACTTATGGAGCTTATCCTTTTCACAGGTTTTTGGTGATTTATATTCCAGTTCATGCCCTTTGGTTATTTTTATACAGTACTATTTATCTTTTTTCTTTTATAATCAATTTGTAAGATCTCCCAGTATATTATAAACATTAACTCTGTCACATGAGTTGCAAGCTATTGTTCACTTTTTGGTTTTGTTCATGGTATCTAGTCATGCAGACATTTTAAATTCTTATAAAGTCAAATCTGCTAATTTTTCCTTTATGGATTTACTGTCTTACTTGGTAAGATAACCAACCTGATGTTATACACGTATTTTCCCATATTTTCTTCTAATACTTTTACGGTTCCATTTTTAACATTGGATCTTTACTCCAAATGGAATCTAACCTCATGCTCCCCTACATGGACAGCTAATTGCCCCAACACCACTGACTTTATAATCTATCTTTTCCTTACTGGAAAGATATACCAGCTTTAGCATACATTAATTTTCCTATATAACTCAATCTATTTCTGGACTCTCTACCATATCCCAAAGATCTACCTGTTGATTCCTGAGCCAATATTATATTGTCCTAAATACAGTAATATGACAGTATGCTTTGATATCTGCTGGTACAAGTTCCCCTTACCAACTATTTTTCTTTTATGTTTAGCAATTTTCTCGCATTTATATATTTTTAGAAAACCAAATTGATTGATCCAACGTGTCCCCGTTCCAAGTTGGGATACTGACTGGAATTATAGTAAATTTATAGATGAATTTGGGAAGGATTGATATCTTTGGAATTTTGAGTTTTCTCATGCAAAAACAAGTATAGTTCTCTATTTTTTCGAATGTTATTTTACGTCTTTTACCACAATATTACATTTTTTTTGTGTTTGTCTTACTAAATTCATTCCTCGATATTTTGGTTTGTCACTCTTTTAAACTGGGATTTTTCTATTTGCATTTCTAACTGGTTATTAATTCATACAAAGAAAAATAATAGGGTTTCACCTATTATCTTTTACCCAGTCATTTTACCAAATCCTCTTAAAAAATTTTTAAAAGATTTAAAGGCTCAATTACATCACTTGTAATATTTATACAGCTTCTTTCTATTTCTTCTCTTATTATATTACTGAACTTCTAAAACAATGTTGTGCTGAATGATAGCTCGAGTAATAGCAGTAGTGCCAGGATTAACAACATAAGCCTACAGTAGTCACCACCCAACACAACACTTTTGTTTCTTTGGTGGCATAGTTAGTTCTCTCTGCTATATCCTAATTTTAATTAATCAATTAATTCATTATTTATTTTTTATTGAGGAAGATTCACCCTAAGCTAATATCCGTTGCCAATCTTCCTCTTTTTGCTAAAGGAAGATTTGCCTTGAGCTAACTCTGTGTCAGTCTTGCTCTATTTTGAATGGGAGTTGCCATCACTGCATGGCTGACCAGTGGTGTAGGTCTGTGCCCAGGATCTGAACCAGTGAACTCAGGCCACCAAAGCAGAACATGCAAACTTAACCACTACATCACAGGGCCAGCCCTGCTAATTTTATTTTCTTTCTTATTAGAAACGTCTGTATCAAATGCATTTTCAGCATGAGTTGATATAATCATACAATTGTTCTCTTTTATTCTGCTGTGTCAATATATAATGTTGAGAGATTTCATTATGCAAAATCATTCTTATATTTCTAGAATAAACTCTAACTTGGATTTGAGTTATCATTCTTGAAAGGATATTTTCATGGGTAAAATTGGATGACTGTTGTCCCATCTTTACTGGGTTTTGGTATTAAGAAATCGATACTTTTCATGAAATTGGGAGGCATTCTCTATATACACTCAGATTTTTTCTATAATTATTAATTTCTTAGAATTTATAACCTCTCTTTGGATCAAATTTTTGTAACATATTTTATTAGAAAACCATCAATTCCTTTAGATTTTTAAATTTGTTGCCATAAAGTTGCACATAATATTCTCTTACTGAATTCCTCTAACCCTTTTGGGATCCAGGCAATGTCTTTTTCCTTATTCCTGATGTGTGTGTGTGTGGATAGTGTATGCATGTGGATTATATATGTTATACATATATTCTTAACGTTGTATATATTTTTTCACGAGTCATATTTTCCCTTTCTATTATTTGTTTTGTGCCAGTTCCATTAATTTTAGCTTTTACTATTAATAATATCTTCTTTCTTCTGGCTTTTTAAAAATTTCCTAGATGCAACACAGTTTATTTTTCATTCTTTTTTCAAGACAGTATCAAAAGCATTTAGGCTATATAGTATTCCTGAATATATTAATAATTTCTCCATAAGTTTTGATGTGAAGTGCTCTGTTTAATTTATTTCCAGATAATTTGTTTGGACTTGATTTTCAACTTGATCCAGGAACCATCTATAATAGGCTTTCTTAATTTCAAGAATTTACATTTTGATTATTATTCTTTCATTGTCAATTTCTTATTTTATCACACTGGGGTCACAAAATGGGATGAGTAAAATATCTTTTTTCTCACCAAATTTATTAAGCTTTTTCCTATAGCCATCGAAACAGATTTTTTTGTGAATATTCCATGCACAAGAGGAAAATGCACATTTTCTGTTTACAGGGTACAAAAATCACTATGTTAGTACCACCCTATATCATTCTCTACTTTGTCAAATTATAAAAGAAATAATTTTAAATTCTCTAATTATAGTTTCAGTATATTCCCCTGTATTTTCACTTTGTGTTTTTTTGCCTTAAAATGTCCGTAATTATGCCGGCCAGTATATAAAGGAAATGCATATAATAGTGTCCTTGTGACTTGTACTCTTTAATTTTAAAGTATCTTTACTTATTTAATAATTTTGGTCTTGGGTTCCATTAGGTGATGCTAACATCCCCACTTCTGCTTTCCTTTTATTTGTATATGCTTGCATATCCTTTGTCCATTTCTTTATCTTCAACATTTTTAGTTGTCATTTTGTTTTAGCTGTCTTCTTCACAAATAGCTTGGGGCCGGCCCCGTGGCCGAGTGGTTAAGTTCACAAATAGCTTAAAACTGAATTTTTGTTTTGTTTTTGCCAATCTAGGAGTTTTTGTCTTTTGAAAGGGGACTTCAACAAATTCACATCTATTGTCATAAGATTATATTTGGTTTGCTTCCATCATACTTGTTTACTATTAATGACATTTACTGTTACTACATTTATTTTTATGCATTCCTTCTATGCTGGATTAATCAAGTTTATAATTCCATTTTTTCCTCCTACTAATTAAAAAATTTTATTCCCCATACATTTGTCAGTTATCTTTCTATTTTTAAATCATTAAAAAAAATCTATATTTTTCTATTAAATAAAATGACTTTATGCCACCCCCACTGCCCAGATATTTTCCCCTTGGCCTACTGTGGTGGACACGGAGCTGCACACCCAGATCTCTCTTCGAGGAGGGAAGCTTGCTCACCACCGACAGTGTAGTCAGCACACACCTCCAGCTGTCAGCCCTTTCGGGGTCTGCCTCTGCTGAGAGCCACCTCACCGTGGGTCATGGCCTCCCTGGGGCTGCCCACATCCTGTGACTGAATGACCAGTTTGGCCTCTGGTTTTGTGGGTCCTGCGTGGGAGTTTGACTTCTCCTTCTGCTTCCCCAACCGTGCTTCCTCCCTCCTCCTTTCACAGTTGTATTAGTCTCCAAACTGTGAGGCTTAAAACGACAGAAATTTCTTCTCTCACAGTTCTGGAAGCTAGAAGCCCAAAATCAAGGTGTCAGCAGGGCCATGTTCCACCAGAGGCTCTGGAGAAAATCTTTCCTTGTCTCTTCTTGCTTCTGCGGGTGGCAGTTGATCCTTGGTGTTCCCTTGGCTTGCAGATGCATCACTCCTATCTCTGCCTCTGTCATCACACAGAGTTCTGCCCATGTGTCTCTGTCTTCACATGGCATTTTCTTCTTCTTATAAGGACATCAGTCATATTGGATTAGGGCCCACCCTAATGACCTCATCTTAACTTAATTACATCTGCAAAGACTACTTTCAAATAAGGTCACATTCACAGATATTGGGGGGTTAAGGACTTCAACATATCTTTTTGCCAGACACAATTCAACTCATAACACAGGTGTTGACCCCAATCAGCATCTTGTACCCAAAACACTGTCCCAGTGACTGTTTCCAAAGGGCCCAACCCATGACATCTCTTCTCTCTACCTTGTCTACAAGAGGAGTACTCTCTCCCTGACTGCTCCATTCTACACTACTAAATATCTCCTTAGTGGACACAGCACTTCCGTCTTAAGAAATCTTAATTAACAATTTATAGTTCCACAGTCATATTGTCATCATTTATTTAGACTCGATCATAAGTTTTACAAAGTTTGTTGCTTATCATTGTTTCTTTGGTTCTTCATTTTCCCCTATCCTGACACCTTTGTTCTGATTCAATTTTCATTTGGTTGGAACACTCCTAAAGTCACCAAGAAGTGGCACATTGATGGTCCACTTTGAGTCACTCCATGCAAAAATGTCTTTCTTTTGTCCTCATACATGACAAGACCTATTGGCTGGCACAGGATTCTTGGCTCATAGTCCTTTTCTTTCATCTCTCTGTAAATATGGTATTGCTGTCTTCTTGCTTCCTGGCTTACAGATGAGTAGTGTCATGCTAGTCTGATGCTCCTGTCTTGGTAATTTACTGGTTTTCTCTGTCTAGAAACCTATGAGAGTTTTCTCTGTTAACACACAGTTCAACAAGCCCATAAGGATAGATGTATCTTTTTTCATTAATCTTGTCCAGTAAAGGGAAACTGACAAGAAGTTATTACATGGAAATCTGATGACTTGACTTAAACCATGAATAATATTTAGGCTCTCTAGATGAGAAATGAAGGGACTGCATATCCTTCAGGCAGTCCTCCATGAATATTATTTCTCATAACCAATCTTTTGATAAAAATTGAACAGTGGAGCACTTAAAGTTATAGTCTCTGGCAAGAGCCTGGAATGTAGAAACTAGTGGCCAAGTAAGGGCATAATCATAAGACCCAGGTCTCCTTAGGAAGTGCATTAATATGTAATCTGACACGAGACTCCCAGTTAGAACTTATTTTCTTAAATGATTGCTGACATTAAACAGAGCCAACTTATGGTGTCTTATGATTAGATCATCAAGACACCAGCTCAGCTAACAATAATACATGCCAAGCAATGAAATTTTTTTTGACTATTTGATTGCTTATCTACCCTTTCTGGTATTTAGTATCTGGATTCTGTTAGCTTAAGGAATAAATAATTTGCACTATTTTATAGCTTTCTACATTTCTATGCTTTCATTCAATTTGAGGGAAGGAAAGGTACTATCATTTATTGAGCGACAATTATGTGCAAAATGCTGTCACATACACGATCTCATTTAATCCGGCAAAGAATCCCTTGGCATTCTCCAATTAGCTTGTGCTGTTTTAACACTTGTAATTGATCATCCTCTAACATTCATGGGATGTAGTCAGTTTTAATTTTGCCAAGGCAGGCTCTCTTGCTGCAAGGCTGGGCTGTAGAAGTGAAGCCCTTAGTGGATGAATGAACAGAGTGAGACCCCCGAGCACCTCCATCACAGCCTAGCTTTGTTGTTCTCTATTCCACTGCTGGGCATCAGAACCACCTGGGAACTTTCTGAAAATTCAGATTCTTGAGCCTTGCACCCAAACAACTAAATTGCTACCTCTGCTTTGTAGGTCTGGGGAATCAGTATTTCCAGCACACTTCACAGGCTTGAGGTCATCTAAGCTGCTCTGACTAGTAAAGGCAATAAAGATGATTTATTACTTCAAGAGAGTTGTCAGGGTCCAGTAGAGAAAACAGAAACCATTCTGGGTGTATTACAGAGAGGGAATTTAATACATGGAATTAGTTATAAAAGTGATGGGGTGAGCTGAAAGCTAAGCAAATACGGTGATGAAACACATCAGCAGGAAGCCATTAATGCTTTTAGGGCTAGAGGCACACCATAAGGAGGGAGTGTTAACAGACCTCAAAAGTTAGGGCCAGAACATCATGGTGAGGCTTGACTGGCAGAAGTTGGAACTCCAGAAGCAACGGTATGTTTGGAGGCATGGAGAAGACAGTCACTGTTGCAAACATCACCCAAGACAGAGAGAGGGGGGAAAACATCCTGGATTCTCCCTTCCCCCTCCACCTGTCAATCCCTGTCTGTGGCTTCCACCGGCCAGCCCACTGAAAACCATCTAGCAAGGGGAGCCTGAGAAATGCATCCTATAGGGGACGATACAGAGCAGGGGAAGAGTAAGGAGTGGCTCTGAGGACAAATGAGCCAAGGATGGGCCTCAGAATGAAATATAAAACTGTAATGAAAGTGGGAAAGCAGTTACGAGTTAATGACATGCATAAGAAGCATGGTTTTCAAAGTAATGTGGACTGGGAGATAGGCTAGGAGCTGGTACAAATATTTCTATTTTTATGACTCTGGGGATTTGCAAAGGGCTTAAACAGATGGCTAGGAAGTCGCCAGGGTCTACTGCAGCCTCTTTATTAAGTGTAGGAGTGAGGCTTGACTGGGACAATTTGCCTTGGGTCATGTGAAGAGACAGTAGGGCTGAAATTTGAGCCAGAGTTGTCTCACTTCAAATCTGCTGCTCCTTCCACCACATCACACTCTCTCCTAGTTATTTGACAAAACAATTAGAAGATTATCTAATAAATATTGCACTGCCTTTTTAAACTTGTAAATATAATCAAAAGGTTAGCCAACAATATTAATTTACATAATTATTTCCTGTAAAACTTGTTCCATATCAGTGAGTCTCAACCTAGAGCGCACTTCTGAATTTCCAAGGTGGTAAGGGCACTTTTTAACACTTTATACTTACCCAAAGTTTTAGATATATTACACTTGGGGGCCATATTTGAGTTACTTGTAAGCAATCGTTTCAACCTCTAATTTTCCAGCTAGGGCCACAGAAGTTGGTGTTTTTAATTTGCCACAGATGAGTTGGCTGCTCATGCAAGGCCAAATGAGGGGGGAAAACAGCTAATTATTTCATTACCCAACTAGATAGGCCAACCGGTAGACACAACAGGTGAGGGACACCAGCCATGAGTCCTTACTGGTCTTCCCATAAAAACAAACACTGATGAAGCAAAGCCACTAGAACTAAACGGGAAGAACACTGGAGGAGGACTCTGAAGGTCTGGATTTTATGTCCATTTCTGCTATTAACTCTCGGTGACCTTGAGGACTCATCCAATTCTCTTCTACCATGAATTTTGCTGACTCTATTCGATAGTGCTTCTGGTTTGGTGCCATTGCCAAGTTTCTTAGGTAGAGCCTCACCTCAGATTCTCCTTGGAATGAGGAGGAGTCTCATTAATTATCTGATTATTATAGAGTGCAATTTGCCCTATGGGAAGTGATCGTCTACAAGATAGCCATATTCAAATGTTTTCATGCCTTTCAGGCTACGGACGTTAACGTTTCCTAGAATGTTTCCAATAAAGAATTAAAAAATAATTTGGGTCTTGGTCATGCCTGCATGTTAATCATCTTTGTTTAAACTATGCTCTTCTTAATTCATTTTCATTATCTGCCAGCAGATTAATTCACTCTTTCATTCACTCAACAAACAATTACTGAGCATTCCATGTCAGGCAGTGAGCTTCGCCCTGGAGCCACAAAGACAAAGACAGATCCTAGTCTTCGAAGAAGAGAGACAGACATGGGGACAGCTACGACACAACGTGACATATGCCTTACTCTGGGTTCTTGGAGGAGGAACGGCTCAACTCGGCCTGCGGGGATCATGGAAAGCTTCATTTATGAGGAGCACTGAAAATGGACTTGGAGCAGTTTTCCCAGGACACGAGGTTGAGGGAGAGAGCATGAGGAAGATGCCAGGCACCATGGTATCTTGGGTAAAGAAAAACCCAGCAGCATGAAGGAGCATATTTAACATATTTTCATGGGTGTATTCTGAGCTCATAAATCCCGCATTTTAAGAATTTATCCAAAAGCAGCTCAAGGTTTAGGATGTTACTTAAAGGGTTAAAAACAGACTTCCGGATGGCTCGTTCCATCTATAATCATAAGTGCCTGAATAAATCCTTTGTCTGAATAAAAACACATTTGTGAAAATTTACATGTTTTCATGAAAACCTAGAAAGTCATTCTGAGGAAAATGTCAGCCTTGTAAATAGTTTTGCTGGGGAGTATGGCAGCCCTTCTTCCAGTGCACTTAAGAAGAGGTTTGATACTCTTTTAATGTGGTTTTGGCAATAAACAACAATAATAAAATACACAGGAACAATCACAGGCTTAAAAATGCAATGGATTATTTTCTAAGGCATAAATACAAGCAACAAAAATACACCAAACTAAAAACAATCCTTAATGTAGTTTCCAAAGTAGAAATGCCTATATTTTTCAGACCAGGAAAAATTTGTTACATTAATAAATCATAGGCTAAGCTTTTTTTCCCTTAGGATATTTGCATAAACTCTCAAAGAAATGCAGAAAAATCTGTATGGTAAATATTTGCACAATGGAGGCCACCTATACACACATATGTTCAGACATATGGTCGGTTACACATTTGTATGCTCAGAAGCTATGAAAATAGAACCATGGTGTTCTTACATTCAATATAAAGCTCCCTCTTCTTACCGATGAAAATAATTTAAATGAGGTTTCATTGCATGTATCTAATATTTATATAACCAAGCCAGCACCAAAACCAATTCCAAATGATGGCACCTGCTCGCTAGGAATCCAAATGGAGACCAATCAAAACAAATTGTAGGGCTCTTATATTCTCTCATGAAATACACTCATCAACTCGCAGAATGGCTCTCGCAAAGTGAATAAACAGAATAGCTATAAATGGCGATGACAAAGGCTCAGCATAAAATGAACCACTCGTGTAATTCATTTTCCCAACAAAGGTTGTGCTCAAAGAATCCATATGCCTTTTCAAAGCAAGCCTTCACTGCAAACATTAGGCAGAAGAAAGTAGCCCATGAAAATAACTGTGAGGGATGTGTTGCTTTCAGGCCTGTGTAACCCACAGGCTTTCATGAAAACACCATGATTGCCCAATCTTCTCCTGCCCCGATTTTCATTTTAAATACACAAAGGAAAAGTATGCCTTTGTGTGTGTTTGGTGGCAGTGTTGGAAGGTGGGGGAAAGGCTGAGAGCCAGGAGAGTAAATACATATATAGTCAAGATACCTGGGCTTCCGTTTGGCGTGTGGAAAAAGAATCCATGAAGCCTTAATTAACATTGTTACTTTTTTCTCTCTTCCCAGAGACATCTGGAATAATCACTAAGAATCTTACATAGCTGGACTTTTGCCTCTGTATATAATGCTTACATTTTTCTTTCCCCAGTTTTTGCTAGATATTTGATATCAGATAGATGTCACAACATCGTATTTTTATTACTTTGTAAAGTTTCTTTTTTAATTTACCAGATTATGCTTTCTATCCACGTTTTATTTCTAAGTTATTTTCCTTTTTTTCCCTAAGAGCATATGCTTCAGGAATTATCCAATTATAACAATAACAATAACTGTGTAAACCATACATGAATTAACCAGTTATGACTGGTGGAAAGCTGTTTGGACTCAGAAGTAAATAACCGAAATCTATTTGGTTTTGCTCCTGCAGCAGTTGGCAGAGTGTTTCTGGGCCTATTCTGTCTTCTATTGAGAAAGCCAAAGCAACACAGATCTCCGATGTGCCCCAAATACAAAGGACAGCTCGAGTTTACCCCAAGAACTTCCTCTGAACAGGTGTGGAGGGGGCTGTGTGACTGTGGAGAATTCTGAAAGAACATAGAGGGGGTAGGTAGGATCCCAGAAGAAAGGCATTGGCTAGAGAGGAGGGATGATGCGGCTCACAGTAGAAAGCCACTGTGCAGGAGAAAAATCCTGTCCAATCACAAATTATCTATAGTTCTGGGCTAATAACCCTCATTGTCAACAGAAAAGGGGTTTCACCCTAGGCACAAATATAAATGTCTAGATCAAGGGAAAACAGTAATGAGATGATTACTTATATTCCTCACCCAGAGGGTATTCATTTCCTCAAACATTTACTCCAGCACTCATCTAGGTAAGGTCCTTTGGGGGATACAACACTGAATAAGATGGTGCCACTGTCAAGGCATTTAAAAGAGAAGCCAAAATGCAAGCACACGGAATAATGAGAAAGGCTTTCACAGGATTAGGAATTAATACATTTTACTTGGCTTTGCCTCTAAAAGTATTCAATTATCACAGAGAGCTTATATGGAATGTTCTAAAAATGCAATTAAAAAGCAAAAAGCCCAGGCCAAGAGATCATAAATCAGCTTTTAATCACTGAATATTACATTTCCCAAGTGTTTGACATGTGCTTGGCTGTGTACAAGTTTAAGACACGCTGGGCAGAGAGCTGCTTTCAACAAACCAACAGTTTAACAGGAAAATCAAGGCTGAAAGGGGTTGTTCAGAGGAGAGGGAGGTGACAGGGGTCTCAAGGAAGCAGTTCTAATGATGGGTGAGATGTCCGGGCATGAGGGAAGAGCGAGAGTGTAGAAGGAGGTGACTGTTGTGTGTCTGGGAAAGACAGGCCCGGTGAGAGGACAATTTTCCTGACCTAAGAGTGGGGAATCACGTTGGAGACAGTAATTACTACCAGGTTAGACGGCCTTGGGAGCCAACCACAGACATGACAAATTAGGGAACATCTGCTGAAAGCTTTTGAGCAGGAGGCCAATAAGATTTTAAAAAATAATACTGCTCAAGAGGAGACAAGATGAAAGGGGAAGGGAAGACCAGACTTAGAGAGTGAATCTAGCAGCTGCTGCAGTGGTCATGGTGCTGCGAACCTCGAAGACCAGGGTCGAGCTGGAGACTGAGAGGAAGGAGCCGTGTGTGGTGCTGACAGTGAAAACATCCTCAGAACGTGGGCAATGACTGGGTCGGAGGAGAAGGGCATTAAGTCAAAGATGACTAAGTTTCAATCTTTCTAAGAGCAGCTGTCTCTCTGCCCTGGTGGTACCTCCCCATCTCCAGCCCAGCTGTAGAATGAACTGAGAAGGCACGCCTGACCCAGGCTAAACCATTGAATGATCCAGATTGAGAACTGTTCCCCAACACAGGGACAGAGTGGGTCAAGTAGTGTTGGTCTTGGCCTTGTCAGGTCAGATAGAGCCCGCGCCAGCCAAAGTCATAGGAGAGTGAAACTAAGAACTCTTCAGTTTAATCAGTAGAAAGACACATAGACAAGACCCTGTGTATGCAGACCGACAGACAGACAGACAGACAGAGATAGTGCTACTGCCTGACAACTTTCCAGCCCTGTGAATCTAGCCATACTCGCCAGCCAGCAGCTGGGTTCCGGGAGGGCCCCTGTATCTTCATAATACATCTGCCATTCATGGAGCTCTTTGCAGAGGGGGTTCTAATCCTTACAGCCAAACTCTCTTGACTAAGACAAAAAATATACTATCAATAAGCTGCCATAGGCTTAGCCGAGGTCATCACCCATCTTCTGTCATCGTCTCCTCTGAGCTACACCCTAATTGGGACAGGTGGGGACAATGTGGTGTATGGGAACAGGCTCCAGAATCACACTGCCCAGCTTCACCAGCTGTATGGCCTCCTCAAGTCACTTAATCTGGGTGTCTCAGCTTCCTCATCTAAGAAATAGGGAAAATAACAGTACCTGTCTCACAGGGCAATTGTGAAGAGTGACCCCCATGTAGAGCACTTACAGTGTCCTGGGCACACAGTACACACTCCAGAAATTTAGTATTGTTGTTACCCTCATCATCATTGTCACCATCGCTGTGAGCCGCTCTCACCAGAAGAGCACAGAGAGACAGAGTGGATCCTGTCACTGCTCTGCTTCCAAACTGCTTGTGGCTACAAAGAAGACTGAGCATTCGAGGCCCTGCAAAGTCTGGTGCTCACTGCTCCGCTGCAGCCACTCCTCCCTCACACGAGGTGGCAGGAGCCTTTATACACACTGCTCCCTGCACCTCACATGCTCCCTCTCAAGTCTAAGAGAGCGCACTCCTGCCCACAGTGTTTGGTCTACTTGAAGTAGCCTCTCTGGGACCCTAGGTATCAGTTAAGTGTCTCTCTTCTCTGAGGACTTCCTTGATTCCTTCTACTCTAGAAGAACACAGAGGCGTGAATGGTCCCCTTATATGCTGCCTTTTCCACCTGTGAACTCATGAGCACCAATTCCCATCCTTCTTTCTGGTCTGGGGATCTCTCTTTCTCTCTAATGCACAGCTAAAGTGTGTTCTGTGTTCCCTCCAACATACACCTGTCTAGAGCCCTCTCTCCGTCAGTTATCCTCTGTCCTGGATCTTCACCCTCTTTCGCTCATCCGGGTCTCTACCTTAGGAATATGAGCACGTTAACTCTTTCTCGAGACCCTATCTCCTGGCACCTCTCCTTCACCCTGAGGCTCTCCTCTGGATGCAACCTTGTCTCATTCCCCTGACACTCAACGTGAATCCTCCAAAGATTCGCTGCCTTCACTTCCTTCTCCCCCATTCACTTCTGACGCACAGCAATCTGGCCTCTCCACAACTACCCCAAGCTCACAGGCGGACTCCTTACTGCTTCACCCACGCAGTCTTTCCATTGATTATCTTCCTGGACTTCTCTGAAGCGTTGACCTGAGAGTGCCCTGTACACAGTAGGCTCTGAAATCTTTGTTGAACTGATGAATGACCAGTCCTCTTTCACTATGAGTCCTTCCTCCCTTGGCTACCCCACATGGCCAACACTGTCACGCGCCACCCCAAATCCCTTTCCTCATGTTCTTTACTAAGAGAACCCTGATTTTGTTTGGAGAGGCAATGCGCCTAGTTAAACAAAAACTTGTATTCCCAGACATTCTGGAAATGAGATGCCACGAGATGTTTATGTCCAGGGAGACTTGTTAAAGTGGCAAACTCAGGTGGCATGGGCATTTCTGCCTCTCGTCATTTGCTCTTTGCCCTTTCTCCCACAGATGGCAGACTTGAGAGCAAGCATGAGAAGGATCCCACATATACCTGGCTTTCCCCCTACCTCTCTGAACATGTCTCAGTGTCTTTGGCAGGCTCCCTCTTCTTTTTCTGCTTCTTAAATATTCGTGTTCCTCATGGTCTTCCGTATTCTTTTTCTCTCACTCCTTCTGAATAATCTCTTCTATTACCAACAGGTTTAACTGCAACCTATTTGTGATGACTCCAAATAACTCTTGAGCTGAGATCTCTTTCTTGAGCTCAGATCTCCATTTTCAGTCATTCCTAGGGCTCCTAAGTGTCTTACAGGCACTACAAATTCTATATGCTCCAACTGCAGTTTATCTCCCACTACCCGGCTGGGAGAGTCCTACCATTATCCACCTAGCTGTTCCAACCAGAAATCAAGGGGCCATCCTGACTCCTCTTTAGCCCCCAGGCCATCAATCAAGTTCTTTCCAGTCAATCTCCTTCACCTTCTTTGGTTCTGATTCTTCCTCTGCATTTTCCCTGTTACTATCTTAATTGAGACTTCATCATTTCTTGCACAGATTACTGCTCAGCCTCCTAATTAGTCTGCCTCACTGGGACACGACATCGCTAAGGGGATGCTTCTCTAATGCAAATCTGCCTATGCCTCTCTCTTTTAAAATCCTGCAGTGGTTTCCCACTGCTTCAGGGTGGAACTCAGTCTTTAGCACAGCACATGACGTCCCGTGACCTGGCCTCTGTAACTCATCTCTCCTCGCTGCCCGTCCGGACACAGTTGCAGCCATATGGGATGACTTGCAGCTCCCAGAAGCCATCACTCTCTCCTGCCTCCTGCCTTTGTATTCACTCCAGAGCCCTCTCTCCCCACTGGGTGCTCCTTGTCCCTCAAGATGCAACTCAGACATCACTTCCTTCTATGAATCCACCCCTACTCCTCCAAAGTCAGGGTTCAGTGCCTCTCCTCTGTGCTCCCCAGGTGGCTTGGGCCTGCCCCTATGGTGACACTTACTGACTATACTGTAATCATCAGTTTAACTTTTATTTCTTTCCACTACATTATGTAAATCTGTAAATCACACAACCTAGCACATGGACAGACTCTAAAATTGAAAGTTTAATGAATGTATGTGTGAGTAGGTCTGCCACATTTCTTAGATAAGCCACCTTGAGTGCGAAAGAATGTCTTTTTTTTCCTTAAAGATTGGCACCTGAGCTAACATCTGTTGCCAATCTTTTTCTTGTCTTCTTCTTCTCCCCAAAGCACCCCAGTACATAGTTGTCTATTCTAGTTGTAGGTCCTTCTGGCTCTGTTATGTGGGACGCCACCTCAGCATGGCCTGATGAGTGGTGCCACATCCACGCCCAGGATTGGAACCAGTGAAACCCTGGGCCGCTGAAGTGGAGCGCACAAACTTAACCACTCGGCCACGGGGCCAGCCCCAAGAAAAGGTCTTATTTTCAGTCCTGACACATTAAGTCAAGGCTTAATGTTCTCTTCTTCCTCCCTTTTAGCAGTGGATAATAAATGAATGTTCAGTTTTCAGAATGACAAAATAAGATGAAACACTAGGCTGGTGATCAATTTAGCATCCCAAATACTTCCACGAGAGATCCTTGCCTTCCTTCCTTTCTTTCCTGGTTTAGATTCATTTCACACAAGTTTCTCTCACTTTCTTCAAATGGATTCTCTTTTTGAATATTTTAAAAAATATGATTATAAATGCAACTCATATCTGTTATAGAAATATTGGGTAAACACAGAAAGTCACAAAGAAAATAAAAGCGGCCAACCATTTCACCATCCAGAGATGCCCAGAGTTCATGCCTCGGCGTATCTCCTAGTAATTGGTTTTCTGCGATGCTCACACACTGACTTTGCTCTCCATCTCCTCACTGCTTCTAGAACGGCACAGGAGGCTGAAATGGGCCGTAACACGCTGGGGCAAACCGACGTCATTCTTTCCATCAGAATTCAACACAGCATAAGTCACAAAACAAAACAAGAAGGCCCTGTGTAGCAGCTGCCCTAAACAGTGAAGACTCCACCCTGAGCTTCGGCTTCTCTGGGAGCAAGCTGTGGTTCTTCCTCTTCAAACCCTACTTGGGGGCATCTATGGCACTGCAGTCTGTAAAGTAACATTACCTTTAAGCGAAAACATAATTCTGGATTTTCACTTACCTGTTGGATGAAACTTAGTCTACTCTGGCAAAGACTTCTTGTCAAGTGGCGTATTAAGTGTGCAGGAGTTAACTCTTAATCTTATTATTAAACTATTTCAATTCCTATTGTTTTGAAAGTTGGGGAAAAAACATCCCAAATCTTCAGCTTTAGGATATATTTCAAATCTCACACACCTGGCAGGCTGCCTCAACGCTCACCACTGTGCTGCCGGCTTCGTACTAAACACGCCCCCTTTTCTTAGCATCAAGGAACAGGGTAAACCTATGACTCTTAAATTCAGCCCAACTGAGAGAAATCCAGGAAGGATTTAGGATTATGGTGATTATTAGCAAAATCCACAGGAAAAATATGTGCCCTTTCCTGGTGCTAATACCACTAAGTCTCCCCGGAATTCCAGGTTCTCTCCTGCTCAGGCTTGTTGTTCCTCCTTGGGGAGCCCCCCTTGGCAGTTTTCAGTAGAATACCCAGGACTCCGTCTTGACTCACGGAAAGCACCCAGCTCCTCCTCTCCGCCATACACACAATTTCAATTCACCTTATCAGCAGGCAGGCAGAGGAGTCTGGGAACAGTGATGGCTTCAGATACCTAGGGATCAATCTATCTACGTGGTAGCAGCAGGTGCTGACTGAGAGAGGCCTGGGAGCACTGGGAAGGGGCATGGAAACCCATCACTTAGATCAACAGTATCCTGTCTGGGATTTACGGGGAGGAGAGGCAGGTACAGAGAAAATAGCTCAAAACATTCTGACGTATGGAAAACTTACAGCGCAAGCACCTCAAGAATTTAACAGTAATGGAGAATTTGGAGTGGGGTACCCAAATTTCCTACCCTCCCACAACCCTGGAAAGCTTAGGATACCTTTGTTTGAATGACAAAAAAGCACCTCTTCTGATTTAGCAAAAGCCCACCTGCCTGTAGGAAATGAGAAAAAGATCTCTCTTCTGGGCAGATTCAACGTTGCAAAGAAAAAGGTCCTTTTTCATGAGCAGGTTCAGGGCTTGGCAGCTAAGTGTGGGCTGGAAGGCAGCCTTCGTCTGCCGTTCAGCAGAGTACCTTCGTAGAACCACACAGAGCAGCCTGCACCCTCTCGACATGGACTACCTACCACGGATGGTAGGGTGGGATTGGTCTTCAAGGTCAGCGCTCCACCAGTAAGAAAGGAGTGGTGGAGGTTCAAGCTCCCCCTGCTTCATCCCGAGGCCAGAGGATCCATGGAGGACGGGATTATTCCTTCATTTATCAAACATTCGTGCATGGGCAGGCCTGTGCTAGGTGCCGGGGGCAAGGCTTGGGCCAAACCTCAAATGCTGGCAGTCTAAGGAAAGGCCCACTCCCAACATTTGCAGGGTCCAGGCAAGAGAACAAATGGAGGCCCACATACCATATGCTGTGAGGCTTCTCGTCACTCACCAGCCTAAACTGGGCCCCTGCTGCCCACATGGACTTCCACCCCCATCAACATCACTGATCTCAAATCCTCAAAGGAACCTGATGCGAGAAGGCTGGGCTTTGGATTTAGAATTCTCAGACTCCTGAGCATTTGGGGCCAGAATGGGCTAGCCCTCGGTCTCTAGCATGCTGCCTTCTCTTTCCCCCTGCAGTCCTGTCCCACATCTCAAAGGGCTTTGTGCACACGTGTGTAGACAACCCCGCAGACACTGCTAATCATCTTTCACACCCAAGGGCATATTCACTGGGGCCCGGTTCTCCCTCAGGAGGATGGACTTGGGAAAGAGGCCCCAGGCTCTCGAAGCAAGCTTAGGGTCATTGGGCCAAAGAATTCGGGATTTGGGGGCCTGGTTCCATGGGGTGTAGCACAGAAAGGAGTACATGGGCTCAAGCTAGGCACATCTCCTTGGCTTCTCAGACTTGTTGCTCCACAGAGAAGAGGTACAGCCACCGGAGGGCCAGAGTGGGACCCTTTCAAGTATAAGACCCAGATTAGATGGTGCAGGGCAGGCCCCTCTGGCCTGGGTTTAAGAGCAGTACTGCCTAAGAGACAGAAGGGTCAACTGGCAGTCATAAAACAGTGTAATCAGTGCTCAGATAGGGTGGATACAGCTTGCTCAGGGGAGCACACGGAAGGGGCACGCGGTCTGGACTCTGGGAAGGCTCATTTCAGAAGGTGATAACATACCTGAGATGTATCTTAAATGACTTGCAGAGAGCAAGGTAGAAAAAGCTGGAATGAGTGTTTCCAGGGCACAGGAGTAGCATTTGCAAAGGCATGGAGGTGGGACAACATGGTGTCTTCTGGAAATTACTAGTGATTTGCCATGGTGGAAATAAAGGGGTATGTGTTGGGGAGGGGCCTGGCATGAATCTGGAAGGTTCTGCAGGGAAGGCCTTGTATGCCATGCTAAGTAAGGTATTTGGAATAACAGAAGGGTCACCAAAGAGGACTTCATTCATCTTCATGACTGACAAGTGCCCTAATTGAGCCCCTGATGAAGAGAGGGTGTGTACTACAGACAGCGAGTTTCAGCGTTATCAATTACACTCTTAATGCTTTCTTGAAAAATCTATTAAAGCCAACATACTGATGGGCAGTGTGGTCACCTCAAATATAACTTTAGCCAGAGCCCAGATCTTTCCTTAGCTTTGGACTCACATGCGCAGCTGACATCTCCCCTTGGGTTTCTCACAAGCATGTTAGACCCATAATATGACAAAGACAGACGCCAAACACTTCTACTCCTGCCCCTTCTGACGTCCCCATCTCATTCAATATCACTCCATTCCCCTTCCTACTCAAGTCAGTAAACTAGGAGTCATCCTTGATTTCCCTCTCTCCCCCTCACCATGCCCTTCCTTAAGTCCTGCTGATTTCTCATAAGCACCTTCTCCTCGCCATCCTCGCTCGCTCTCAGCCCCGTTACCAGCATCTTTTGCCTGGACTAATACAACAGCCTCCTAACTGGTCTCCTTGCTTCCATTCTCTACAAGGCATGAATGATCATAAAAAGGAAATCTGTTCAGCTTAGTCCCTCGTGTAAAATCCTTTAATGTCTTCCCATTGCATTTAGAATAAAATATAAACTCCTTACTACAGCCTGTAAGACGCTGCATGATCCGCTGCCCAACTTGCCCTTCATTGTCATCTTACACTGTTCTTCCCCAACTCTCTGGGCTCCAGCCTCCCTAGAGCCTGATGTCCATTCCTCAAACACACCAGGTCTTTCTTGCTCAAGGACTCTGCACATGCTACTCCCAGCCTGTGATGCTTCTCCCTGACCACCCCATCCAAAGTAGGGGCTTGTCTCAGCCCGTTGTGTATTTCCTGCCTAACCTTCATTGTAACTGGCAATGATTTCATTATTTGTCTCTCTCTCTGTTTATTTATTTTTGGTCTATCTTCCCTGGCTATAATATAAACTCCAGGAAGCCGGGGGAATAACATGGCTGTTTGAAACTAGAGATAAAATTGTTAACGAAGGCTCAGTGTCTGGACCTTAGTAGGTACTCAAGAACTATTCACCAAGTGAACGATGGACACCCATACTAGGTATTCACCCCTCTCACTCTCCAGACTTTTGTTAATTAGGCTTCCTAAAATTAAAAAAAAAAAATCCTCGCTTATGAAACAAGCTTAAAATTAATGAAGGAATTATTACACTTTGAGGAAGTTTAATTTTAATCTGGGCTCCAATAGATTATTTTCTTCAAGTATTCACATTGGCTGTTATGGAGAACTCCATGGAGAAATTTTTAAAAAGCTATCATGGATGCAAATTCGTTTATTAAAAAAAATCATGTCGGTAACATAACAGTACTACATGCCTTATTTAATGTGGAAAATATTTAAATAAGATCATTATGGCTCTCTTACAACATATCTATTTAGTCTAAACCTCTGGTTCCTTTCCACTATAAATCTACTTTGTTTGAAATCTCAGAATGCACAGCCCAAGGCTTTTCCAATGCTGAGACGAACAGATGTGTACAGTGATCTTGATCATGCTTTGGAGTATCACTAAGAGCATGAAAAATTTAGCAGATAATTCAAACTACATATTCTTTGTCTATTCTATCTCTTTGTGAATCTGCAGCTATAATTTCTAAGCTATTAAATCCAAGGCGGGAAAAACAGTATGTCACTGAGATAAGCAAGTAGTTACAAGAACACCTTATTAAGCCACGTCCATTTCATTTACTCCTAGGATCAAATGATTGAATAATTTCCTAAAAAGGAATAAACAAACAATTAGGTTTTTTAATCAAACAGAAATATAGAGAAATAAGAAAACATTGTTAGTAAAAAATTTTTTTAACTTAAGAATTAATTATTTGTTTTAAATGAACATTGCAATTCTTGTTTGCTGGAAATTCCTAGACTATACTCCGTCCCTTGCACACATTGCAGGACACTTTCCACATTCCCCTTGTCTCCATGGAGAATGCCTAGCCACTTATCAACCTGCTAAAGAGTTGCTTCTTTTGTAAACACCTTTGTTCTTTCTTTCCTCTGGATTCCTGTAGCATCTCGGAAAATAAATCTGTTATATACTGCAATAAAGTATGACAAAGCACTGTTGGTTTTTTTATTTGTGTGTGTGTGTACCCCACCTAGAGCAGCCTAAGGGCGTGCTCACTCCTCTCTGTAACACAAGCCCCAAGCACAGTGCCTGGCACTAGTAGGTATTCATGGGACATTTATTTCAAAAATGAATGATTAAATCATCTCTATCATGCCTTCTCCTAGGATCTATAAATTTGGTGCCCATACTTTATAACGCTAAGATTGACAAACACGATGTCATTAAGGATTTTCGGGTCATTTCTAGATGCATGAAACAGAAATATGCTAATTTTAATGTCAAGATTTCTGAGATGTTGCAATGGGCAGCTGGAGGCAGTATTTGATATCTTGACTAACTTAGAAAATGTGGGATCTCAAGTTGTTAGCTATGAAAGATGGAAACGGTGGTGACCTTCAGTCAGGAGGGGAAGATATCTATCTAACTCTGGCCTCCTCCTCCATCACCACCCACCTACGCACCCACATGCTCCACATTTTCTTCCACTGAAACGACAGAACAGTATAACTGAGCTACTGGCGACCTCACTAACACTGAATTACAGACAGGTCTACTTTAGGAGATAAAGACTCCAGAGCAACATTTTCCTGATGATATTATCAGAACTCTCTAGTTTGGAGCAAATGAGGAAAAGTTTGTCTTAGATTCATGAAAAAAATCTGAAATTCACATTATTTTCAGAGAACTATACTTTTTTTTTTTTTCAGTCACACACAGGAGCTCCAAACATGATCATCAAATAAATCACCCAATACTGACTTGGAAAAGAATGTTTTAAAAATGGACACAATTGAATTGAAGTTAACATACCAGCTATTTTATATTGGCAAGTCCAAGCAAGCTCTGTCGTCTTTAAATTTTAGATGTTTAAATATACATCAGAACATTGTTTGTAAATGAGAAAAAACTAAAAATGCCCTAAACAGCCAAAAACAGTTGGTTAACTATACTACAGTACAGCCAGAGAGGGTAAAATGATGCAAAAGGATATTTAAAACATTCACTTTATACTACAGGGAAAAAGCAGTTGACGGAGCTAACCATACAGTATGATGCCATTTTTGTGTGAAAATTACATAGGCATATTTAATCACATAAAAAGCCTGGAACAAACACACATGGGAGTGTAAACAGTGGCATCTCAGTAAAGTGTACTTCTTTTTGCTTATTGGAATTTTCTAAAGTTTCTAAAATTAACCTGTATTGCTTTTATCATTAGAAGGTGTAATTTGTTTGTTTTAACCTATTTGGTTCTTTCCTTCTATCTAATCTTTTTTTCACATTATTAAAATACATGACTTATGAAAAGTTGCTTAAAAGTAAATGTCACCTAAGTTTCTTTCCTAAATATACAGAATTTAATGGACTGTGTTCAAGTTTAAGCAAATTTCTGTATTCTGGAATGTGAAATGTGAATAAGAAGGAAAAAACCCAGCAATTTTCATGAGTGTTAGGAAAACTAAAAGGAAAGCTTACTGACATCATATACCATCAAAATTGCAACATCACTTCCCTAGACTGTGTATTCTAAGAGTTTTCATCTGTAAGATTTCCTAAAGCTTAACACACTCACTAATGTGCAACAATGAATCCATTATGACACCCATATCACCGTTTTCCATGAGCAAACATTCCACGTTTCCCAAGCACCATCTATCACCATTAATAACACTGGCTGAGCTCTTTCTACAGATAAGAATTGGTATTAGGAAAGATATGAAAGCCATTGTCCCTTTCTTTTAGGAAATCTGCCATAAAGATAGGGGATTATTGCATATATTACGTGTATAGATTCTTCAGGTCTCCATTGTTTCAAGTTATCAGTTTTCTGATAGTAAATAATTTTACGTGACTTATCCCCTCTAATCCTTAATACTTTTGAGGTAGGAATTGCTCCCCATTTAACAGGTGAAAAGATCAAGGCACACAAAGATTAAGCAATTTGCTTAAAATCACAAAGCTGGGAAGTGGGGAGGCTAGGTTGGAATGCAGTTCTACCAGTCTGCAGAGGCTGTGCCTTTAACCATTACGTTGCATCCCGCCACCGGCCCCCCGCCCCCCAACAAAGGAAGGGCTACAGCAGCAGGCAGTGCAGTGACTCAGAGGAAACCAGCGCTACCTGGAGCCAGGAGAAGCAGAGGGGGCTCCACGGAGTGAGGAGTACTTGACTGGAGTCTTGGAAGGCAGAAATGCAGTATCAGGAGAGAGAAGTCGTTCCAGGAGAAGGCATTCTTCCCTCTTGGTACAAATATGGCTTGGATGTCCCTCAGTCCTCTTCTATAAAGGACTGGGACAGATGGCCCAACCCACAAAAATGAACTTGACCATATTTTATGATTGGAATGAAATCGGAGCAATTCAAGGCAAAGAAAGCTTGCTTGCTTTCTTATCATTACCGCTTCTCTCCTCTCTCACCGTTCAGCAATAATTTTGAAAAGGAATAAGGACAGAAAGATCTCTCTCTAAATAAAACCTAAGAGGACAATGAACTACTTTAAAAAAAAATTCACAGCACTCACTGAAGAGGAAAATGTCTCTGGGTTAAGAAACTGGGCCAAACTTAAAGAAATAATTGTGTCACAGTTGTGGAACTAAATTTCAATTTATAAGTGGAAAAAAGCCATCAAGAGAAATAGGTGACAAGGGAATAAAATGAACCAGACAAATTCATGAAGGAAGTGAATCAGAAAGCCTTTTGCTTGAAGAGTTTACTCCTGTTTGGAATAAAAATATTTACTTACAGATTTTTCCCGCCGCAATAATGCCAAGAAAAAGAAAAGAAAATTGTTTCATTTGGCCTAAGTTTTATCCCAAATTATAATCATATATATGCAAAGGGATATTTCTTATGAAACCCTTAATAACAATTTACCAATAAGAAAGGGAGGGGCATGACTTCTTACTTCCGTTTCTCTTTATCCTCAAGGATCTAAAAGACCTCAATCTTTTTCTTCAGCCATCTGGCTCTCTCCAATTCTGCTCATCCTATTCTCTCTTAAACCTACTCTAATCAGGCTTCCAGCCCACCCCTCCAATGAAATGACTCTTACCAAGGTGACCTGTAACTTACACGTTGCTAAATCCAGTGCTCAATGGTCAGTCCTCACCTTCCTTGTCAGATCAACTGCAACTGACACACTTGATCGCTCTATCCTCTTTCACACATTCTCTTTACAGAGTTTCTAGGACAACCTGCTCTCTTGGTTTCCTACCTCCTGGTTGCTCCTTCTCAGTGTCCTTTTCCTGACCTCTTAATGTCCCAGGATGCTCCAAGTCTCTGTTCTTATTCTTCTATTCTTTGTGTGTGTGTGTGTGAGGAAGATTGGACCTGAGCTAACACTTGTTGCCAATCTTCCTCTTTTTGCTTGAGGAAGAGTGGCCCTGAGCTAACATCTGTGCCAATCTTCTTCTATTTTAGGTGGGATGCCACCAGAGTGTAGCTTGACTAATGGTGCTAGGTCTGCGCCCAGGATTTGAACCTGCAAACTCTGGGCCGCCAAAGCGGAGGGCATGAGCTTAACCACTACGCCACAGGGGCAGCCCTTTATTCTTCTCTTCTTGACACACATTCACGTGACCCTTAGTGATGTCACGTATTCCTGACTTTAAATATGATCACAGGCAGGTGGCTTCCAATTGTGTACTTCCAGCCCAGCTCTCTTTCCTGAACTCCAGACTGAGAGATCTAACTGCCTACTTGGCATCTCTACTTGAATGTCCAATGAGGATCATTTACTTAACATATCCCCAACTGAGCTTCTGATGCCCCGACTCTCACACACCCAGAAAAGACAAATCCTACTTCATTCACAGATTTCCACAGCTCAGTTGATGGCAACTCCATCCTTCCCGTTCCTCAGGCCCTGAACTTTGGTATTATCCTTAACATTTCTCTTTCTCACTCCCACCTTAAATTCGTCAGGAAAATCTGTTGGCTCTACCTTCAAAACACATCTGGAATTTAACCACTTCTCCTCACCTCCACTACGACCCTCATCAAGCCGCCATCACCTCTTACCTAGATTCCCGGAAAGCCTCCTAATGGGTGCCCCCGCTTCTACCACTGCCCCTCATTGTCTACCGTCAACACAGCAAGAGTGTTCCTTTTAAAACCTAAGACAGATCATGCCACATCTATGCTCAAACTCCTGCAATGGCTCTCCATCTCTTATAATCAAAGCCAAGGTCCTTCAGTGGCTCACAAGACCCTATGCCATCCGTGTTTGCAACAATCCCCACCCCCACCCACCTCTCTAAGCCCCTCCAACTATTTTTCCCTTCAAGAACTCGGCTCCAGCCACCCTGACCTCCTTGCTGTTGCTCACTATATGTATCATGTAATTTACTTATTACGTTTGTCACCCCTCCCTCTGCCCTGTTACAATATAAGCAGAATGTGTGCTCCACAAGGGCAAGAGTCTTTGTTTTGTACACTGATGTATCCTATGAGACCAGCCAGTGTGAGGCACATAACAGGTACTCTAATTGAAATTGCTTAGTGAATGAATTTCCAGTCTCTTAGCAAACTATAAAGAGCCTGGTCATGTGATAGACTTGTTCCACTAAGAATCTTACTACATTCCTTTCTCTTAAAATATCTGTGCCAGGGGCCGGCCCAGTGGCACAACGGTTAAGTGTGCACGTTCTGCTTCGGCGGCCAGGGGTTCGCCGGTTCGGATCCCGGGTGCAGACATGGCACCACTTGGCAAGCCATGCTGTGGCAGGCATCTCACATATAAAGTAGAGGAAGGTGGGCATGGATGTTAGCTCAGGGCCAGTCTTCCTCAGTAAAAAGAGGAGGATTGGCAGCAGTTAGCTCAGGGCTAATCTTCCTCAAAAAAAAAAAAAAAATCTGTGCCATTTGTTCATCCATATATCCATCCATTAATCATCCACTCAGTACAAATTTGAGTAACTATACTGGGCTAGCACAAGCAGTAGGGACATAAGTAAAAGGCTAAAGCTTTGTTTTTGCACAGGGCAAAGAGAAGAAACCAGACAAATGGTTTGTAATCCTAGGAACGATAATCTAAGGACAACCAAGGATACTGTGTGTAACTCAAGTACAATTCAGCCCATTAATTGCCTCTATAGAAGGAAGCTCTGGGTACAAAGGATCACAGAAGAAGGCCATCTAACTGACCAAGGCTGGAGAGGAGGGGCCATCAGGAAAGACTTTCCAGAAGCTGTGCCCCTTGGGCTAGGTTTTTAAGTAGTAGATACGGAAAGAGTTGGTAGGGACTGTAGACAAAGAAGAGAGGAAGAGCCATTCTAAGCAGAGGACACAGCTTGTCGAAGCACAGCCAGTACCCGGGAGCATGAAGCCTTGGGGAACCTCAGGCAGCTCAGAGGGGCTTGAGTCCTGGAGTTCAGCGGATATGTGGAGGTAGAGAGGTCTTCTTTCACTCATACTGCATGTTTGACTTAATCTTGAAGTTAAGGGGTAGCCATTAAAGTTCCATTTCAGGTTTGCATTTTAAAAATATCTGGCAGCAAGAAGTATGGTAAAAGGGGGCCTTGAGAAAGACTATATAGATGGGTATAAAATTTTAATTCAGAGTTAGAAACCTAGTATAAATTGGTAAGGTAAAGTGCGCCAAGAATTTTAATTCGTGACTCAAAGTAACCTGATAATTATCATTATTTACAATTTTTTCAGAAGACTCAAAAGAAGAGAACATTAAGTAAGGCAAAGATGCTCAGAGAAACTCTTAAACACATTTGGATTCAACTCCAAATCCCAAATGAAGTGGAACAAAGGGTTAAGAAATGTTCATGAAGAAAGCCCCCACCAGTGTCACTCTCTACTCAACAGGGAGCTCACGATTCTAGTTCAAGAAAGGGCTCACCTGACAAAGGAAATACCCAATCCATCCATCATCTCCCCACTCCCCTTCCCTCCTGAACATCTCATATTTTTCTTTCTAAAAGATACCAACACTCAATAGCTACTTGTTGCTCTGGAGTTCCGGTAATCCTCTTGGCATTGTAACAGTAAAATACTTCTTTGTCCTTAAAGAGAGGGGGAGGGATTGCCTGAATCACAGGAACGGATACTTCAAGAAACCATTTTACTTTGCAAGGGCACAAAAGATCTTTCTCAATTATCTTCTTTCATAACATGCCTCGCTGGCCAAGCCTTAGATGTTCGTTTGGTTTGGAAGACCATTGTAGGCAACTGGAAAAGAACCAGAACTGTCCCTGGCACTGACAGAGAACTGAACTTTCGCAGGTAAATAAAAGCAGTAGGTTCTCTGTTCTCTAGTTTCAGTCATACTACCTTAGAACTTGTTAATGAGTGATTTTCACAGCTCCCTAAGTATTTATTCCAGAAGTTCAAAGAGAAATCAGGTACAAAGAGATCTTAGGTACAAGAATCAAACACCTATTTCTCTTTTAGGACAACACTTGGAATTTGGAAAGTTGATGGAAAATAAAAGCACGAAACACTCTCACCAATAGTACTTGTTCATGTGTGTGTACGTGATTTACAAAGTCCAATCTACCTACCTAAGAAACCCGAGGAGGAGAAAAGGAAATCTAAAATGGGAGGAAAGCTAAAGATGGCTCCAAGCACACAGAGCAAGGCTAATACAGTCAGTCAGCTGTGTGCGTGTACATTTGTAGAGAAAGAAAGCAAGCTTGTTATTATTTAGGTAATAAAAGATTTTGGCTCAATTCTTTAAATCCTGCTGTTATTTTTCCTCTTAAAAATGACATATTTTTAACTTACAGGGTTTTTGGGCAGGGGAGAAGAGGGTCAAAATGGTTCCTGTTTACATTTCCCTAGGAACGATAATCTAAGGACAACCAAAGATACTGTGTAACTCAAATACAACATAGCGTATATATGTATATATATTTAAAATGAAATAAACTATAATCTAAAATTTGTTTGTGGTTTGGGGATTTCTTATTTCAAATAGCAAATGTTTAAATATACGTAAACCATGATTTCCTTCTATACCACTTTGTTTTACCTCTTACAAAAGAAAATCCTGAGAGCTTCTTCTAATATGATTATAATGTCTAAAGCCATCATTTTTAATAAACATATCATTTGATTTAAAATAGAAGTGGCAGAACTAGCATGCTGGAAAATAGGCTTTATCTCAAATAAGAACAAAAGTCTGTTCATAAGGAAAAGACAAAAAAGACTTAAATTCAAAAGGAAAAAAAATAGAAAGTAATAGAGACTTAAGAAAATGTACTTGGTTTTCCCATCGGTTAAATGGGAACAATCATAGCACCCGCCTCACAGGGCTGTCAGGAGGATTAAATGAACTCACACATGCAGGGCACTGCATGCAGTGTCCAGGCCCATATTGAGAGCTCAATAAATATGAGCGCTAATTATTATTATTATCATCATTGTTATTGTTGTTGGCAATGGCTCATGTTACTAGGCTATCTCTTGCCTTCCCACTAGGGAAAGCAAACAGTCTTAAAGGGATCACAATCTGGTGAAAGTCTTTGCTGCCAAGCAACCATAGCTCTATTTCACAGAGGAAGTACACTGAAAAAACTGCTCAAGATTTCTCAAACCCAGAAGCAAGAAGAGGTAATTACAGAGAGATCAGTGTTTCTGACTTGTGAAGGGAGGGCTATCATCTAAAAAAGAGAGATAAGGCTTGTTCTGCATTTTCCAGAGAGCTGGGCTTGAATTAAATGGTGGAAGTTACAGAGGGAAGTGTCCGCTCAGGGGAAGATTCTCCAACGCTGAGAACACTCACCTTAGATAAGGGCAGCCTACCTCGAAGGGTAGAGAATCTACTGTTAGCCTGTTACTGAGCGTGAAAGCAGGAGTTTCATCAGTCAAGGATGATAAAGACAATGTTCCTTAGCAAGTTCACGCCGGATGACAACAATGAGAACCACCACCGCCACAATAACAATAAGGTGACAGTTCTTCAGAAATTGTCCAGCATTTTTGTAAGGACTTCACACATAGTGACCCACTTAATCCTTACCACAGCCACCTGGCTCCATAGTCTGTGTCTGAACCACTACCATACGCTGCCTACCTCCCACTTTCAGAATCCTGAGCAAGTTACTTAACCTCTCTGTGCCTCCATTTCCTCATTTATAAAATGAAGATAATAATAGCACTCATCTCAGATAACAGTGATAAATATTAAATGAAATAACACATTTGTTTAGCACCTAGACCAGTGCCTAACATGTAGCAAGTATTTATAATTTTTTATATAAAGGTTGTTTCAACTTTTAAGAAAATTTTTCACTTGGATGGCAAGTTAGGGAAGGCATAAAGAACGGTCTTGGCTACAGTGAGTAAGTGGAACTCAAGGCTTGCTGATTTAGGATTGATTCTCTAACTGAACAAAATTAGCCATGAAAAATATGGTCAAAACTGCTAAAGTGAGAGGTCAGTAGAGATTAAATTCCCCCTACCGTTGGTCATGACTGATTGTGATGTAAGACCTTGCAAAAAGTGGCGTAGTCCATCACCCACTACTGATGTCTCTTACCATCCTCAAGGCCTTGGCCAGTCACTCAACCGCACTTTCAGCAGAATCCTTATTTGCTTCACGTTGGACTTTACCTAGTACCTACTAAACCAATACCCCAACCGAGGTCAATCCAATCCACGTCTTTTGTACCTGCCATCGAACTGCAACCTGGCATCCAACATATAAACCTTCTATTCACCCTTAAGTCACTCCTTTACAGATTTTCATAGAGGCAATATTAAACCTTTATTTCACTCAAGCTTCCAAATCTACTCCTGCCCCATCCTCAAATATCCTAGACTCCTCAATAACTGGAAAACAGAAGCAATTGGATATAAATCCTTTCCACTTTTCATATACCTTCCTCCACACCCCTAAAGTGCTGCAACAGCAAATCAACTCAACATTTACCGATTATCTCTGCCTAGGCTTTCACTCTCCTTCCTGTTTCAAAAGGAAAAAAAATGCTTCCACACCTCCTTTCCAAGGTCAACTCTTTCTTCTATTCTCTGATGCTACCCAGGAAATGCAGGTTACATAATCTTCTTTGGTTTGTCGTTCCAGCAACTATCCTCCATCTTCCACTTCTCTGTTGGACCTTCATACTTTCTCTACTCATCTATAAACATGTCCATATGAAAAAATACGCAGTCCTGTTTCCCTCAGAAACATTGATCCTTTCCCCATCTTACTGCCAAATCTCTAAGAGTGGTCTTTTGCTGTAGCTATGTAACCCACTGAACTAATAGATGTGGACCACTGGAAGACAACCTGATCCCGGTGATTCTTGATTCCATCAACCTTTTACGTATACTTAAAGGTTCCGACATCCAGCAGCTACAGATTTGGTGACCATTAATTATGTTTTCCATTTACGTTGTATTTTTAACAAACACAATAAAGGAAAATGTACCATAGAGGTTTGCTACATGCGACAAATGGTACTTTAAATGTTGATATGTGCTTTGGGACTTCTAGCAGAAAGTTTATAGATTAGTAATACTAACACTTTAAAAAAATGTATTTTGAAGGATAATTCTTACATGAGCTAAGCCCTTACATTCTACATAGTAATGACTGAAGTTATGAACAAGAATGTGATAATGTAAATTGTCTATTTAAACTTGCAGAGCCTCATCTGATTTAAAACTTAAGGCCTATACAGAAAAATAAGCTTACAGAAATAAAGGTTTCTCTATACCTTCGGGGAAAAGGATCTGGCAAAAGGACCTAAAATAGGAGAGAACATGATGTATTTAAAAAGAAGCAAGCAAGCCAGTGTAGGGTGGAGCACAGAAAACAAGGGGAGGGCAAGGCAAAGGCCAGATCCCACAGGGCCTCATGGCCAGAATGAATACATTTTGGTACACCATAAGAACAACAGGAAGCAAATGAAAAGCTTTAAGCTGGATGATGGAAGGATCAGACCTGCAATTTTAAAAGGATTACTCTAGTTGCTATACGGAGAATGAATGGGTAGCCAACCAGAGTCAATGTGATGGGGACAAATGGGGCTTAGGAGGCTGTTTCAGAAGCCTAAGAGGGAAATGATGGTAGGCTGGAGCAGGGTGGCAGTAGAGATGAAAATAAGGAGAAAAACTCTGGAAGATAAAATCAGTAAGACTTGGTGAATGATTAGACATGGGGGAAAGAAAAGAAGAGAGATGTCAATGACATGTTGGTTTCCTGAATTTATATACGTATATACATCAAATGCGGAGTAACACAACTTATACAATATATACCAAATTATTAAAAGAAATTACCCATGGGAAGGGAAGACAAATTTTACATAGTAAAAGGCAGACTTTGATTTTTTTCTATATAGATATCTGCATTGTTTAAATTTTTTTATAATCAACAAGTATACATTATTTCATAGTTAAATTCACACTCAATATAAAGAAATAAAGTATCTGCCTGGCTGAAAAGCATATGAATGGCATATTAGGGAGAAGGAACAATCTATACAAAGGTACAAACACGTGAAAGTACATGGCATATTTATAGAATATCAAGCAGTCCAGTGTTTGCAGAGCAAGAAGGATGTGTATTGGCAGAGGATGAGGAGAGGATTAAAGCTGTGTTAGAGAATAGTTCACAAAGGAACTTACTAAACGCCAGGCTAAAGAAAGCGTTCCCTAAACTGTAAGAAATAGGGAAGCATATAAAGTTTTAAGCAAGAGGGTAAAAAAATCAAGTCTACATTTCAGAAAGATCACTTTAGAGGCAGTGTGAAGTCTGGGCCAAAAGGGAGGTAAGAAAATAGGCTGGGAGATCACTTCGGCCAGAACTTAAGCTAAATCAGGGGCAACTGAGAGTATGAAGGGGAGAGATTTGAGATTCATTTCAGAAGACAGGACTTGGTGGATTAAGCTGAATGTGACAGATAGGGAAAAGGGAAAGTCAAAGATGCTTCCCATGGCTTCTAGTTTAGGAAATTAGATAGCGATGGCATCGATTTAGGTAATTCAAGAACAGGTTAAATGAAAAGATAATAAATTTTGTTTTGGAGATGCTGAGGTCAAAGTACCTCTGGAAGCAGGTCCAGGTGCCCAACAGGAAGATGGATATATAGCTTTGAATTTGAGGAACAAGGTCAGGACTGGAGCACATGAATACTATTAACCAGAACAGAGAATTTTAATCCTGTGGATACGATCTTACCCTTGATGTAATTTCACTGAATTCTTGAGGCAACTGTCAAAAGTTGACCAGTTCCATTTATTCTCATAGTTGTAAAAGTTTCACAGAATCGTTAAAGTCTCTGTAGGCGACAACTTAAAAAAGTAAGCCAGAGCTTTTTGTCTTGGTCTCTCTTAGTCTTTTATTTTTTTTCCCCTTCCCCTTTTGTCTACTATTCTTTCCCTCTTTCTATCTATCAAGTTAAGGAAGATATTGGAAGTATAACATAAAAAAACCCTTTGTTATCAAATATTTTCATATTTTTGTCTTAATTGTAAAAGGCAAAGAGAAGAACATTTCACAATTCTACCTTTAATAAAACCTAAGTTAAATAATGATTTACCTATGTGACTCTCCACTGATTCTCTCTTGGAAGTTATTGACCCTTAATTAACTGATAGCCTCAAGGCAGTCAACTCCAGCTGTAGCTTTAACCACAGAGGTGCCTGAAACAAATCCAGTCCTGTTGTTGCTCACCGTCAGAGATCCAAATCACACTGTACCTTTGTCTAACTGATGATGCCCTAGTTTGGTTGGAGGTGGAGAGGAAGGACCTGTTGGCAAGGAAACAGCTGCTTCCTTCCTGAGCCAAGGAAAACCCGGAAGGTGACAGATGGGCAGAGCAGAAAAGCAGCCAAAAGTTGCTCTGGCTCCTGGTTGGCAAGGATTTTCACTGAGGCACAATTGGATATTTTAAAGCATATCAAAGACTGAGAGGGTTTTACCTGCCTGGGTGCTCTGCTGAAGTTTAACAGGGCTTCCCACACATTTTCTACACTTGAAAAACTTTTAAGTTTGCAGTGGTAGAGAGAACCTGGCCTCAGCCTACGTACAGTGGGCTAAGACTGCAAGGCACTGTCCCATTTCACTTTAGGATTATACCCAAGAGAATGCACTTTCTGGCAAAAAAAAAAAAAATTCATTTTCTGTATAGTAGTTATATTTGTAGGACTTACTAGAATTATTATTAAAAATTTCATTAGAAAATCTTTTTCTTAAATACGTTTACTTTTATATATTTTAAAAGATTTGTTGCAAACTCTTATATTTTGTTCTTTTATCATTCCCCCTCCCATCCACTTCTGTACCCAGAAAATTAAATATCCAAGGATTCCTGGGTAAAACAGACAACCACTGGATTGACATAACTAACATTTTAAAAATGGCTGTAAATAGGTAACTTGTTGTTCTTTATCAAATAGAAATTAGCAATCACTGAAAATAACATTAAAAATTAGTGTGGGCATGAAGTATGGAATTTTAAAACATCAGTTTACTATGCTGATTAATTCAACATTTATATTTGCATCAGAACTTAATAATCCCATAAATAAATAGAGCTCTCAATTATTTTAAAAAATCAAGGGATAACATATGTATTTAGACACATTAGCAGCGTAAAGATGTATGCTTCAACACACTTATTGGGAAAACGTCTGAAAATATTACTACACTGAATTCAAGGGCATCCGCAGGAACCTGACATAAAAGTTCTCTAGAATAACGACAATTCAGGAAATTCCAAAAAAGGAAAAGGGTCAAATAGGAAATAGCCTCCAATTAATCGACAAAGTTCAGTGCTTGCTCCAACTTGATTTTTCTCTCTATTGCCAAAAAACCGAGTCTCAGGATGGGTGGGCGAATCACTTAGATGAAAGTTCATCTACGGGAATAAACGGAGAGGCCGCTTGGGCAGGCGACACAGGAGAGTCGGTGGTAGTGCTGACTTTCGCTGGTGAGTTACAAGAAGATCCGGCACTGCTGCTGTTTCCATCAAGGGTATCTGAAGACACACACACACCAGGATCTGACAGCTGTGCAACGTCAGAAGAAAGCATGGTGGTAATTCCCTGGAAAAATCTCTTTGGCTGATACTCAGTTTCCATTTCACATTTTCTTTTCAATGGTCCAAGAACACTTGGTCTAATGCAATTAATGGGACTCTGGCTTCTCCGGGTAGAAAATCGGGTCGTTGGGCTGGGAATAGGACTTGGAGGCAATCCATTGCTACTCACAAAACTTTGCAAGGATGGTGAAAAACACTGCTTCCCAATTCCCCGGGTGGGTGACGGCGCTGGTGACACCGGAATGAAATCGATGCGCTTCGGGGAGGCGGATTTCTCCACATCGTTGTCACTCAGGCTGAAACTTTCCTCCCAGGAGTGGCTTATCTGCATTGCGTTCTGCACCTCGCGCTCGTGGACCGTCTCTCGGTTGATCAAGTCCATGCCCTCCTCCTGTTTGATCTGGTGCAAGCGGCTGCTGTGCATGCGGACGGGGGAGGCCGGTAGCAGCAGGCCGTGGCGGTTCGGGAACGTCGTGCTGTTCCGCCTGGCGCTCGGCGCCTCGGCCTGGAACACCGGCGAAGTGTCACTGAGGCCGTGGATCAGGGGGGCGCTGTTAGACCTCCTGAGGCCCCCGCCGCCGCTATTGCCGCCGCCCTCCGCCGGGCTCCCACCCGTCCCCGGAGGCAGCTCCAGGTCTAGCTCCATCTTCTCCTGAGCCATGTCGGAGGCAGGGAGGCGGGGGCAGTGCTCAGTCAGAGACCTAGAACTCCCATTCCCCGCAGTCCAGGGCCGCCGCTGCTGCCGCCGCCACCGGGAATCTGTCAGCGGACTCGGCCCTCTGCGCATGCGTGCCCCATCGCGCAGGCGCCCTGAGATCTCCCTCGTCGCAGCGCCTGTTTAATACGTAACAGCTGCGCCGGAGCCCTAGGGGGAGGGGCGAGGAGTGGTTGGGCGGCTAGTCTGTATGCTTTTCTTCCGCAAATAGCTGTTGCGCGCACGTCGCATTAACGCGTGTTAATGAGGTTGCTATACTCGGGAGTATATATTTAAAAAACAAGAGCTCTGAAAGAGAGGTGATGTGGAGCTGTATAATGGGGAATGGGGCGTGGCCTAACCAGAGAGGGCTTCCCCGAGGAAGGGACAATCTCCTGAGATTTGAAGAAGTAGGCGAAACAGGTGTGATGTGCAACTGTCCGGGAAGCGGGAAGCTAGGGCTCCCAGCCAGGTGGCAGGCAGAAACCAGGAGGGACGGGAGGAACGGAGGGAAGTGAGGGAGTATGGCCTGGAGTGGAGAGTGAGGGCTGACAAGATGTGAGGTGGTCCACATTCTGCTTTTCATATATTCTGAGAACAATGAAAACTCTGAAGGTTTTCAAGCATGATTATAATAGCGACTGAAAAGCTCGCTGGCTGCAGTCTGGAGAATACATTACTGGGAGACTAGAACCTCCAGGAAAAAGACCAGAGAGGATGATGATTGGCACTAAGGTGGTACTGTGGGAGAGGAGATGGAGAGAATGCTAAATTTAAGAACTATTTGGGTTAGGGGGAAAAAACCAACCTATAAATGTTTTACTATTATTTTATTTCCAGTTATATTTTCAGCATAAGCATCGTGCTCAATAATGTTCATTCAGTATGAAGGATTAAAGGAAGACAAAATGAATAGGTCCTCACACTTTAAAAATAAAAACACAATACTTGGCTCATGTAATTAATAGACACTTTGACATCTCATTAAAATGGGTCTATATTTATTTCTTCATGTATTCAGTCAGTCAAGATTTTTCTGCATACCTTCTATGCACCAGGCACTGTGCTAGGAAATGGGCCCTAATATGAGGAGATTAATTTCTACCGGGGGAAAAGAGATCAATAAATGAGTTTGGTGAACTGGCAGTAAAACAAAAAAGGGCTGTGCAGCTGAAGCATAAGGGGGGGAAGGGTGTGAAGGGGTACATGAGTTTGGATCACATTCTAAGTATGATGAAAAGCCACTGGGGAGTTTCAAGTAGGAGAGTGATATTATCTGGTTTAGGTTTTAAGTATCACTTTAGCTCTGTGGAAAATAGACTGAAAGAGGGCAAGAGGGGAGGCAGAAAGACAGATTAGGAACCTATGGCAATGGTACAAAGAAGAGATTACTGGACTAGGGTTGTATCACCAATAGGATTGGCAGATGGCTTAGATTTAGATGGTGAAAGAAACATAATTCAAAGGCAACTCATAGGTTTTTTTTACTTAAACTGGGTAGATGGTAGTATCATTTACTGAGATAGGGAAGGAGTGTGTTTGGAGAAGTGGAAATTAAGAGTTCTTTGGTCAATTTGAGTTGGAAGTGGCTGTTAGATATCCATGTGGCGATCCAAACTGAAAGAGAGCTTAGTGATTTTTGTTCCTCCTCTCATTTTGCAGCTCACGTTAAGATTCAGAGAGGCTAAGTGACATATTCAGCATCACACAGCTTATTTAGTGCTGGGAACCAGTACTAGAATCCAAGTCTCTTGCTTCCTACTCCATGTCTCTTTCCACTGCATCTCAAACAGTTTTTAATTTGAGGTCCCTGTAAAATACAGGTCCTGATGATAAAATAATGTTGATCATTCACTCCTATAATTAATTAGAAACTGATTTAAGCTTTTCAAGTGCCAGTCACTATTCAAGGTGCTTCACATGTAGTATCTCATTTAATCCTCACAACAACCCAAGAGGTAAGTATTATTGTCCTCATTTTACAGAGGAAACTGAGATGCAGAGATTATGTCCCAGGATGACAGTAAGTAGCAGGATCTGGGCTTTCTGGCTCCAGAGACTGGGCACAATGTTGCTTCCTCCAAGTATAATGACGTTTCAGGACTGGGATAAACCACTTCCAGATTGTTTGCAGCTTTGTGAAGGCAACAGTATTTGAGACAGGATTTGAAGGGTAGGTATGATTTTAACAGAGAAATGACATTTTATGTAGAAGTGGCAGCATGAAAAGAAAATAGTGAATTTGGCTAATACATGAAGTACATGGAGAACAACAGTAATGGGCAAAAAGTTGGAAATGGAAGTTGGAATGAGAGAATTGGAGCTCTGAATGCCAGGCAAAAGTGCCTATATTTAACATGTGAGACAGTAGGGAACCATTGAAGGTTCTTGACCAGAGGAATGACACGATGAGAGCTACACTTTAGGACCTGTCAGACAGATCAGGGATGGAGTCAAGTGGAAGAACAGAAGGTAGAAAGAACCAACATTTTCTAAGCGCCTACAACCTGCCAGGCACTTTAAACCCTCCATAGTCCCACTTAATCCTCATTGCGATCCTATAAATTAGATATTGTTATGCTCATTTTATAGAGGAACAACTGAAGTTCAAAAGTGAAAAAGGCGCTACAGTGACATGGAAGAACAAAGAGCTAAACCAATCTGAATCAAGGTCTCACTTCAAAACATATATTCTTTTTGCTGCATTTCCCATGGATTAGAGAAGGAGAATCTGATTGCTAACTCTGGGATAAAAGGAGAATCTAAAGTTGGGAATGGCAGAAAAAGGAGATGGATTTGGGAGACAGGACTAACCACAGCACCTGACGGCCTGGATGTACAGAGGATGAAGAGAGAGGAGTCACAAATGACTAGAGTTCAAGTATGAGCAGCTGAAAGAATGGTACAACATTATTAAATAAAAACAGGGAAGAGAGGAGTAAGAGCGTCCAGAAGAAAATTAATATTAAAGAGGAAAAAGCATTAACTCTAGAACTTACTTTATAATATCCATAGCATATTTCTAATTTGCGTATTACTAAATTATTACTAATGTGGCTCAACTGTGCTGACATTATTCATCCGTGTCTGGATAAACAATGATCATCTTTAGTAATAAAGCACAGAGATGGTGATAAGTCCTCCAAATCAAACATCTATGCCATTTGGTTCTTGCCTGAACACACCTATTAGAGATCTTCACTGTTTCCTTGTTTCTACCCTTGCCTCTACAGTCAGTTCACCCAATGTTCAAGGCAATCCTTAAAAAAAGACTGGAATACTCACTTCTCTGTTCAAAACCCTTCAGTGAATTCCCACTCAGAGAAAAAGTAATTGTAATGTCTGTAATTGTAAGTCATTGTAATGGTCTGTAGAGCCTTATCTGTTCTGGGTCCCTGCTGTCCCTTTGACCTCACCTCCAACTATTCTCTCCCTCACTGCCTCCCCTCCAACTGCCGAGGACTCCTTACTGTCCTTCAGCCCACCAGGCACCTCCCGACTCCACTTGGCTTACTCTTCTTCCAGTGGATGTTCACACTGCCTCATCCCTTCAGGTCTCTGCATAAATGTCATTGACTGACAGGCTTTCTCTGACCTTACCTTATAAAAAGCATCAGCAGTTCCCAAGACCAAGCCTACACTCACTCCCACGCCCCTTACTGTTTTTATTTTCCTCCAGAGCACCACATGGCACATATGTACGTATTGTTTTCTTGCCTCTGATCCTTAAGAAGGTCAGCTCCAGCAGAGCGAGGCCTTTGTGTTGTTTCCTGCCATACACTAGTATCTAGAACAGGGCCTGATACATAGCAGTCAATCAGTAGTGGCTGCATCATTGTGTGAATGAATGAATGGACTAACGTAGCTTTGTGCAAAAGGGAAGAGAACTCCATTATTTCAAAATCCAGCTTAACAGGCTATTCTAGACTGATTCTTAAGTACTCCCTACTTGGACAATTCTTTTTCTTATGTGGAGATTATTATTATTATAGTGCCCTCCAGCCCACACAGGTAGATTACTTGAACTAACCATTATGTGAACCCTAAATTTCCATTCTTTTTCAATCATATGCTGATACACACTTGATAGAATTAAAACGCCTGGTGCTGAGGATTCTAAGCAGTGTTTAGTATATTTAGTTACTGCTTCCTCTCAAAGGAATAAAAGAGAAATGAGAAAAAACAGCAGCCGTAAAATGCAATTCAGCCTGTTGCAAATGAATAACGCCAGAGGCAGGATTCAGGAAATTGTCTCTGAGTGAATTCATCCTTCTGGTTTCACTCCGGGTATGAATTAAATAACACAGTTAGTTGAAATTCATGCTCATTCCTAAATCATAAAATCTGACATCTATTCAATAGTTAAACTTTATTGTGATTAATACTATATTTTCTTAAACTAACAATTTCCTTTTAATTTCTATGGGCAACTTCTCATTATTAAATCTCTAAGCATATGGCAAGGCAAATATCCACCTCTGGATCCATAAATGTCAAATATGGACGTGTATATTTACACGTATAATCTGAGATGGACTGGCAAATACCTCAACATCCCACGTCATCCAGTGTCACCAACCTAGAATAAAAATATTGCAGAGGAAAACTGTACTTTCAAAGTATAGGAACTTAGAAGTGTTAACTGGTGCAACTACTTAGGAAAAATATTTTGACAGTACTCACCAAAAGAAAATATATGCATGTGCTATGACTCCCGGATATATACCCAAGAGAAATGCATGCTTATGTCTACTAAAAGACATGTACAAGAATGTTCCTTGCATTATTATTTATAATAGCCCCAAAATGGAAACAACTCAAATGTTCATAAACAGTTGAATGGGTGAATAAACTATACAATAGAATTCTTTACTCAACAACATGAGTGAGTTACAATATAATGTTGAATGAAAGAAATCAAACACAAAAGAGTACATACTCTATGACTCCATTTTTATGAAGTTCAAGAATAGTCAAAACCAATCTATGGTGGTAGAAGTCAAAACAGTGGTTACCCTTAGGACTATGACTGGGAGGGGCACAAGGAAATGTTCCATATGCTGATCTGAGTGCTGGTTACACAGGTGTACATGTATTTAAATTTATTAAGCTAAATAGTTGAAATGTATACACTTTATATGAAGTCAGACCTCAAAATGCTATCAATATAGAAAAAGAGAATGGGAACTCAGAATGTAAATGGAGGACAGAATAGAATAAGAATGTGGTTCAATTGGAAGGAAGATATTTTGTTCAAACATTAACCACAAGTCTAACTCTAAACTGGGATGTTGAGTTTCCAAATCTCTCTGATGCACAGCAGCATCAGGGGAAGACCAGCTGGCTGGCCTTGACAAGAGAAAGGATGGAGACAGACGCACACCTCAAGTTACATTTTCCTGGGGCTCTAAACACCAATAGACCCCAGCAGCCTCACATAAACCCTGGATACTTGTCTGAGACCTGTTACAGATCACCAACAGAACCATTGGCAACCCTTAGTCCTGCTCCCACGGTGCCCTCAAAGTTATTTCTATGAAGGGGGACATGAAGCCTATTTTATAGCCTTTGACTTTCTCAACTGCAATCTTTGTGTACTCTGTTGAAAGTTGGCTCTGCAATATCCTCCTAGCATAATCCATGAAATGGACCAGAGTTAAACTAACATCAAAAGAACTCAGCAGGGGCTGTTATTACACATGGGAAGAATGAGAATTGTGTTTAAAGACACAATTTTGGCCACAAGGAACTTATTTTGTTATCATGATGAAAGAAAAATAGTAGATGATCTCAGAAACTTATGGACCATTCACTTTCCAATGACTGAGAGCCAGCTAAGTGCAGATATGTATTTACCCTCGAGGTTGCTTCATCTAATCCTTAGAACTTTAAAGCAACAAGGATTTGAAAATCAAAGCAGAAGTTTACCAAGGGGCTTTTGACCCCTCTCACCTTTCATGTTTGGTAACAGCTAAAAGCCATCACACCACTTGCTTGGACCCACGCCCACCGGATGGAGGAAGTAAAAACGTAGATAGGGCCTCAAAGGCCTGGTTGGAAGAAGCTTACGGCCTAGACTCTCAGCAAAGTTCAACTAAACAAATAAACGTGATTGTACTGACTTTCTTCAGTTTTTTCAAGGAGAATATCAGGGAAGATATTAAAAACAGCCAGCTAGCCCCCACTCTGCTCTCTTAAGTCTTTTGAATAGAATAGAAAGATGAGTTGGTATCACTCTTTGTTCCTCGCTGATTTTATACATTTTAGGCAGTGTCCATTTTTAGTGCTTCCCTTTGGCAAAAAACCAGGGTTATGATTGGTGTCCTTTTCTGTGGCTTTATGCTTCTCTCTGCCTGTCTGCTGTCTTTCCCTTGAAGGATTAATCCATCTGACAAGAAGGAAAAAAGAACTGATGGCTTTATGGATAATGTATAAAGTTAACTTTAAAACATGCAAAAGCTGCAAACCTAGCTGTGTGTTCCAGTTGAGTGTCTGGGAGACTTCGATAAGGGCTCCACACATTAGGGCACAACAGGATGACAGCAAAAAAAAGTTCAAAACCTGGAGTCAGACCATCAGACTGCTGGCACTGTGACCTTGAACAAGTCTGTCAACCTCTCTGGGCTTCACTTTTCTCATTTATGAAGTAGGGACACCACCTCTTTGTAAGGACCAAATGACACAATGTCCATAATAGGCCTCGCAAACAGCAAAGACCTATACAAACTGGTTTCTATTAAAATCCTCAGTGCAATGATCACAAAATGAGCCTGCCCACTTGTCTACTACTCTCACCAGAGGGCTTCCCTTGCTTTCTTGCTTTCAGTTTGATTCTGTGGAACAAAATTCTCTCATCTTCTTTCCTGACATCGTGGTCATTTTTAGAGGCATACATTTCTGTGGTCCAAAAGATATGAATTGAAGGGCTGCTTTGCAATCAGGTAGACAGCTTCTGAGAAGAAGAAATAAGAAATGCCGCATTTCGAAGAATTTCCCTCTCTGAGTCTGTCTGAGAAGAGATGGAGCCATGGGGTAGGGAGGCCAACAGTAACTAACAATGGGACTGGATCAGTGAATACTATTCCCGCAGCAAGCCATTTGTTAATCCCGATGGCAGCAGCTCCCCTCCCTGGTCACGTGAAACTTTTCAATTGGGACTAATCCCACAGGCTTATTCTTATTCACTTTAAACCCTGTTTTGAACTACTGCTGTCTGCTACTGTCCTTCCTGGCATATGATAAACTGCACAGGGACACTCATTTGCCTTTGCCTGACAAACAAGTTGAACTCGGCTTCTCTCAGACAAAATGAGAAGAGTAAAAGGGAAGAAAGTGGACAGAGTTTCAATGTTACCAGTCCTCAAGACGTGTCTTTCCCTCCATGTAGCTGATACCTTGTAGGGATGCTCTGAGGAGCAGGTCATATGTTCCAAAGAAGTTTGCAGCTGCTGTCCCCAGACCTAAAGATTCATAAGCTACATGCTGTAGGGAAATTTTTTTTTGGCTTTAGAGGGTGACAACTGCACAGCCAAGAGCCACATAACCTCTAAGACACTTTAAGATGGCAAGGTTTATTACTGAGAAAGACAGCAGTTCACAATTTATTCTTCTTTCACCCGGCTTTACCTTAGGCTAACAATGACAAGTAAATGCAACCAAGAGTATTAAAGACAAGGGCGCTCTAATTCCTCCGCCCCCAAACCGACTCATTCATGGACTGAGTGCTACTGTAATTCAGCATCAGTATGCCTTTTCCACCTGCAGCTCGATTTGTTAGTAGGAAATGAATTTTTACCACCCATGGAGTTCAGAAATCTGTGAGTTTCCACTTATTAGGAAGTGGTGCAGAGTTTTCTTCTTTACTCTCCTTTTCAAAATTAAAAGTCTAAGATGGACTCCTTCAGCCCTTACAATTAAGACACTTTTCACCAGACAATGTTGTTGTCATTAGCATCATCATAAATAGTAGCTTGCATTTACCGAGGGCATATGTGCCAGGTACCCACCTAAGTACTGTGTGTATATTTAACTCATTTAGTCCCTATACCATCTCTAGGATTAGTATCCTCATTTTATAGATGAACAAGGAACAGAGAGGCTAAGTTGCCTGAGATGACATAACCAGTTATGGTAGAGGAATTGGAGCCCAGGGGTCTGGCTTCAGAGGCTGAACTCTAACCACCATCCCCACTGCCTCTCATGAAATACTCTTGGATGCCTCTGACCTGCCACATTCATGGTGCTCCAGGTTATCTTCGAAGAACGTTGGTGGAGTTGACATGGACAAGATAATCATTCTGCTTATCAGAAAGCAGATGAAGGGTTCACGTAATTGCATGGGCTTACAGAGGTTACAAAATGAAGCAATTAATAAATGCCCTATTTGTCCCAAAGCAGTCATGAAAACTAATGCAAAAGATTAGAACTACAGAATGTTCAACCTGAAAGGGGCTTTAGAAATCCCCTACAGCAACCTTTATCAGCATGGAAACTGAGGTTCAAAGACAGCTAATGATTTCTTCAAGGTCAAAAAGGCATCCAGGACAGAGTCAGAATACTTTATTAAATTTGTAGGGATTGCCTCCTAACATTTGCTCACTGGTTTCCCCTTTCACTTTAAACTCTTTCTCTAAGCAATAGTATTCACTTCCATGGTTTTAAGTATGACCAATGTGCTGATATCTCTCAGATTTATATCCCTAGAAAAGGCAGACCTATCTATAGACTGTAATATATAACTACTTACTGGACGTTTCCACCATATGTTCCACAGGTCCTTCAGACTTATCCACAAATGAACTCACTTCTTCCTACCCCAAATCTGTCACTTCTCCTGAGAATGAATTACACAACTATCTCTCCAGACAACCACATCAAAACTCAACATATTCTAGATCTCTCCTCTCCTTCATGTCTCCCACCTAATCCATCACTAAATCTCTTCAATTTTACCTGCCTAACATCTGGGATCTTTCCCTTCCTTTCCGCCTCTATTACTAAAGCATTCTGTCCCCACTCCCGACCACTGCAATAGCTTCAATTGAGTCTTGCTCATGTTAGGATGGCTCCAACCTTACCCAATTTACAATAATGCTGCCAGAGTGAATTTCTTGAAATAATCTCATCAAGGTACACTCCCTTCCTTTTGCTAAAATTCTTCCATTAATGTCTCTCTGGAGGGCAGGAGGGCAGGCGGGCAGACTACGGAGAGGAAAGCAGACTGAAAAGGAGGGAGGGAGGAAGAGAGGAAGTAGCTAACCCTACTATCTCCCCACATTTCTCTCAAGCTCTACTCCCTTTGAATGAAAAGTACAACAGTATTTAAGAACTTGGGCTCTGAAGTCAGAGAACCTGGGTTTACCTGCTGACTGTAACTTACACATGTGTGACCGTGGGGGTTTACTCTCTCTGAGACTCAGTTCCTCATCTAAATAATGAGGATAATGGTCCATCTATCAAATGGCTGTCGTGAACATTAATTGAAGTAATATGCATGAAGCTCTTAGAACACAGCCAGACATGAGATTCCTCAAAACAGATCCTGGAACCATAAGCAGTACATCTTATGTAACTAGACTGTTGTCTCGCTTCTCCTTCCTAGGCACCAGCCCACCTAGCCAGCTCCTCATCCAATATTTATTGAGCACTGGAACTATATGCAGCTCACTTTGAAGACTGAACAAATACAGGTAACAAAGCTGCTCAGCTAGAACCCTGAGATTTCAAATTCCTTCATGCCACACTCTAAATCTGTTAGGACCAAGGCTCTTACAGGGTATTATAAAGATGAAAAAGACCTGAGGGGAGTTTAGAGTCCAGGAAAGAGATAAGCTGCACATTATTAACTATAATATAGTCTAGATCTTGTGCCCTCAGCCTTTAGTGAGCATCAGAGGCATCTGTGGAATTTTTAAAAACAAACACAAAAGAGTCCCAATATGGAGATTCCAACTCAACAGGCCTGGGGCAGGGTAGTGGCATTTTTATTAAGAAAAAAAAAATTCTCCAAGTGATCGGATGTGCTCCCAAAGTTGGAAACTACTGCAGTAAACAACATGTCTACTGCTCACAAGTACTTATTGAAGTATGAATAGTTTAGAAAATAAGGAGATTGCTCTTAGCTAAGTGCAGGGAAGAGGAGAAGGTCTATGAAGAATTCTTAAAAAAATCACCCCAAGAGAGTCCACTTTAACCTGCCAATTTGGAGCATGAGAAGCCATCCTACAATAGTACTAATTAAGTAAGACTTTCGACTGAGAATTTTTGTTTTTCTATTATCTGGGCTCCTTTCTATCCCTGTTTTGACCTGGAGAGGTCAGAATCTCAACAAGATGTGTAAGGCAGGGAGAGAGAGGAGGAGAAGGGCATCCCTCCTTAGCAGCTGAGATGTTTGCCTGCAGCAGACCCTTACCAAGGAGAGAGAGGAGCTGAAATGAAGTTGGAGGCTTCGCCAATTGTATGGCATCTGACATCTAAGATACCAGCTTGAAACAGTGACATAAAGTGACAGTAGAGGGGCTTGCCCAGTGGCATACTGGTTAAGTTTGTGCATTCTGCTTTGACAGCCTGGGGTTCGTGGTTCGGATCATGGGCATGGACCTACACACTGCTCATCAGGCCATGCTATGGCAGCGTCCTACACACAAAAAATAGAGGAAGACTGGCACAGACATTAGCTCAGAGCCAATCTTCTTCACCAAAAAAGTAAATAAATAAAATGACAGTAGAACATTTTATTGCTTAAGAGCGAGCAGCCAGGTTCCTGAGCTTTACACTAAGAAGTGAGAGCAGACCTTTCGCCATTGAACAAACATCCAGAGAGAGGCAAAAATAAAGAGGAGTTCCAATTACATCCCATGAGTCCTGCTTGTTACACATAGGATATCAGACACTTGTCAAATGTGGCAGACACGCTTAAGAATATAAGGATTGTGGGGTATTTTTAGTGTCTGGAAGACACCTGGTGATCTTGGAGAGAGGACTCTAGTAGAGGCAAAGGGAGAGAATGTACAAAAAAATCAGAGTGAAGGAGGGGCACCCTAAGTAGATAGTAAGAAACGAGGCAGCCAGATAGACTATGCTTTGAAAGATTCAGCTGATTAAGAAAACATTTTTCAAGTTCTGACTGGGTGCCAGGTGCTTTTGCGTAGACTTAGAGGAAAGCAAGCAATAAAATGTCACCAGTGACGGGTCATGGAAGGGCTCTTAAGGACAGGATTTCTTAAATATTTTTTATATCCTAAGCAGTGACTAGTGGTAAGAGAAATACAGGTGATATAAAGAAAATTGAGATGAAAAGCCCTGGAGTGCATCAAGGAGAGGGAATTGAGGGCACAAGGAATAGATTATAAGTACTCATTTAAAGTCTATCAAATAACCTTTAGCTTTAGATCAGTCGAATCTGGGAAAACTACCTTGTTCCTTTCTTCATAAATAATAGCTAGTTGAGATTCAGAGTGCCTCTGACATTTAATCTGCTCCATCACTGACAACATAACAACTTCCACCTTTCTTCTGCAAAAATGAAGGGAAAATGCAATTAATGCTATTGCTTCTAGAATACCTAACAGATCTGGTAGCCAGACATAGAATATAAGCTAGGGGAGAAAACCCCCACAGCATAAGTGACAGTGAAAGCCTGTGCCATTTTTCCCACTTAATTTGCTTTTGGAATGTGTAAAACCTAAAGGCCCAATTAATCTTAATGCTGTGTTAAAGAGCAGCAGGATTTCTCTGAGCTAAAAAGAATTCTGCACACACTGCAGAATTCAGAAGGAAGAACGCACTGAGGAAGACGGAGACAACGGCCAGTTCCCGGCAAAGACGGGCTCTCTGAATTTGAAAAATAACAGATTTTCAATTTTAAAGTAAGATGAGGGAAATTTGGCTGTATTATTGGGTATGAACAAGTTGTGCATTTAATGAAGCAAATATTTCATAAATTTTTCAAATGTTTCCATCACTCTTCCCAACAGGGTGACTCAGTCAACTCCTAGAAAGACCACTGCTTTACGACTAAGAGTCCAGCAAGTTTGCCCGGTATCTCTCTTTGGTTTTTTGTCAACGATTGAAATGCTTCCAAGGGCAGGCAGATCGAAGGAGAGAGAGCACTAGAGAAGGAGCATTTGCACTTAGACCGGAGAGCCCTTGGCCATCTTAAGGAGGCGGCAGACACTGCTCACTTCCAGCCAACTGTTGCCCTGGCAGAAAAGGGTGTCAAGCATTGCCAGAGCTTCTAATTTTTCAGGAGAGGTTGAAAGTCCAGATTTTTAAAAATGTGAATTCTTGTAATTTGTAGATGTTAAATTTTTTAAAAATTAGAAAGCTAACATATTGGGTGGGACTGATCAAAAGGGTATAAAGGCTGCCTTAGACTGAGGCACAAGCTCATGATCTCTGAAAACCCATTCTTTTCTCTCCTTACTTTAGTCTTGGCCCTCTTTCCCCAGGACTGTCATTCCTCTAGTCCTTCCATAATGTCCTCTGTCATTTTTATTTATACTGAACCCCTGTCTCCGGCCACACGCTAAGAGAGGGCAGCAGCCATGTCTTACAGGTGCAAGAATGCCCTGCAGTGCTTAGCATAGGGCCTGGTGCCTGTCACGTGCCAATGAATGGCAGTAGGTGACACCTTTGAAACCTCCTAGTGCATGACGCATGCATCCAGTTTTCTTCTTCCCACTTCTATCCCCAACAGCACCAGTCCTAACTAGCTACACATCTTACTGACTTCTTTTGTTGTTTCTAGTAATTTTTCAGTTGATTCTCTACTTTCGAGGTATGCACTTCAAATATCTACAAATAATAAGTTTGCAACTTCCATCCCAATCTTTATATCTATTATTTCTTTCTCTTATCTCCTGGCTGGTACTTTCTGAGTCAGGTGTAATAATTTCAGTGAAAGTGAGCATTCTTATCACGCATTTGATTTAAATGCGAATGCTTCTTCTGTTTCACAAAATATGATGCTGGTTTGGTGTGAGACTATATATTTAAAATAAAGCAACAAAAGTAACAAACTCTACTTAGTCTAGTTGTACTAAGTTTTAAATTTTTTTTTCATTTTAATCAGGAATGTGTGTTGGATATATTTTTCTGTTACCACAGACTGATTTTATTTATTCTTATAAAAGTTAAGTTTATTGACATAATTTATATGCAATAAAATTCAACCTTTTAAAGAATACAGTTCAATGAGTTTTGACAAATGTATACAATCATGTAAGCACTGCCACAATCAATCTATCATTGGATGTTGAATTTTAGCAAAACATTTTTGGCACCTATTAAGATGACCATATAATTTTTCTTTTTTGATCCATCTCATATGGAGATTAGCTTCCCCTATTTTGAACCAAGCTTGCATTCCTGTGATGTACCCCACTTGATCATGGTATTTATTTAATGCACTGCTAAATTCTATTTGATGGTATTTTATTCAAGGATTTTGCACCAATATTCATAAGACTGATCTGCAGTGTATGTGCATTCACATTTTTTTTTTTTTAAAGATTGGCACCTGAGCTAACATCTATTGACAATCTTTGTTTTTTTTTTTTCTTTTTCTTCTTCTTCTCCCCAAAGCGCCCCCCAGTACATAGTTGTATATTCTAGCTGTGAGTGCCTCTGGTTGTGCTATGCGGGACGCCACCTCAACATGACCTGATGAGCAGTGCCATGTCCGAGCCTAGGATCCAAACAGGGAAACCCTGGGCTGCCGAAGTGGAGCTCATGAACTTAACCACTGGGCCATGGGGTCGGCCCCCACACTATCTTCTTGAAGTTCTGGTATGAAGATCATTTTGGCATCTTAAAAAAACGTCGAAGGTTGCCTTTGGCTCTATGCTTAGAAAAAGCTGAAGCAGTAATGTGAACATTCATCTAGGTTTACATGGGACAGTTCTGGTTTACACTGATTGTCCCAATTAAAGCCCTTTTCAATAAATTATATGGTCACCCTACTTGATAATATTAATATCCTTGAATGTTGGAAGAATTTACTGAGGTCATCTACGGCTTGAATTTTGAATTTAGAGAGCATCTTACAGTAACTTTTTCATTTCTTCCATGGTTACTGATTTAGGCTCTCTCTCCTGGCAGCTACCCTGATAAAGTAAATTTTCCTCAAAATGCCACCCACTTCAGCTATCTCCAGAGAATTTCACATAATACCTCACGATATTTTTTGGTTATTTCTCCTTTTGGGTCTCTAATTTTGTTGGTTTTTACTTTCTCTTGTAATAAAAAATATTTGTTCATTGTACAAAATTAAAACAATAAAGACACATAGAAATAAAAAGTCGAAAATTATCCATAATCCCATCACCCAGAAATAACGATCATTGACACTGTCATATAACATTTTAGACTTTTACCTGTCTATATACCCACCTTCCTACCTTCACAAAATGTTTACAATCTGCCTTTTCTGTATCCATAAATCCAGATTTATATCTTCAATTTTAATGGTTGTGAGGCATGGTTATACCATGACTTACTTAAATTCCTGACAATAAGGGATAGGTAGATAGGTTAATTTTTTTAAAACTGTTTTTAACAATGCTGTGTTGAGTATTATTTAAGATCTTTGCATGCTCATCCAGTTATACCACAATGTAGGACAGATTATTAAAAGTAGAAGTGCCAAAGATAGATACATTTTAAAAATATTTTTTTGCTTGAAAAAATGTCTATTTGTTATATTAAAAAATCAGCAAAGAAAAAAAATCAGCAAAGAGCAGATTTCCTGAAATCCACTATCCAGTGATAGCTTTTAACATTTTGTTAGATATATAGCCACCAAGTCTTAGTGCACACTTTTTTTCAACCATAAATGAGACCATATTATACAAACAAGTTTTTAACTTATATACCATATTATGCCATCTTTTCCTGCACAGCATCATTCTAGATAGCTATAAGGTATTCAATGGATAAAAGAACCATAATTTGATTATCTACTGATGGAAATTTGAGATGTTTCCAATTTTTGCTATTATAAACAATGCTACAATGAATATCATTGTCATTATTTTTTTGCCCCATTGTTCAATTATTTCCTTAGGCTAAATTCCCAGAAATGCAATGGCTAGATCAGAGGATCCCTCCTTGAAGGCTTCTGATGAACACACCACCCTGGGAACATGTACATCAATCGACATTCCTAACAGAGTCTGAGGGCTTGCTCTCCATAGCCGCCCAACCTTGGTATTATCACTCTTCTTAAACTTAAACTTAGAGAACAAGGGGTACTTTTTGGGGGTTTTTTTTTTTGCATTTTAAAAGTTAACAAATTGGTCATTTTTTTCATGTGCTCCTTGGCCCTTCACAATAAGTCAGCAATTCACTTTATACGATCTATTACCTGCAGATAGACAAAATAGCCATAATAAATTATTTTTATTTCTTAAAATTGTATTTTGCCAGAGAATTAAAAAAATAAAAAGAAAAACATGCCTTGCATTTTTAGAAATAGCTCTGGTGCTCTTGCTGGAATTTTCCTTCAAGTTTATTCCAAGTAAGGGAGAACAAACATTTTCTCTATGTTGTATTTACATAAATATGTACCAGAACATCATTATAAAATGTTTTCCTAGGGGCCAGCCCAGTGGCACAGCAGTTAGTTCACACGTTCCGCTTCAGCGGCCCGGGGTTCACCAGTTCGAATCCTGGTTGTGCGGACTTACGCACCACTTGTCAAGCCATGCTGTGGCAGATGTCCCACAAGAAAGTAGAGGAAGATGGACACAAATGTTAGCTCAGAGCCAATTTTCCTCAAAAAAAAAAAAGTTTTCCTAGAGCACAGAATTCAGTACAGCACAGCTACACACCCAACTTTTCAGTACAGTATAAGCATTTTAATAAACATTTCATTATCATACAGTCTCATCTGTAACTGCCCCATGGAACGGACCGCTAAAATAACACTAGAGGCAAGCTCTGTTTCACCAAAATGTCAACATCTGTAATATATGAAGCATTAAAAATTAGGAGTGCAATCTTTCTCAGAGCTTTCATTTTTATTTTTTTCAGCCTTTTCATTTTTAAAGAAGCACCCATTATGAACAATTGTGACTGATTTCCTTTGGAGCAGAAACACGGTGAACATTTTTTTTTTTTAAACAGTTAAGAACAAATGACCTGCAAGTGCATTCCAGATAACGAGCAGTGATTGTAGCATTCCATCAAAGCATTTTGTTTAAATGTTTAAAAACAATATCAGAATACATATTCCAAAAGCAAATTTATATGGGCCTTCTCTTTTTTTAAAGATTGGTAACAGATGTTAGCTCAGGTGCCAATCTTCTTCTTTATTTTCTTCTTCTTCTCCCCAAAGCCCCCAAGTACATAGTTGTATATTCTAGTTGTAGGTCCTTCTGGCTGTGATATGTGGGATGCCGCCTCAGGCATGATGAGCAGTGCCATGTCTGTGCCCAGGATCTGAACCTGTGAAACCCTGGGCCACTCAAGCGGAGGAGGTGAACTTAACCAGTTGGCCACAGGGCTGGCCCCTCTACTCTGTTCTTTTTTTTTTTTAAACTCTAGTTTTATTTAAAAATGCACATGTCATGAGACCAGCCGGCCCAGTGGCCCAGGAGTTAAGTTTGCACGTTCTGCTTCAGCAGTCCGGGGTTCTCCAGTTCAGATCCTGGGTGCGGACACGGCACCACTTGGCAAGCCATGCTGTGGCAGGCGTCTCACATATAAAGTAGAGGAAGATGGGCACGGATGTTGGCTCAGGGCCAGTCTCCCTCAAAAAAAAAAAAAAAAAGGCACACATCAATCATGTGTGAAATGCTTCACTGATTTTAATAACTATCATAAAAGAAGTCAAGGTAATTAATTACAATTTGAAACATAAAATCAATTTTTTGGGATACTTTGATATTTATGCTTAAGAGGTGGTACTAAGAGATCATATAAGAAAGGTGAGAGCAAGAAAAGAATTACTTTATCAAGCATAACCAAAATACATTCTGTTAGTAGTATTACTTTTATTTATTTAGAGGAAGATTTGTCCTGAGCAAACATCTGCCACCAATCCTCCTCTTTTTGCTGAGGGAGATTGGCCCTGAGCTAACATGTGTGCCCATCTTCCTCTGTTTTATATGTGGGATGCCTGCCACAGCATGGCTTGATAAGTGGTGCGTAGGTCCACACCCAGCATCTGAACTGGAGAAGTCCGTGCCACCCAAGAGGAGCGCATGAACTTAACCACTACACCAATGAGCTGGCCCCTTACTTTTTGTTTTGATAAATTATTGCCTACTCTGCTTAATTTTGCAATGCTTGATAGAATGTATAAAGTAACATTATAGCATTAAATGATAGTATGAAAATCCAGTGAAATAAATGTTTATATTCCTAAAGTATTCAGTAGAAAGATACTAAAATTCTGAAGTCCTACAAAAGTACTTTGATAAAAGAATTTTATTACTATACAAACACAGTAACTTCAAGAGAAAAAGCTTATCTTCCCAACTCATTCACTGAACTACAGGTCCTCAAATATAATGGATTCCAAAATCTAGGGTAAGAGATGATTAAAACAACAGGTTAAGAAAATAAGATGACACTTAGAAATGGAAAGGCCACCTTATTTAATTAATAGTACTCTGCATTCGCCCACAATGTATGGGCTTAACTGAGTATTCTCAAAAGTAACTGAGCACTTAGCTCCTGCATGCAGTGAAAAAATAACCACTACGGAGAAGGTTTATTGTTGACATTAAGGTAAACCCCAAAATATCATCAAAGAGTAGCCAACTTAAGGAGAATCAAGATAAAGTGGAAAACAGTGACATCTCCTGAAAGCATGCTGAAACAAAGGTGATGATTTAAAAAAAAAGGGGGCCAGGGGTATGTCAAAAAAGGGTATCTGTAAAAGGATAGAGAAGAGAAAATCAGAATGTCTCCAGCACTTCCGCAGAGGCTGGTGCCCTGAACCAAGTGCACTGAGAACTCTCCTCTGTCTGGCAGACATGCAGTGAGCGAGTCTGATCACTGGGTTGGCATCATCTGTTGAAACATTCATCTGTTCAAAGCATTCATCTGCATCTGCTCTGCCTCCTCATCCTCACTTACAGGACCATTTGATGTTAACACAGGAACTCAAGAAGGTTTGTTAATTCATGGGAAGAAAATACACAGCCTCATTGCCATAATTATCACAGCATGCTGAGTGGTTTCCATTTTGAGCATAAATTGATAAAATGGCATTTTTCTTCATCAGTCTCTCTGATGAGTTTGAGTAGTATGAATCATTTTACCAGGGTCTAATCAGCCTTGCAAAATGACAACACGGAGTTTATAAATCTAGAAAGCTGCAAATCATATTTTAAAAAAATATCCTTCAACAATTTCCCCATGCCAACAATGTTACGCCAAAACTCCCTAGCATGGGTTTTGCAGACCTCGCCTACTTTTTCAACCTCATGTAACATGATTGCGATCATCATCAACAGCTGACATTTGTTAAGTGCTTTTTATAACTAAGGCCCTGTCCTAAGCATGTTACTTATGATGGCTTATTTAAAACTCACGAAACAGCTAGTGTTGTTTTGTTTTACTAAACGGGGACCCTGAGGCACGGAAACGCTCAATGCTTTCCTCATCACATTCCCACACGAACCTCATACTTCACTCATACTGAAATATTTGCAGGTCTTGCAAATGCCTTATGCTTTTGCACACTGTTGGCTTTGCCCAGAAAACTGTCTGACTTTTTCTTATCTGACCATCTTGTACCGATTCTTCAAGACTCAGTTTAGGTAGGGCCTCCTCTGAGAAACCTTTTCAGATACCCTAACTCTCCTAAGAAAAGTTATTTGCTCTCTCTTCTGTGCTCCCATTACCACATGTAGCCACTCACACATAACATGAGAATTGTAAGAGTCTGTGTGTACATCTGTCCCCCACTGGGCTGCAGGCTCTCTCCTGGGCAATGTCAGGGGCACGGCATAAGGCCTCACAGTGTTTCACTGTACAACTCCAGGGGGTGCCATTCACATAGACTAAGGAGTGATGTAAATGGTGACTCCTAGAGTTGTGCAGTATGGCAGCTCTAAGGACAGTACTCCCACTGCCCTTCAAAGAATCTGGCACAGAGCATGCACTCATAAACATTTCTAAGTGACTAACGGCTGAGACAGATCCCACAACAAATGTGAGATGGAGCTTAACCACTGAGGCCTCCCAACCAGTTCATTACTCTCCAAACCAATACTTCATAAAGCATAAACAACACTGTCAACCTAAAGATAAGTGCTAGTTTTCCCACTCGGTATTCAGACCCTCAGAAAATCTCTGCCTCATCTCCTCTACATCAGCCTCCTGTACATTTTCTCTACATGCTAACGGTGAATTTAGATTTTCCTCTAAGCCTTTGATAATGGCATAATTAATCTGTAAATGGATGTGGCATTTTCACCAGAGATGCAAATGATTATAGTGAGAGCCAGATATAAAAATCTACCCAAAAGAGTGGACTGAAATGCAAATTAATACAGTCCAATTTTTCTATTTTAATGAGCATGTTCACAAGGACTTTATAATTCTATATTCAGAAAAACAACATTCCACAACTTTCAACCACCTGCTCAGCGGAAAAAAACCTGCACACTGAACTTCGGCAAACATTTATGATATCTTTGATTAGATTTAAAAAAAAAAAATCAAGCTTAGGCAAGACATTCCTATTGTCTTTAGAAGGACACAGTTTCTATCCTTCAATGGATGGGAACATGGCCCTAGGTAAAAGAACCTTCTACACATAACTACCTTTAAGAAACAGCTAGAGATTGAGGCAGGCTTCACTGAAATGTTTCAGTTCATTTGAAGTTGCTACATAGACCTAATTTCTTCAGTTGCCTCCTGCCTTCTATTAACTGACTGCTGCCTAACCTGGAGTGGGAAAAAGGAGCTGAGAGACAAAAAATGGCTAGCTCTGCAATTACTGGTAAAAACAATGAAACCTCAGAGACGTGGCAATGGGGGAGGCAGAAAAATGGTCCCCCAGAGATGTCCATGTCTTTATCCCCTGAACTTGTGACTGTGTTGTGACTACAGCAAGGGGAATTAAGGTTGCAGATGGAATTAAGGTTGCTAATCAGTTGACCTTACAATAAGATTATCCCGGATTATCTGGTGGGCCCAATGGAATAATAAACGTCCTTTAAACAGAAGAGGGAGGTAGAAAAGGTGATGTCTGAGTGATGTGATGGGAGAAAGACTCAACCAGCTATTACTGGCTTTGAAGATGGAAAGAGGCCAGGAGCCAAAGAATGCTGCTGGCCTCCAGAATCTGAAAAATGGGAGATGATAGATTGCCCTCTAGAGCCTCCAGAAGGCAGGCAGCCCTGTGGACCCCTTAACTTTAGCCCCGTGAGACCAATTTGGGGCTTCTGACCTCCGGAACTAGGAGATAAATTATCAACTGTTTAAGTCTGCGGGAATTTGTTACAGCAGCAATAGGAAACGCACACAGGCAATTTCACCTGAGAGAAGAGATCAATTATTTCTATGACTCCTAAAGCGTGGGAACATTTAGTCCCCCAAAAGGAGCGCCAAGAGCTCCTGCAGATTAACATCTCTGACGTGGTCATTCCCTTCTCCACCCCCACCTAAGCCAGACATCATGCAACCTAACACTTCTCGACTATCTATTTCACAGAAATGGTCTCAAATACTCTCAAACTGGTGTGGCATTTTGAGGCTTTGTGCATACAACATTTTACCAGCGCCAAGGGACCTCAGAGAAGAGTATCTGGTCCATTCCCTATAATTAATTTATAAATGAAGACATCCAGGCCAGAAGGCCTTGGGAGTACACTACTCCAGGTTGCACAGCTAATCAATCACAGAGCCAATACAAATCCTTTTTCTCTCTCTCCCTCTCAAGCCAATTCTCTTCCAATTCCCTCTGCTACTGGTAACTAGGATTAAATGCTGTGCCTAAAACTAAAACTGCACTTGAAATGTATGTAACTGAAATGTAGGCTCATTTCCATTATTGGGAAATTTTTAAATATATTTGGAACAACGTGGGTCTAGTTTTTCAACTGTAAAGCTTATGAAATCTAAATATAGATCAAGTATTTCTGATGAAAATCCAGTGTTTGAATGTGCTGTAAGTGTAAAATACACACTGGATTTAGAAGATATAGTCTGAAGAAAAAACATAAAATGTATCATTGATTTTTCATATGATTAAATGTTGAGATGATAATATTTTTTGATACATTAGGTAAAATAAAATACTTCACTAAGATTAGTCTTACCTGTTTCTTTTTACTTTTTAAATGTGGCTACTATAAAATTTAAAGTTCCAGGCCGGCCTGGTGGCGCAGCAGTTAAATGCGCACGTTCCACTTCTCAGCAGCCCGGGGTTCGCTGGTTCGGATCCTGGGTGCAGACATGGCACTGCTTGGCAAGCCATGCTGTGGCAGGCATCTCACATATAAAGTACAGGAAGATGGCCACAGATGTTAGCTCAGGGCCAGTCTTCCTCAGCAAAAAGAGGAGGATTGACAGTAGTTAGCTCAGGGCTAATCTTCCTCAAATAAATAAATTAATTAATTAAATTAAATTTAAAGTTCTCTGTGTGGCTCTCATTATATTTCTATCAGACAATGCTGTTCTAAAGGAATAGATTGAGATACACATGCATTTTAACCTGAAATTCTAGAAAATGGAAACAGAGGCAAAAATAGAAGATATTTGTTGGATGCAAAGAAGAAATTAGAATACAAGGATGATTAGGACAAAAGACAGCAAAAAATTACTCTTCTGAAAACTTCCCTTGTTTGTTGGTTGGCCCTTAATTTACAAACGACCTTGTAAAACAAAATCTGTAAATGAAGGATGAGGACACAGACCACACAACAGCCACTATACATTTTTAGAAATCTGTTTTTTCCACAAATGTGTCAAGCTGACAAAATGAGAATACAAGCAATTCACAAATTCTTCACATTAAATTTCTAATTCAAGCTCTCCCATTTTTTGAGTTCAGTAATGGATCAGCTATAAGTTTTTAGAACTAACATAACACCACAGAGGGAGGCGTGCTGATCTGTCAAACAGGGGTCTTAAAAATATTTACATAAAATGTCACATGGCCAAAGGCCCTAAAAAATTCTTGGAATTTGGCCTTTGGAGTAAGACAATTTATCCAACATCCTTCTTCACACTATTCTTTATGCACAACAGGAGTGAGTCTATACCAGTAACACCCCTGTGTGTCAGATGACTGATCATAGATGTCAAAGCAAAGTCTACACTGTGGCTCAGAGAGTGAGGTCAGCTTTCAGAGGCCAGCCGGTTACTCAGAGAAAAGGAGTGTTGTATTCAGGTGACCCGAAGCCTCCCAGAGGTCATGCAGAATAATCTCAGCTTTGCTCTCCAGGCCCTCTGAGGAAACCCGGGTCAGGGATGTTTGAGGACCATGGTGCAGCATGCTGAGGCCATCCTGGGATTCATCCTCAGGACTCCAGCCACCTGTAAGGCGGCGGGGATCACCCTCACTCCAGATTTCCACAGCCCAACAATCCAGTTTTCCTATTTAATGCTCCCAACTGAGGAAAAACACATGTGATTATAATGTTTAGATAGAGGACAACATGCAAACCTATCTATGCAGCATAAGAGCAATGATACAGATACATGGGAAGGTACCATAAATGCCAACAGTGGTCATCTCTACTGGTAGGAGTATATTCCTTAGACTTTTTAATATTTCCCACACTTTTGGGGAGAAAAACTTGTATTACTTATACAGGCCAATTTTCCTTTTTTTTGGTATGAGGGTAAAGTGTTAAAAAATAAAAAGGGTCCACGTAAAGGTACCTGAATATATTTTGAATTAGCACACTTCTTTGACAGTAGCACCTAACACATTCTGTAAACTGCTTGCGACATCATGAAACAGAGGTGTACTCATAAACGTGCCTTCAAAAGTGCCACACTGCCAATCCAAAAAATAGGATCAGTACTGAAACCAAAAATGGATTCTTTGGGAAAACAGTCTCCAAAGTAAGACAAAATAAAACTAAAACTTACTTCTTTGAAGTCTGAGTGTCAACTTCTCCCACTTAATTACACTGTACATCTAAGGTCTTGACAATACCGCAAGAAACATTAATGCTTTACATTACATGAATTTTTGACCCACTTTTCTAACTTGAGTATGATATATTTCAAATCATTTCTTACAGATTTTTAAAAGTTCAGCAGGGCAGAGAGAGAGGTATGAATCACCTAGAATCTAAAATAGAAGGTATTTATTTATTAGATTGATATGTCACCTTTCAGTCATAGAGCTCTAGGTAAATGTAATTATTTTCAGAGTTGAACTGCTATTCATCAAGAAGCCCACACACAAATAACATATTCTTATTTGGAGAAGAAAGACACTGGCATTGCCTAAGTACCGCAAGTAGAGAACCACAAACCATGTATGATGGTGAAACACTAGTGACAATTCCTTTAAAGTCAGAAACTGGCCAAGGATGCTTTCTATCACCTCTGTTATTTTAGCATTTTTCTACAAGTGTTAGCCAAAGCAGTAAAAATTATAAATAATGGAAACTGGAAGATATAATTAACATTATTTGGAAATATGATAATTCACTAATCAAACCCAGTAGAACCACCTGAAAAAAAAAAATCAGCCAATACACAAAAGTCAATAGTTTCCCTAATATCTAGAAACAACCAGCTAGAAATACAATGGAGGTAAAATTCACATTCATAAAGGAAAAAAAAGATACTAAACCAGAAATATATTTAAAGAGAGGCACACAGAACCAACATAAAGGAAATCATAAAACTTAGTGTGAGACACACTGAAGACTTAAATTAATGACATAATGTACCATTGTGATGAGTGTGAAAGCTTAATTGCAAAGATTACAATTTTCACCAAATAAGTTTAGAAATTTAATGCAGTTAGAATTAATATCTCATAAGAAGTTTCTTTAGAACGTGACAAAACTACTCAAGTTCCTTTAGAAGAATAAATCATCAAGAGTACTCAAGAAAATCTGGGGAAAAAAGTAGTAATTAGCCAGAGACAGCACTACCAGATATCAAAACATGTCATCAAAATGTATGATAAAGCTATAGGAATTGAAACTTGTTCTGTTCTTACCAGTTAAGAGCATTCAAGAATAGTCTAGAAAGCAGCATACAATTAACACGACATTTCAAATTAATGCAAAAAGGATGGATTATTAAATGAGGAGGTCAACTGGGTATTCATTTTGGAAAAGGTAAAGTTTGATCCTCATCTCTCACTTCACCCAAAAATAAATTTCAGATGCAATAAAATTTAAAAACAAACCCTCAAAACTACTAGAATAGGGGCTGGCCTGGTGGTATAGTGGTTAAGTTTGCACACTCTGCTTCACTGGCCTGGGGTTTGTGGGTTCAGATCCCAGGCAAAGACTTACACACCGTTCATCAAGCCATGCTGTGGCAGCATCCCACATACAAAATAGAAGAATGTCGGCATAGACGTTAGCTCAGCAACAATCGTCCTCAAGCAAAAAAAGAAGATTGGCAACAGATGTTAGCTCAGAGCCAATCTTCCTCGCAAAAGAAAAAGTACTAGAAGAAAATTAAGGTAAATAGTTATATAATAACGGGGTGGAAAAGACTGTCTAAGCATGACAAAGGCCAAAATCACTGAGAAAAATATTATTAGATTTGATAGCATAAAGAGGTGAATCTTTGAGAAAAATAAAACTACCCAACACAAAACCAAAAGGCAGGCAAATTGAAAATATTTGCAATATATGGCAGAAAGAGAGTTAATAACCTTAACCAGTAAAGAGCTCTTGTCAATTAATTTAAAATTTTGCTTTTAAAAATAGGCAAGTGACATAAGAAAATTTACAAAAGAAATCATACAAACGTCCAAAAATATCCAAACATACCTAAAATCAAATACTTGCAAATTGAAACATGATACAACGTTTTCTACACTGTGTCAAAGATTTTTAAAAAGTGATTACATCCAGTGTTTCCAAGCAAAGAGGGAACTGGCCATTCCAACTGCTGGTCTAATTCTAGACAGGTATCATTTTTCTGCAGAGAAATTTGGCAATGCACATAAAAAAACAATGTTTTGCAACCCCCACTGATCCAGTAATTGCATTTCCAGGAATTTATCCCATGGAAATGACCACAGATGTCTAAAGCATATTTAAAATATTTAATGATTAAAATAAATTTCCAACACTAGTAATCTGTATACATTATGCTATGTCCATTAAAAATGCAACCATTAAAAATATTACAGAAGATTATTTAATGACAGGAAATATACTCATGCCATCTGAAGTTTTTAAAAAGCAGATTCTAAAGCAGTATGTCCTCTATGATTCTGTTTTTAAAAAGATCTGCAAGTGAATGCAAATAGAAAAGATCAAAGGGTAGTAAAATTAGTAAATTGGT